>NW_027556098.1:226817572-227220072 GCF_003287225.1 Phascolarctos cinereus | reverse complement strand
TTCACTTTACCCTTTTATTCCCCAGTCAGCTATCTAAGACTACAGAGATGGTGATAGAGTTGCCAGTCTTTATCAGTAGAGGGAGTTCCCTTCTGGGGAGTCCCTACCCTACACCATTAAAATTCAGGGCCAGACCCATCAATTACAGTAACAAAATTGCTAGCACAGCGCCAAATGTCAGGGAAACAAAGCTGTATCACCAGGTGGTGGGAACCATCAAAACTTTTTGTGTCCCTGTGCCCTTCTTTTTAAAAATAGTATTTAAATTGTATATGCCTGCACTTTGGCGTTGAATTTATCAGCTGTTATTTACTAACCCAGAATTTTAAAAGCACACTTTGTCAGTGTTTTGGTGTTCCTTTTACTTGACCTTGGAAGTTCCTTTTACTATCTTTTCCTTGTTTGTATTTCTCTGGTTCAGGCTCCACGACTGTGGGCCTGTGGCAATTCTCCATTTTTTTGTTGTTGTTACTGCCACTGTTGTTCTTACAATGCCCACTGGCTGCTTTATTATTCTTATTTAATTACATAGAATAAGTGAACTCACAGGCCAAAAGTTCACTCGGTCAGAAACTAAACCCCATGTGTTTCAAACATAGTGAAGTGTGATGTTCTTTCCTCCTTATTTTCATTATGGAAATAAAATGTTTTACACACTGGTTAAATGCCAACAAATGCTTCTGCATTCTGAAGAATCCTGAAGAGTGGTCTTAGGACTCTTAGCTACCTGTAAAAGTTTTTGTGGGATGGTGAAAAGTGCATCAGAAGATCTGGTTTCAAGTTTTAACCCTGTCAGTATCTGTATGGTTCTTGGCAAATCACCTAACCTCTATCTTTCTCAATTTCCTCACCTGTAAAGTAGGTATGATAATATATGAGTTACTTACTTCATTGTGAGGAAAGAACTTTTGTAAACTTCAAAGTGACATACAAATGTGTGCTGTTGTTACCACTTTATATTTTTTTTTTAGCATCAGTGAATAGGAGAAATGACTATTTTGATTCATTTGGTTTCCTTAGTCATTTGTAAGTAACTTGCCCAGGGTCACATAGCTAGTGTCTGAGGCCAGATTTGTACTTAGGAAGATGTCTTCCTGACTCCAGGTCCAGCACAGTATCTACTGCATTACCTAGCTGCCCAAATGTTTTTAAATACATAAAATTATATAGAATTACAAATACAATTATAATAAATACAATTATCAAAATAATTTTTAAAAGTTAAGAACTTTTGTCATGTAGTATCTATTCAGTGCTTCCACAAGTTATAGACAGTCAATCAGAAAGTTTAAAATGAGCTAAAGAAGGAAACTGCAACCCACTGCAGTATCTTTGCCAAGAAAACCCCAAATGAGGTTGTGAAGAATCAGACATAACTGAAAAACTACTGAACAACAAAGTATTTAAAAACATAATTCTGCAAAGGGGTCCATACATTTCACCAGACTGCCAGCGGGGGTCCATGTTATAAAATGCTACCATATAAGAATAATCAATCAATCCTTTATAGATAAACTTTTTTGGGTGCCCTCCACCAACCCCAGTAGTGATGATACATTTGTATCCATCTTACCAAAGTATTTTACCTGATTTTCTTCCACAGGACTTCCCTTAATCAATAGCATACATATTTATAGGATCCTGGAACCCTGCCAAACCAGCCAGGCCACATGGAGTTTGAACCTATACCCTTCCATTTCTTTGCCCAGCACTCCAAGCAGTCATGCTAACCAGTCACAGATACACATGGCTAGACATGTGCACTGCAGAACGTTCATAGAGTCAGAACCTCTGCTTTAGATACTGGCCAGATAACTCTGCACTGGAAAATGTGGGAGTCGAATAAAGGTAGAAAAAAAAGAGTCTGATCATTGTCATCAACTTCAATTGGAGAGTTTGACATTGAACAAGGGCAGATTTAGCTTTTAGACTGTGAAAAGATGTTATAACTATAGCCTCTGAATCATTCTATTTACCTTTTCTCAAATCCTTATGTAGGAGAACTAAAAAGTATCACAGAGAGGCTGTGTAATGAATAATAATTATAATTATAATAACGATATTATATAGCACTTACTAAATGCCAGGAAATGTGCTAAGTACTTTTCAATTATTGTCTCATTTGATCTTCACAACAACCCTGGGAGGTGATGCTACTATTGTCCTGCCTTTACAGATGAGGAAACTGAAGCAAACAGAGGTTAGGTGACTTGCCCCAGGTCACACAGTTAGGAAGTATCTGAAACTGGATTTGAACTCAGGTCTTCCTGACTCCAGGTCCAGTGCTTTATCCATTGTGCCACCTGGACCATGGATGAAGAGTACATATCCATGGTAAGTACATAGTACAATCCCACTACTTAATATAGTACCTGGAACATAATAGGTGCGTAATTAATGTTTGTTGAGTGGAATGAAGTGGTCTGGGGTAGAGCATTGGCCTTTAATCTGGGAAAACCTGAATAATATTCGTAAAGTACTTATCTAAGTACATGGTGCTTAGTATACACTTAATAAATGCTGATTCCCTTTCTCTTTCCCTTTAAAGTCCTACATGTTATACATACTGATTGTGTGACTCTGGGCAGGTAACTTAAACTCTCAGTGCCCATGCTAATGAAATAAAAATCCATTGAAATATTGAAGCAACTCAAGAAATTTTGTTCCCCGCTTTGTAGTTAAATCTCTGTTAATTAGAATAGACATAAATCTTTCTTTTGAGGCTTATTTTTAAGGAATGCTTTTATTTCAATTTTTGTTATTGGTGATACTTGCAAAATATATTGGACCATATTCCTGTGGTGTCAAGTAAAGTTCAAGGCTTATATCCAGTTTTGTCTTGGTTGATCTAGAACTTTGTTGTCTTCATCATAATTATCTGTGATCATTTTAAATTATTGTGAGTATGTAAAGTTGGGATGAATTTATACTTACCCATGACATATGTTTGATCTTATTATGAAATAATAATAAATGCCCATCTCTTTTTTGTTGTTTATCATTTGACTTTCTTATTCTTTTAAAAAGTCAAATATAGAAGATAAATATCCAGTTAAGAGAGAATTATTTAAAGGTTTCTAGTTAATTTGGATTTTCATATATCCATACTGAGATTTATAAGGACACTGAACATGGATAATGAGTTTGGTCCAGAACTGAACAGGAAGAGGAGAGCATCTTGGTTCGCTTTTGTGAAATAGCGTAAAACGTTTAATTAATACAAACTTTTCCCTTTAGCAAAGCTTCACCTTTTAAATAATGTTTGCCTTCAATTGCAATAGTTTGTTGTGGAACATGTAGTGCCGTGGTTTCTCCAGGATTAAAATTGCATAATACACAAAGAGCAATGAAGAATCAATTGCACAGGAGAAGAAGCATAAAAGCCATCAATAGAGAAAGGTACAATGAGAAAAAAAATGGGCTGGCCACATGTTGAGATCAAGGGACAAACTACATACAATTTGTGAGTTCAACAGCTGTCCTCTCTGTATTGAAAACCAGAGGAAAATCCTCAGCTTGCTGGGTGGAACCCAGTGGAAAATTTACAAAAACACACGGGCAAGATTTGCCCTGGATGAGAAGACATGCAGGGAGTTGCAATCTTCATTGTCAGCAATACTCACATGGGTTAAGTTTCAGATCCATTAAAGCAGAAGAGCATTTCTAGATATAAACCAGGTTATTTTTTTTTTTACTTTGCTATGTCGTAGAAAAAAATGGAGTAATATATTATCTTCTGGGGGAATTTAACAAAATTTCACTGTACTTTTGAAAAATGCTTACTTTATCTTTGTATAAAACTCCACTAAAATTTTGTGGCATTAAATTCTCAACATTCAGTTAAAAAGTTATATTTTTTCAGATGAAACAACTGAAATAGTTTGATGGTGGTATCCAATTGTATCAAGTCCCATATATGGACATGCAGTATTTCTTCAGACATTTGCTGGTTATGCCAGTATAAGCCAATATAAAACGATAAAACAGAGGTAAATGACTTTCAGAGTTGGAAACTTATTTAGCATATTTCTGTTCCAAATCCTTTTTTTGTTTACTGCTTTTTCTAGGAGGCAAGGAAGATCATGAAATAGAGGTGTGAAAATTCAGATAGCAGTTAATTAGTTTAGTAAGACTGTTAACACCAACGTAATGGATTTTCAGCTTTCTCTCTTCTTTATCCTTTGACTTAAGGCAATTATACGCCAGCACTTCTGGAACAAGTTATTGTTCATGATTTCAGAAAATAGACTGCTTACACACTTAAGTCCAAACTAATTAATTCAATTTATTTGAAATTGTTTATTCATTTGAAATCCAATTGAGTTATATTATGAGCATTAGTGGGCTCGTTCCTTTGGTAGAGTCTAATTACAAGGTAACTTGCTTTGTTGAACTAGATACAAATAAATTTCAGCAATGTACAATGAGTGACTTTACTATGAAAAGTGCTTTGTAAACTTCAAAGCACTATAAAAATGCAGATGATGGTGATGATGGTGATGATGATGATGACAAGGGGAAGGAGGTAGAGCCACAGGAGGAAAAGAAGTGGAAGGAGGAGAAGGTGGGGCATATAAAATATAAGAAAAAATTCCCTTCCCTCCAAGATGTTACAATCTAATTTGGGAAGTTACATATACAATATGAAATTATTAAGGAACAAAGCAAGAGTAACAATTAATGTTAAGTATGTATATATATGTATGTACGTATGTACATATGCATATATGTGTGTATTTATCTATAACTCTATTTTATCAATCTATCTGTCTGCCTATGTATTTATAACATTTGCCCGAATATCACTTTAACTCAATCCAGGTCAAACTCAGTGCACTGTCTTTCTCTTTCCTGGTGTAATATCCGTATAGCAACATTGTACTTATCACGTACAGGCTACTGACAAGTTCTACTTATCATCCTCTGTTGGCATCGGTTGCTCATGTGCTATGTTCAGCACTCTCTATTGCCATAGACTGAGTCACAGTGTCCTCTGCTGCTGGGATTTCCTGTCTCTTGGTCAAGTGTTTCTAGCATTTGACAGCCCTGTCTCTGGGCATTCTAAAAATTACCCAGGAAGAACTTGATCTGTATTTGCTTCAAATTCTTTCAATATGTTACATACAACCAAATACACAGTATTATATAGAATGTACACAGTAAAAAGATTCTTCCAAAAGCTGTGTCTGTCCTTTAAAGCTCAAATATCATATACGCAGAATATTACCCAGATCTCAAATATAACTCAATTGGATTTCAAATGAATAAACAATTTCAAATAAATTGAATTAATTAGTTTGGACTTAAGTGTGTAAGCAGTCTATTTTCTGAAATCATGAACAATAACTTGTTCCAGAAGTGCTGGCGTATAATTGCCTTAAGTCAAAGGATAAAGAAGAGAGAAAGCTGAAAATCCATTACGTTGGTGTTAACAGTCTTACTAAACTAAACAAATTGACAGATCTCAAAATCACTCAAAACCGTTCAATACGATTTCATGTTATGTAATGTCAACTTAGTCTTCAGTGCTGCATTTCATTCCCTTCTATTCATCCCTGATAACTTTCTTCAAATAGCCAAAACAAACCTTTCTGAGTCTGTTATACCTCCTCTACCTTGTCCCTTCTTCTCTCAACAGATAATGTCATTTTCTACTTTATTGAGAAAATTGAAGCTGTCTATTGGGAGCTGACTTGTCATATCTATTCCACATCTCAAAGCCCTTAGGTGGCAAGGTAGTCTAAGGATAGAGCACTGGGCCCGGATTTAGTCAGGTCTAAGTTCAAATCTGTCCTCAGACACTTATTAATTGTGATCCTGGGTAAATAAACAACCTATATCTGCTTCAGTTTCCCTTCCTGCAAAATGGGATAATAACACTACCTCTTCCCCCCTACCCAGGGTTGTTGTAATCATTAAGTTAGATAATGTTTGTGAAACATTTAGCCAGACCTGGCATACGGTAGGCACTATATAAAATACTTATTCTCTTCCTTCTTCTGTAACTTCTTGTCTTTTCTTCCAATTTCTGAGGAGGTAAAACTTCTTAAAAATAACCCTTCTATTTCTTCCCTGCAGCCTATCTCATCTTGCCTTCTCCAGTAACTTTTCTTTTTAAGCATTCTTTTTTCCTCCATCAGTTCTAATTTATTGCCTCTTTCCTTCATGTTTACAAGCCCAGGTTTTCCCTTCCTTAAGTTTTTTTTTCCACTTGACTCTGTTATTCCCTTAAATCAACAGCCAATAGGCCATCTCCCTTTCACTGTTAAACTATTACCATCCTAGAAAGTCAATTATTCCATTCACTTTTCAGCTTTCTGTAATCTAGTTTCTGACCTCACCACTCTACTGAAACTATTCACTTAAAGGTTACCAATAATCTCAACTTCTAAATCCAACTACTTTTTCTTAGTCCTCATTCCCCTTTACTTCTCAATAGTTTCTGACATCACTGACCACACCCTTCTTCTGGACACTCTCTCCTCCCTTGGCCTCAATGGTACAATCCTAGGTATCCCTTCCTATCTGTCTGACAGCTCTTTTAAAATTTCTTTTCAAGAATCATTATCCATCTTCCACCCCTTAATTAATATGGCTCCCAACACTCTTATTCTTGGCCTTCCACTATGAACCTCCACTGGTTCACTAATCTCTTTCCTGAATTACAAACTGCACTCTAATTGCTTGATGAACATCTTCATTTTGGTGCCACATCAACATCTATGAATCAATATATCTAAGTTAGAACTGCTCATATTTATACCTAAATTTACCCAAGTTCCCTATTCCTATTGGAGGCATTACCCATCTTGGAGAAATTCCTGATTATCTCTATGTTCAATCTGTTGCCAAGTTTGTCAATTCTACTTCCACTGCATCTTATTCCCTCCCCACTCTTTACTCATGGGGCCACTATTCTACTTTAGGTCTTCATCACCTCTAGCCTGGATTATTGTCATAGCCTCCCAATTGACTTCTCTACTTTTCTTTCCTTGTTCACACAGCTGACAAAATAGTTTTCTTAGGGCACAAGTCCATCATGTCCTTTCTTGGCGTGAAAAACTTTAATGCCTTTCTATTGCCTCTAGGGTACAATTCAAACTGCTCAGTCTGGCATTTAAGGCCCTTTATACTCTGGTTCCAATTTATCTTTTCAGCACTATGACATATTACTCTTACTCACGCATTCTATATTTCAGCCGAACTCTACTACTATCTGTTCTTCAAACTCAAAATTCCATCATCTGAATCTCTCCCTTTGCCAAAGCTGTCCCCCAGGTCTGGAATACATTTGCTTTTCAGCAACACATTTCAGAAAGGTGTGTTATCTTCTTTCCATAGCGCTTCCTCTGTGAAGCCTTCCCTGATTCCCTGAACTATGAATACCCTTTCCTTTTCAAATGACCTTGTGTTATATTTTTATCTGTATATAGTACATTGTTTTAGTGCATTTTCTCTCCCCTTCTCTATTCCCAAATAGAATGGAAGCTTCTTAAGGGCAGAGACTATTTCCTTTCACATAGTAGACACAATATTTGTTGAATTGAATTGTCTGCTCAACTCTGCTTTCCCCCCTTACCATTGCTATTAGATTTAAGACAGTGATTTTGACCATGCCATTGGTCTACAAAGAAGGGCAATATAGTATCAAAAGAACTATATTTGAAGTCAGAGGACTTTATTTTGAGCCCTCACTCTGATATCATTGGTGTGACCTTGGGAAAATCACTTAAACTTTCTGGGTCTCAGCTTCCTTGTTTGTAAGATGAATTAATTGGACCAGATGGCCTCAATATTCCTTTCTAATTCTAAATACTATGATTATTATTGCAATGAAAAGCCATTAAAGTTTTTGAGCAAATAAGTCATTTTGGCTGTTATAAATACCCAATTAACTACAAAGGACATATGAAGGAAGAAACTATCTACATCCAGAGAAAAAACTGATAAATAGAAGTATGTGTGGAATGATTTTACATATGCGTGTGCACATGCACGCATGTGTGTGTGTGTGTGTGTGTGTGTGTGTGTGTGTAATGATAGCAAACTCTAGGGTGAGTGAATGGAAGAAAAAAGGGAATAAAATAAATTTACATGATAACTTCAAAAGGAATAACAAGTTGTACATAAGAGGTTTGCTGTTTGATCTGCAGTCATTTTTTTAAATGATACTATGCTATGGAAATGTTTGTTTTATGCCACAAATTATAAATAAAATAAAAATTTAAAGCAAGGTTTTTGAGTGGTAGTAAATTATGAAAACTTGTATTTTCAAAAAATTAATTGCATATAACTTTGAAGAAGAGACTGGAAAAGATATGGGTTCAAACACAACAAGGCAAGAAATCAATGTAGCAAACCTGAAATCGAATATTAAGAGCATATTGCTAACTGGACCAGTGAATAGAGCACTGGGTCTAGAGTCAGGAAGACCAGAATACAAATCCCACCTGAGACACTTACTAGCTTTGTAACCCTGGGCAAGTTACATAACTTCTGCCTCAGTTTCCTTAACTATAAAATAGGGCTAATAATATCACCTACCTTCCAGGATAGTTGCTGCAGACTAAAGGAGATATCATTTGTAAATCACTTAGTGTACTACCTGGCCCATAGTAGGCACTTAATAAATACTTGTTTTCTTCCTCCTTCCTTCCTCCCTTCCATGTACTGGATGCCATGATAAACAAATATCAGTCTCATCTAATAAATTATCCTGGTGACCAGTATAACTAGAGGATCTTTTCCTTCCTTCGAGATCTCTCCTTGATGCCACCTCTCCTTATGGTACAGATGAAAGTGATTTACAGCAGAGATCTTGGGTGTATAGGTGGCATAGTGGATAGAGTGAAGGATTTAGAGTCAGGAACACTCTATTGGGTTCAAATCTTGGCTTAGATGTGTATAAGTTGTGTGACTCTGGACAAGTCACTTAATCTTTCTAATTCAGTCTCCTCTTCTGAAAAATGAAGATGACACTATCAACTACACAGATTTATTGCGAGAATCAAATGAGCCAATATATGCAATGAGCTTTGAAAACCTTAAAGGTCTATGTGAATGTTAGTCTTTTTTGTTATTAATATTTTATAAACTCTCCCTCAAGATTCTCATAGTACTTTGAGGCAGCACCTACTAGTAACCTGCTAATTTCAATTTCATATCAAAAGGACTGATATACCTGTTTTCTCCTCCCCCCCCATCCCCATTAGTTTACAGATTCTTTAAGGGTAAGATTGTTTGGTTTTCAACTTTTCTTCACAGTCTCTTGCCCATAGTAAGTATAAAAAAAAGTTGCCAAATATATTACACTGCACTGAATTGAACTGAATAACTCATGCACAAAGTTATGAGGGTCTGGATGAAGGGGATAGCAGTAGGAATGGATGAACGCCAAAGAGAGAAGAAAAGAAGAATTGAAAAACATGGCAACTGACTAGATATAGAGGGGGAGTAGATAGAAACACTTCAAGAAGGTTGTGAACTTAGGTCACTAGGGAAAAAAAAACTATTACCAGCAAAAGGGAAGTCCTTTAAATGAGTTGGTTTGGGTAATGGGCTTTTAAAGAACAGACATCTAGCAGCTCAGGAAGGAGATAAGGGCTGGGAAAATAGATTTGGGATATATGTACGTAGAGAATATAGTTTGATCCCAAAGGTCTCCAAGGTGAGGGTGAGTATTCTTACCTTACCTCCAGCACCCTATTTATTGGGAACCAGAGGGAACAGTAGTGGCAGAATATTGATTAAGATATAAAGCAAAGTTCAATAATGAGTGTTAGGGAAACCATACTTATATTTGCTACCCTTTTCAAGGTTGCTCTTTAGATTCATTTCACTCTAGTTACTACCATGCTTTTCAAAATAAAATCTAGAAAGTGTTCATAGCGAGAAAAATGTAGTCGCCCTGAAGATATTTGGCTTAAAAGAAAACCCTTATCCATACTCAATAGCCTCCGAAGGCAGCAAAGACACAATTGGTGTGGTGTTGATAGTGACAAATTCAGTTATCTCAAAGACATAGACAGACTGTACAGGTCTTGCAGTCTATTACCACATAGCATAATGCTGTCTCCATTGACTGGACCAGAAATACTTCATTTCACTAGATCACAATCTCATAAGACAGCCTTGTCATTTTAATTTGTCACTCTTTGTCTCCTATATCTTATTGAAGTCTCATCTCTTCAGCCAAGTGCCATAGGCTACTTACTACTCCTGGAAGAAAAAAAAAAGCAATCCTATCACACTGAATAAGAAAGGAAAGTCAGAAAAGAGAAAGTTTGTGGCCAAAGTCACTGCTATAGATTCCACTCCCATAGGCATAGCAGGTGGTATAAATACAATCTAAACTGAGACAGAAAAATGAATTGTTGCTTCTATTGTCTGTCTCCAGTGTCTCCAGGAATGTTATATCTGCTACCTTTACACCGGTATTGATTTGGTATCCTCTCTCATCCACTGAGCAAAGTGGAAGGGGAACAAGAGAAGAAAAGGATATAAAATATTACTGAATAAGAGAACTAATGTTTGACATGCAGTCCGAGCCTGAAAGTAGCCACAGGGAGTTTGAATTACTAACTACTGAAATCTTACCTCCACCAGAAAACCTAATTGGAAGAGAAGTAGCAAATTCCTTCCTGGGTCTCACTCTAAATCAACAAGCAACTTCAATCTCTCTCTCCACCCTTCAAGCTTACAACATGTAAAATATGTAATTTTCCCCATTTCAAGTAACATAATATGAATGCATTTTTTACTTATTTTATAGATTTTGCTTACTGGTGGACTCACCTCTCAATATTTCTTCTTATTCCCTGGAAAATGGTATTATTTTCCTCCCCTCAATGCTTCATTTGGTTTCTTTCCTCCATTTGTAAGAACTTTGAACCAGCAACCATGGAATACCAGCAGAGACTCTTCCAGCGCTTTAAAAGTATCATTCAGTTCTACAGCCAGAAGTGAAATAATGTTCAAGAATAAAACTTAAATTCACTTGCTTTTGTAAAACCTCCATTCTTTTAGTAGGGCACATTTTTTTTTCACATGGAGCAAAATTGACCTTGTCCTCCTCAGAAAAGGAGTCAAAATAAAAAGACTACTAAATATTATATAACTGCTAATCACTGGATAGGGTACAGGGAGAAAAGTATTTATTCCCATATGCCCACCCAGTTGACTCTGTTCCCCATGTCTTCTTATCTATGCCATGGGCCACTGTATGTTGTTTGACGAAGAATGAAGTAAGGCAGAGTTCAAAACCAAGAATCAGCCATAGAGTCAACCAAGTAAAAGGGTACTAGCAACCCCACTAAGGATAGTGGAGTAGGGGATTGAGACTAT
Organism: Phascolarctos cinereus; assembly: GCF_003287225.1. Taxonomy (NCBI): domain Eukaryota; kingdom Metazoa; phylum Chordata; class Mammalia; order Diprotodontia; family Phascolarctidae; genus Phascolarctos; species Phascolarctos cinereus. The sequence continues at coordinate 227,208,729 of NW_027556098.1, read as the reverse complement.
AGCAATTGTCTTGTCCTTTTTCTCAGTCCTAAATGCTCAGGTTCTTAAAACCAAAACTTGAAACAAAAGGAAATCTTAAATGTTAACATTGTGTTGAGTCTGTGAATTGTTGGTGCTGGAGATAATGCAGATCCATAAATGAATATTACCAACAGGTCTGTGGTCAGTAGGCAGCACTTATTAAGGCTTATTAGCTTATTGAGAACTCTAATACCTGATTATTTTTCTCCCAATTTCTCTACTTATTGCCCACATTTTGGAAATGGTTTCAGGATCTAAGAATTAGAACAGAAAGTAAACTTAGAGATCATTTAGTTCAGTCCCTTCATTATACAGATAAGAAAATTAAGGAGTAGAGAAGGAAATTAGTTACCCAAGTCAAATAGGCAACAAATAGACCCAGAATTAGTTGCTAAATCCTATTACTCCAAATCTAGTGCTTTTGCCGCCATGCTATGACTATCGTCCTCTGTTCCTGTCCCCTATATTCTCCTGTTATATTCTTAAATTTGAATTATTCTCTTATAGTAGATACTGCATGAGTATGTGACTGTGAATTCAGAAGTTCTCTTTAGCTTTATTATCTGGACTACCACACTTACTATATACTATGGCCAGCCTTGATAAACACTTCATTTTAATCATTTTGCAAAGCATTTAGAATTCCTTTCTTTTCTTTATTGTTCTCTAACCAACATGCTAATATGGTCATCCTAAGGCTGACAACTTTGTACAACTCTGCCTCACATATCCAATTCACACACAAGTAAGGCCATCACTCTGGTATCATTGGTCCTGTTCAAAAACAAAGGACAAACAACGATAACAACAAAATGGTTATACTGGAACTTTCATACATAATCATTGTTTTTCAAATTACAAAGATTAATGAAGTTTGGTTATTTGGGTTAAAATAAGACTCAATTCTTACAGAATTCCACTACCCTCTTTTAGAATAAGAAGGTAATCAGGGAAGGGAAGACATTTTTAAAAATGGGGGGGCAAAGATAACTGCAAATCAAAACAGTATGCTAAATTAGCTATCAATATTCCCTTCAGGACTGTCAAACCATTGTTGTTGGCCTAAAGTATAGACTCATAGAAGGCAGACACCATATCTGTTTCCCTTATTCTATATGGTATCAGATGCACATAGGCACTTTAAAATGTTTGGGGATTATAATATGATATAAAAAAAAGATGGGTAAGCTAGGTGATGCAGTGGATAGAGCACTGGCCCTGGAGTCAGAATGACCTGAGTTCAAATCCAGTCTCAGACCAAACACTTGACACTTACCAGCTGTGAGACCTTGGGCAAGTCATTTAACCCCAATTGCCTAAAAAAAAAAAGATAAAAGAAAAAGGGTGTCCCGAAATTCATAAAGCAATCCAAAGTAGGTGTAATGAGCTAGGCATTTAAGTCTACAAGCACATTTCCATTCTAATCACACATTCTAACATGCTTTGTATTTAAATTTCTTTGCCTACACTTCACTAATGTCACACAATATAAACCAAAAGTAACCATTCATGTTACAACATTGTTGTGCTTGCAATTATTATGATGATAATGATGATCACTGTTGTAATTATATTAGTATTATTGGTACTCAAAGTGTCAAATATAAGTATATAAAAATAGCTATTAGTTTTTGCAATTTTTGTGATCTAAATTTTTAGTACTTCTAAAACTGTGGGTCATGACCCACAGTTTAAGAAGCACGGATGGAGTCATGGGCAGAAAAAGTTTAAGTAGCCCTGAATTCTAAAAGTTCCTTTATATGTAATACATCATATGAAGTTGATTTTGTGTGATTTACCCGATTTTCCAAATGAGGAAGCACTGGTTCATAGAGGTTAAGAGTGATCTAAGTTGCACAGCCCATGATCAAAAGGGCTGGAAATGGGACCTCTGTTTACTGAATCCAAGATTCTTCTACAATGCCAAGCTACCACTCTCAATTTGAGATGCCAGGATTTGGAACACAAAGTGTAGGGAACACATTTTGGCCCCAGTGTTATTCCAAACGTTGAAATGGATCCAATGAATACATAATATATATATACACATGTGGCCATTAAGTAAATGCTAGCTGCTAATGATAACAATCCATCTGCATGATCATCTGCTCAAAGAGAAAAATAGCATATGGAAAAGCTACTGCCTGGCAGGTATATTCTGTGTGTTTCTTAAAGACATAGAAGAGTTAGGGAAAATGTGGTTTCAAAGAGGAAGAAGAATCAAAATATGAATATTAGTAAATAAAGTCTTCTGATAATAAATAACTTTCTGAGAGTCACAAAAGATTATATCTCCTGCACATTGAACATGAAGGTATATGTGATTCATAATGTGCCATATAAACAAGCAAAAGAAAATGTATGAATGTTTTCATGTTGTTGTTTGTTCATCCTTCATTTTCAAAGGGACTGTTAACATTATGGGAGATGTCTTGACCTGTATGTCAATTGGATTTCAGTGAGGCAGAGTTGCACAGTCATCAGCATCACTCGCTCTTCCAGGGTCATCAAAATCCAGTGGCAAGGCAAAAGTCAAGATGACTGGTGATGGCCTGGGCTGCAGTGGATGACCTTGGCATCTTTGACATCTGACCAAGTACCTGCTTCAGCTGCCTTCATTGCTGTTGGAACAAATTGTTCTCATCCGCCCATTTTGCCAGGACAAGTCTTCACATGCTTAGGATAGACATCCCCCTAACTTACCAACAGCTGACAAGTACAAAAGTTTAGATGGAGGACTTCTGTATTTCAACTAGCCTATTTTACAGTCATGCAAATGTCTGTGTCATTACATGCAAGATTTCTAGGATTCCTATTCATTTACATTTTTGCCAAACTAAAATGAACTTGTCCTTGTAGAGAATAAAGATGAACTCAATATCATTTATTCTCTTCCTTGCTCTAACTACATACCTCATGGGTATGCATATTTGAAATGTCCATCTAGGTAACTATAGTTTGGTTGTATCATTCATTGGATTTTGTTTGTGGGGTTAATGGTTGAGTACTTGTGTCTTTGTAGACATTGATTTTCAGACTCTACACACTTCAAATGCTCTAATGAATACGTGATTATATTGTTCTGGTTATTCTCTACAATGAGGCATATACAAAGCATTTGGTGCCTGCTCCTCCACTGCAATTCCTATTTACACAGAATAAGGTAGGGGACACAGTTGATAGAACACTGGACTGGATGTAGAGTCAGGAAGACTGATCTTCCTGAGTTTAAGTCTGGCCTCACACACTCACTAGCTATGTGACCTTGGGTAAGTCACTTAACCTGTTTGCCTCAATTCCTCATTTGTAAAATGAACTGGAGAAGGAAATGGCAAACCAGACCAGTATCTTTGCCAAGAAAATCCCAAATGGGGTTGCAAAGAGTCAGAAACACCTGAAACAACTGAACAGCAGCAAAAAAGGTTGAAACTTGACCTTTAACTCCCTGATGAGAAAAGTTCCTCTGCCAAAGTATTTCAGCACCTTCTCTGTAACTTGTATTGTTAGATTTGTCTAAAGCACTGAGAAATTAAATGGTTCATCCCGAGTCACACAGCCAGTATGTGTATGAGGCAAGACAGGCCTTCTGTCTTTGAATCCAGATTTCGTTTGATTACACCGTTCAATCAAAAAGTATGGTCTGGGGACCCATGAGGATCCCCAAGATCCTTTTTTAGGTCAAAATTAGCTCCACAATAATACTAAGATGTTTTAATTTCTAATATGACAAATATTGATAGTTACAAACCACATAAATGGAAGCTCTTAAAGTCTTCAATAATATTCCAGAGTGTAAAAAGCATCTTTATATCAAACATTTGAGAACTACTACACTATATCATGCTGCCTGTCTAAATAAGGATAAATAATTCAATTCAGTTTTTAAAAGGCAAACTAATCATCTGGTACATAAACAAAACAAGATGATCAAACAATTTTTAAAATATTTCAATGAGTGGCTTTCTGGCCACGTAGACACAGCTCAAGATATTATCACTCCTGTATTTACATTACAGGATGCCTCTGTTCAGTTACTGCACCACTTCTCAGACTATAAGTACACGGCAAACAAAGTTCAATTGAAAGCAAGGGAATTTTTGCATTAATGAACAACTTTCCATAAATGAGATGTCTGCCATGAATGACAGACACACTGTTTTATCAGGCTCTTACTTGAAGCCTTTCTAACTGGATAGGATCTAACAGAGCTTCTATTCCACTGACATGATTTTCAAGAAGCTAGGTCAGTCACTCAACACCATGGTAAGGAACAGACTAGGGTTTTAACAGAACTGGGCCAGAATAATGTATGATCATACAGTTGAGTGTGATCTTGTTTTATCCCAATTTCACCAATATTTACAGAACATTTTTCATGAACACAATGCAGTTGGCCAATATTTTTGTTGTTCAATTATTATTCAGTCATTTGACTCTGCATGACCCCATTTGCAGTTTCCTGGGCAAAGATGCTGGAGTGGTTTTTCATTTCCTTCTCCAGCTCATTTTATAGATGAGGAAACTGAGGCAAACAAGGCTAAGTGACTTGCCCAGGATCACAGAGCTGGTAAGTGTCTAAAGTCAGATTTGAACTCAGGAAGATGATGGGTCTTCCTCATTCCAGGCCTGGTACTCCATCCACTGAGCTAACCAGCTGCCCCTGCAACACCCAGCTACAGTTGGCCAATACTTTGGATAGATTTGAAATGAAATATCACATTTGAGAAATGCAACTTCTTCTTTGATGTCCAGTTTATCAAAACTCCAGAAATACATAAAACAAAACAAAACAAAAATTGCCCACCTAATTGAAACTGCAAGTTGTATTTAGAAGAATATAGGGATTCTCCTAGAAGTGGACTAAGATGCTAAAGTTACATTGAGGAAATTAAAGTTAATTTACTATGAGCAGAAAAAAAAACCAGGAAAAAAATTAGTTTTATTACCAGCTCTGCTGCCTCTTTCATGAATGCCCCCTTCATCTCTGTTCTTCAGTTACCTTTTTTAAAAAAATAAATATGGATAATAGCACTGATCTTTCTTTTAAGGGCACAGTAATGAGTAACTAATAAAATGATTATGAGGTATGTACAAAACAGAAAAAGTTAAATAATAGCAACATTACCAGGTACTTAGTTTTGGCAGGACCTACTAAAATGTAAAATATATTTGTCCCTCATCAGACTACTTCTCCATGGGCAGTTAGGAGGTTATCAATGAACTTCACAATTGTGTATTTGCCATAATACTTAGAGAATCAGAAGAGTGGGGCAATTCCCTTCACTGAGTGGCTAAATAGGACAAATTTAAGATTGTGAACCTTCATTTATCTTTCAATTTCTTCCTTGGCTGTATTACTCACTCTCTGGACTTTGCCACCATTCCTCAGCTATCTTTTCATTCAGAACTTCCTTTTGGGCCAGTGGCTTTCTCTTTCTGATCACTCCTACCTGAATCCCTAAGGGTCCCTTCTCTCACCTGGGAGGCCATCAGGGCTTCATTCTTCTCCTCTGATTTTCTGGACTTCCTCCCCCTACCCCCAGTATGTGTTGTCTTTTCCCATTAGAATGTAAACTCTTCAAGGGCATAGACTCTCTCTCTCTCTCTTTTTTTTTTGCTTGTATACTGTATTCCTACTATTTATACTACTTAGCACAAGAAAATTAGCACTTAATAAATGCTTGATAACTATTGATGAGAGGAAAGTTGCTTCCTCTGTTCTAGCTCTAGAAACATTTCTGGAGCCTCTCCATAATGTTGCTGGCTGTGACTTTTTGGTACGTCAGATATCCTTGCCCCATTTCTGTTCTCATTTCCTTTATGATCAGACACTTGTCTCCTCACAATGCCTAGTAGAGCACTGAGCACATGATCAGAGATAAATAAAACTTGTTGAATTAAATATCCTACAAATCATTACCTCTCTAGGGGACTCCTTAAATGAAAGCTACAGCAAGTGAATACCAAGGATAAATAAATATTAAGGGATTAGTAATTTGGATCTTTCATAAGGTTCCCCAGTCTCTCTCTATTCAACCTCTGGCTTTGTTATGAAATAATGAATAATACCAGAGGCCCACTGATCTCACCCATTAAGAAATACTTAAACATTTACAGGAGGAGCATATAGGAAGATATATGTTCAAGTCCCATGAATATGTAAACTACAGTACAAGAGATATTAAATGCTTAACTGTTTATTTGTCCATTTACAAAACATGCTGTAGCAGGATTAAACTGGATCCCCAAAGAGACATTAACTTGTATTATGCTGAAGTATTTATTATTGTGGCATATGTAACAGATAATATTTGTTTATGTTTTTAATTACTTACATTTTCAGCCAAGAAAATCTCTGAGGATAATGCCTCATTTACAAGAGTGTGCTGGCAAAAGACAACATAATGTAATCACACATTACCAACAATTCCATGACAACGATGCGAAGGTTTTAAAATGACTTCCAAATAAAAGCTTAATTAAGTCAGCTATAAAAAAATTAAACATAAGATATAATAATGGCACTAAAATTAAATTAAAAGAAAAGAATCCTCAAGTTCATAGTGACACGAAACAAATGGGAGATGCTAAGACCAAATACCTGGTAGAACCTCCCTTCCTAAGTGATCCTAGATTCCTATCATTGGAGACAGCTAAACACACTTCCTACAGATTTCAAAGTTCTTGCAAAGTATAGAATAGAAATGAAGTGAGATACTGCTCACTATTTGAAGTCTATGCAACATACCCAGAAAATTCTTCTTTAGGCATGATATTTGCCCCTTTACTGCTCTAATGGAGGGCAGCAATTGTACCATAATAAAATAATTCAAATACTTCATCATTTTATCTTTCTGAAACATGTTTGTATTTTCATTTGGTTTTAGTTGATATCTGATATTTTAGAATTCATAATATTTCACAAAAATAAGAATTCCATCTGAACATGACATAACATTAGAGGTATATAGTCAAATCCATGTCAAGGAAAGAAAAATGGAAACCCTGTGAGACAAAGGCCATATCCAGTCTACCACTGTCTCTTGGAACAATAATGATAACAATGCTACCATTCCTAGGGGGGGAATGTATCAATAAATTGTCTTATGGCTTGTCTCACCAACTTCCAAACCAAAACATTCCTCCCCATCCACTAAAATTCTTCATATGTTTTTTTTCTCCTACTAGAATATAAGCTCTTTGAAGGCAGGGGTTCTGTTGCTTTTGTGTTTGCATACACAATTCATAGCATGGTGCTAAGCATATAATAAGCACTTTTTTTTATTCCTTCATGCAAAACTGTGATTGTTCTGAACTGAATAATTCTTTTTATATTAGCCCTGGATACAAAAGAAATATAGAAATATGAATCACATCACTCATATGACATTCTTATAAGTTTCAAGAAGCAAAACTAATTCTTGGTCATTTCTGATTCTTCCATAATTATATACAGTCTCAGATGCATCTATTTTTATGGTCTCCACTTACATATACTCTAGCTAATACTTTTCCTGAAAAGTAAATTAATGTAATTTAAATCTATTAAATTCAACATATATTTATTTATTAGGTACATATCAGTACAATTCAACAAGAACTTATTTATTTTTTTCTAGACCTATAATTTTTTCAGTGTAAGAAATTGTGATAAAGGTTTTTGATTCCATTCTTTGACTATTCCTCATTTTATAGTCTTCAAGACTTGTCTTCAAGGAGCCAAGATGGCAGAGGAAGCAATAAATCACCATAACTCTCCCATATTCACCTCCAAAGAACCATAAAATAGCACCCCAAAACAAATTCTGGAACAGCAGAACCAGCAAAAAGATGGGAAGAAACTATCTTTTAGCCCAAGAAACTTGTAAGATCAGCAGGAAAGGTCTATCTCATTCAGGTAAAAGGGGAGTACAGTTCAGGACAGGTAGCATCCCAACAAGCCAGCATCAAGCCCTACCTCAGCAAACCAGAGGGAGATCCTGAGTCCCAGTGTCATGGAGCAGGCAGATGCCAACAGCAGGATACCTCACGTGCCTTAGCATAGCTAGGGGAAAGGAAGAGAAGAGAAGGAAAGAAGAGGGGAGGGGAGGGAGGGAAAGGGAAGAGAAGGGAAGAGGGAGCTGTGTTGCCCAACTGGAAGTTGGCAACTTCCCAGTATGGCATCTTGTTCTACTTACAGGTTGTTTTTTGTCCTTCATTGCAAAGGAGAACCATGGCATCAGGAAGGTGGTGCCATGACTTGCAGATGGATTGGATCTAAGTGAAGGAGGGCTGTGCAAGTCACCAGCCTCACTTTCTCCTCCAGAGTCATCTGGGCTCAGTGGCAAGATATAGATCAGGACTCAAAGAAGGAATAATATATACCATCAGTTGAATATAGAAATCTATCTTGCCAGACAGGAAAGTAGGATGGGAGGAGAGTAAGTAAAATGACGGGGGCAACAGAAAAGAAGGAAGATCGGGGGAGGTGACAAACAAAACACTGTCAAGGAGGGAAAAGATGAAAAGAAGAGAGAGAAGACAAAAAGGAGGCAAAGTAGGATGGATGGAAGTACACAATAATCATAACTGTGAATGTGAATGGGATGAACTCTTCCATAAAATGGGAAGGGACAGCAGGGGGTAGCAAAACTAAGAATCCTACAATATGTTATTTACAAGAAACACACTTGAAGCAGAGAGACATACAGAAAGTAAAGGTAACAGGCTGGAGCAGAATCTATTGTGCTTCAGCTGAATTTGAAAAAGCAGGGTAACAATCCTGATCTCAGACAAATCGAAAGCAATAATTGACCTAATTAAAAGAGATGAGGAAGGAAACTATATCTTGCTAAAAAGGTACCATAGACAATGAATTAATATCAATACAAAACATATGCACTAAGTGATATAGCATCCAAATTACTTAAAGGAAAAGTTAAGTGAGTTACAGGAAGAAATAGACAGCAAAACTATGCTAGTGTGGGACCTCAACCATTCTCTTTCAGAACTTGAAAATCCAACCAAAAATAAACAAGAAGCTAAGGAAGTGAATAGAATATTAGAAAAGTTAGATAAGACAGCCCTTTAGAGAAAATTGAATGATAAAAGAAAGGAATATACATTTTTCTCATCAGTAATGGCACCTATGCAAAAATTGACCATGCTTTCAGGCATAAAACCCTCAAAATCAAATGTAGAAAGGCAGAAATACTAAATATATTATTTTCAGATCATTATGCATAAAAATTACAGTCAACAAAGGGCAGTGGAAAGAGAATTAAAAATCAATTGGAGGGCAGCTAGGTGGCGCAGTGGATAGAGCACCAGCTCTGGAGTCAGGAGGACCTGATTTCAAATCTGTCCTCAAACCAAAAACTTGATACCTACTAGCTGCGTGATCCTGGGCAAGTCACTTAACCCCAATTGCCTAAAAAAAAAAATTAATTGGAAACTAAATAAAGAATCTTAAAGCATAAGTGGGTCAAAGAACAAATCATAGAAACAACAAATACTTTCATTAAAGAGAATGATAACAGTGGGACATCCCAAAATGTATTAGATGTAGCCAAAGCAGTACTTAGAGGAAAATTTATTTCTCTAAATTCTTACATTAACAAAAGAGAGAAAGAGCATATCAATAAATTGGGCATGCAACTAAAAGACTAGAAAAATAACAAATTAAAATTCCTAATTGAGCACAAATCGAAAATCAAAGGTGAGATTAATAAAGTTGAAAGTTAAGGGAAAAAAACTATTGAGTTAATAAATGAAACTAAGAGCTGGTTTTATGAGGCAAAACAATAAAATAGATAAACCATTGGTTAATTTGATTAAAAAAAAAGAATACCAAATATCCAGTATCAAATATGAAAAAGGTGAAATGACCACCAATGAAGAAGAAATTAAAGCAATCATAGGAAACATTTTGCCTAATTATATGCCAATAAAGCTGACAATCTGGGCAAAATTGATGAACGTTTACAAAAATATAAATTACCTAGATTACCAGATCAGGAAATAGAATGCCTAACTAGACATTCTAAATGTCCATCTTAGAAAAAGAAATTGAACAAACCATTAATGAATTCCCTAAGATAAAATCCCCAGGGCCAGATGGGTTCACAAGTGAATTCTACCAAACATTTAAAGAATAATTAATTCCAATAGTACATAAACTATTTGGAATAATAGGTGAAGAAAGAGTCTACCAAACTCCTTTTGTGACACAAATATGTTGCAGAATATTTAAACCAGGAAGAGCTAAAGCAGAGAAAGAAAATTATAGACCAATTTCCCTAATGAATATGGATACAAACATTTTGAATAAAATACTAGCAAGGTGATTATAGCAATATATCACAATGATTATACATTATGACCAAGTGGGATTTATACCAGAAATGCAGGGTTGAATTAATATTGGGAAAAATATCAATGTAACTGACCATATAGATAACAAAACTGACAGAAATCATGTGATTATCTCAATAAATGCTGAAGAACTTTTTGACAGAACACAGATCCCATTCCTATTAAAAAAACATTACAGAGCACAGAAATAAAGGAGTGTTCCTTATTTTTCTCTATAACCTTTCATGCCATTGCAATTCAGGGGAACAATTGTATCCTTTCTCTCTGTTGAAATGTAAATACTTCATCTTCATATAATCCTTTTTGATTGCTCAGTTGTGTGTATCTTATTATGTTTCTCTTGGTTCAATGTTTCTATTTTCAGTTTTATTCTCACCTCTGATCTTCTCTCAGGAATTCTTGGAAGTTCTCTACTTCTTTAAAGGCTATTAAAAAGCTTTTTCTATTCTGTTGAATAAATAATTTTTAGATGTAGGGCTATATTTTTCTTTTCTGAAATGAAATCAAAATTATTTATTGCATTATAGTGGTAGTAAGTGAGTGAATTGACATTTATTAGGTGTCATATTAAGGCTCATAATCTAATTGGGGAAACAACACATAAATTATTATGCAAACAAGACATGTACAGTATGAATCAGAGATAATTAATAAGGGGAAGGTACTAACATAGAGATCTGGAAAAGTTCCTTGAAGAAGTTATTTTTACCCAGTCCCGAATTTTATCTGTGACTAGAAGGTATCCAAAGAAATCTTATAAGCAGAGATGAGGAGAGAAAGAATTCTTGGCATGAGAGATAGCCAGTTGGCATGAGAGATAGCCAGTGAAAATGACTAGAGTCAGTAGATGAAATATCTTGTTCAAGGAATGATAATAGACCAGGGATACTGGTTCTCAGTGTACATGGAGGAATACAGTTGCAAAGTATAAGAATATTGGAAAGATAAGAGGGAGTCAAGTTATAAAATGCTTTGAATATCAAATAGAGGATTTCATATTTGATCCTGAAGTTAATAGGGATCCACTGGAGTTTATTAAATGGATGGGGGCACAGGGGTCATGATATGGTCAGAATTATGTTTTAGGAAAATCACTTTAATAGCTGGAAGAGGATGAACTGGAATGGAGAGAGACTTCAGGCAGGGAGACCAACAAGCAGGCCATTGCAATAGTGTAAGCATAAAGTGATGATGGCCTACATCCATATGGTGGCAGTGTCAGAGGAAAAAAGCAGACATATGTGATAGGTATTATGAAGGTAAAATCAATAGGTGTTTGCAACAGATTGGATGTGGGGGTGAAGTGGGGGTTAGAGAGAGTGAGGAATCCAGGATGACACTTAGGTTATGAGCCTGGGTGACTTGAAATATGAAAGTATCCTTAACAGTAATAAGGAAGTATGGAGAAAGGAAGGGTTTGTGTGTGGGGGGGGGTTGGGGATGAATAATGAGTTCAATTGGGATATATTAAGTAAAAGATGGCTATGGGACATCCAGTTTGAGACGTCCAATATGTAGTTGGTTATTCAAGTGTAGAGGTTGGAAGAGGTGTTAGGGCAGAATAAATAGATTTGAGAATCATGACATAGATATATTTAAATAAAAGGAGCTGATGAGATCGAGTGAAATAGTATAGAGGGAGAGGAGAAAAGAACCCAGGACAGAGCTTTGTAGACCATCCAACAATAGCAAACATGCTATTAGAGAATGGGGAGAGGTTAAACAGGTTAGAGGAGAGCTAAGATAAGAATAGTGTGAAGAAAACCCAAATCGGGGCAGCTAGGTGGTACAGTCAAATAGAGCAGCAGCCCTGCTTTCAGGAAGACCTGAGTTTAAATCTGACCTCAGACATATAACACTTACTAGTTGTGTGACCCTGGGCAAGTCACTTAACCCCATTGCCTAGGCCAAAAAAAAAAAGTTAAAAAAATAAAAGAAAATCTAAATCTTATATGATCTTTACTGTAGTACCTCTATATTTGATCTCTCTTTCTAGCTGGTTGCAATATCTCCTCTTTCATCTGGAAGCTCCAGAGTTTGGCTATATCATTTCTTAGAGTTTTCATTGTGGGGTATAATGCATCTGTGGAAGAGTGTGCCCTAGATTTATGGGGAAAGTATGGTACTATTACTTTTATTATCATGCAGTTGTATTAAATGTCTTTGCCTTGAAATAACTAAGACCTCCAACTAATTTATCAGGAAAACAAAACAGTGAAGGAAGAAATTAGTGATGTGAGGTGTGGAGACAAGCACTAATGAACCATGGTTTTGAAGGCATATACACCCACAGAGTACTTTAGCTCCTGATTGCTTCACTTGGATACCTATTCCAAGAAGTTGGGAGATGCTCTATGGTGCTACCCTTTCCTCTTTTCCCTCTTCCATTTTTCATTTTTGTGATTAGAAAGTTGTCCTGAGGGGAGGCAGTATTTAACTGAGTCTTGATGAATAGGTAGATTTCAATAGGTAGAGAAGAGAGATAAGGTATTTCAGAAATGGAGACCAGTATCAGCAAAAGCATGGAGGCAGGAAAGTATAGGATGTGTTCATGGCATGGCAAATAGTTTTGTATGGATTGAGTATCTGAAGGGAATTTGTTGAAGATAAGACAAGAAGGGTAGGTTGGAAGCAAATTATTGTGTAAGTCCTTGAATAATAAGTCAAAAAGTTTGGACTTTACCCTATAAACTGTGGGGATCCATCCATAGTGCTTGAGCAGGAGAGTCAAATGTCCAGGCCTATGTGTGGGGAATACTAATCTGCCAGTGGTATACAGAATAGACATAGGAATGTAAGCTAATTTCTAGTAGAGATTGTTTCAGCCTTTGTACTTGTATCCCAGGATGCATAGCACAGTCCCCAATACATAGAAGGGACTTCATAAACACTTGTTGATTGATTGATTGAAGAAAAGATTAACCAGAAATGAAGTGGCCAGTGAATATACTACTGCAGGATTGCAAATGAGACATAATGATGATATGTACTAGGATTATAGAAGTGAGAGTTGAAAGTACTAACATGATATAAAAAAGAAAATTTAACAGAAAAAAGAAACAAAGGAAAAGAGAGATTAGGGAGGGATTAAGTATTTTCAAGAAGAAGGTATTAATAAGTATTCCTTTACTTTTCTCTTGAAAGTACTTAATCCCTCCCTGATCTCTCTTTTCCTTTGTTTCTTTTTTCTTTTAAATTTTCTTTTTTATTGTGAACATGACAAACATTAGCAACCATAATACAAAGAACAGAAAAGGAGGATTATATATGAAAAAAATAAACTTCTATTATGTAGAATTTGTTGTTTTTAAAATTAAATTATAGATAATAGTAACAAATATGCCCTTCTTTTTCTGCGTCCCCTTCTGAACTTCAGTCTGCCCTTTTGTACATTTTTTAATGTTTCATTAATACTTGCTTTCTGCTTTTATATTTGTGTCACTGTTGTTACCATCTGATTTTCCTACAACCCCCCCCACCAAATAAATAAATACAAAACTTCCCATGTACCAAATAATTACAATTAAGCAAAACAAGTTCACATACTAGCCATTCCTGAAAATGTGTCATATTCTGTACTTCTAGTCCATCACTCTTTCTGCCAAGAGATGGGACATACGCTTCATATCCTCTGAAGTCATGATTGCCTACTGAATTATTCATCTGAGCTCAATGCTGTTTTCCTTTATATATTATAATCCTTGCATAATTTGTTGTTCTTCCAGTTCTGCTCTCTCTACTCTGTATCTATTTTTACAATTTTCCTCAGCTTTCTACCTATCTATCCCTCTGTTATTCCTTAAGGCACAATAACATTTTGTTATGTTCACACGCCCTCATTTATTCAGACATTCCTCAGTTGATGGGTTCTAGTTCTTGGCTACATTAAAAATGCTGCTATAAATATTTTTGCTCGTACAAGTCCTTGCCCTCTTTGGGGTACATGCCTCATAGTACTATCTCTGGGTCAAAGGGTATGAACACTATATTGACTTTGGGAATCAAGTTCAAAAAGTTTTCCAGATTTGCTGGCTCTCTGCACAACTCCAACAACAGTGCATTAGTATGCCTACTCTCTTAGTACCTGCAACAAGTTTTTGATTCTTTTCAGTACCACCTTAAAACTGACTGTAGTATGGAAACAGGCAAATACCAATATCCCTTTCCTTTCTCCTTATCCAGTCTATCAATTTACCCCATGCTGGGAAACACCACCATGCTAATAATGACAATATAGGTTGACTTTTTTAGTATTTCTCCAGTAGTTATCAACTTGCTTTTTCTTGATTTCAAACACTAGGGCTTTTTTTTTCATACTGCACCAATTATCCTCTCTCTCCGGGACCTCTAAAGAATTGGTTTTCCACTCCCAGCTATTTTCTATTTGTGATAACTTTTCTGTCTGGGTCATTTTGCTTATTTTTGTACCTTTTTTACCCAAGTTCCTCTGCCTTAGAGGATCCTCACTTCACAGATCATTTGACATGTTTAAATTTTTTTCCATTTGAAGGGGATTTTGTTTTGCTGTTCTTTGAAAAGTGCAAAACAGGTTATCAGTTCAGAAACATATGTTATGCAAAGAAAACTTCGCAGCTGTGCTTTTCAGGTGCTCCAAAAGCCATTCTGGCTAGTGTATTATCAAACTCCTATACCTATATTATCACTTTTCCTATGACCACACACACACACACACACACACACACACACACACACAAACACACACATACACATATGAAATTAAGGGCACTATTAAAAACAAAAAAAAATTCAAAAAAGGATCAACATAAATGAGTTAAATGCACTATTCTTCAGGTTTGTTTCAGTATATATTGTGAAATGCTGATGGTCCTCTATTATTCTTGTCTCTACTGAATAGTTAAAAATTATTTATTGGCAACATAGAGTGCTGTTGTATGTTAGTGAAGAACACTAGTTGAATCATATGATTCATGCATGAATATGGCTAACTCAAAGTGAGTGACTAATGAGCAGTCTTTCCCATATTTTATATATCTTAAAAAGTATCCTTTGTAAATACAATAATCATGACATATTTGAAGCTCAGACAAGACAAATATTTTTAAAAGGCAAACAGACACGCAAATCATAAGAGGAAATGGCAAAAAAAAAAAAGTCCATCAAATATTCTGGTCATGGCTTCTAAAGTGAATAAACATATTTTGTCCAGAGATTACTTAAGGATCTGGTGTAAACCTTGGTTAAGCAATGAAAACTCTAGTTAATCATTAAACAGTGTATGCCTCTATTCCTGTCATCTAAGAACCAGCCTAAGTTCAAATAGATTTGTTAACAGAGAATTTGCTACCTTTGAAGACATATTTTTTTTTTCTTTAGCAGCTCAGTAAACTACCTATTAGTGCCCTGAAGGGTGGCTATCTTTAACAGTGGAAGGAATACTCACCCTAATGAAAACATGGATCCTTGACATATTAAAGAAACCACCAAGCACTGAGACCTGAGTAACTAAGAATCAGAGACAGTTTTATACAAGGTGACTCAAAAGTCTCAGTGAAGTTTTAATATATTTATATATTATTATATATTATATATAATTATATATTATATATAATGTTATAACAATATATAATATAATATATTGTTTATATATTAAATTTAATTTATTTATATATATTTATATATTAATATATAAGTTTTTAATATATTAAATAGTTTTAATATATTAAATTAGTTTAATGTATTAAAATAGTTTTAATATATTAAAGCCACACTGAAACTTTTGAGACACCCTGTATATTATGACATGGAAACAAAAGCTATGGCAAACAGATCCCAATGCACTTAATCAGGCAGTCTTCAGGGATATATACAAAACTTCATTCTCTCTTGAAATCAGGAAGGAATGAAAAGTTAAGTAAACTCAATAAACAATTATTAAGCATTTAATAGGTGCCAGGTACTGTGCTAAGTACTGGACATACAAATAGAGCCAAAAGCAGTTCCTGGTCCGAAGAAGCTCACAGTAAAATGGGAGAATAATAGTTTAAGGTTTTCAAAGTGTTTTGCATACATTATCTCATACTTACAACAAATCTGTGTGAGGTAAGAAGTGAGGATTATATTTGTCTTCTACCCAAAAATGCTTACCGAATATGTGCTAAATACTAAATATGTATTAAATGCAAAATGGTTACCCTATTTGAGGTGGTAAAAGTGCTTGAGAAATCCCTCTATAGCATGACACCATTTTTGTGTGTTATGAACCACCTCTGACAATCTAGGAAGGCTATGTACTCCTAATCAGAACTTTTTTTAAATATATTTTGATTTCATTAAGTATTTCCCCAATTGCGTTTCTTTAAATCAACATTCTTTTTTTTTTTTAAATTTGAGTTCCAAATTCTTTCCCTACCTTCTATCACCCTGACACACTTTGAGAAGGCAAGCAATATGATATTGATTATACATGTGAAGTTATGCAAAACATATTTCTATATTAGCCATGTTGCAAGAAAAACATAAAAAATCAAGAAAAATAAAGTGAAAAAGTCCACTTCATTCTGTACTCAGTTCATCATTTCTTTCTCTGTAGGTAGATAGCACTTTTCAGAATGTTTTTAAGTGCATGAAATAAAATATGTTTAACTTTTAAGTGTATTTCAATTTAAATTTTTTTAAATAGTTGTTATACATTAGAAAAAAAATAGTTTTAGCTCTTCTAAAAAATCATAATATAGGGCAGCTAGGTGGTGCAGTGGATAGAGTACCAGCCCTGAAGTCAGGAGTACCTGAGTTCAAATCCAGCCTCAGACCAAACATTTGACACTTACTAGCTGTGTGACCCTGGGCAAGTCACTTAACCCCAATTGCCTACAAAGAAAAAAAAAGAAGAAAAAAAAAGAAAAAATCATAATAGACTTACATTGTTAATATCATAAAGTGAGAAAATCAGCAAAATAGTTGAATCAAGAAGAGAAAAGTCTAGGTATGATTTACTTAAGGGACAAAACGATAGAAGCCTTTTCTTTATTATGTCACACATACACGTGTGCATATTACACTTATATATATATATAGTTTTACATATGAAAGAAGAAAATATTATGCCTTTAAAAAGATCAAGTATTAGAGGAAAGAAAACATTGGATATAAATTAATTTAAACCTTAACAGAATAATAACCTAAAACAAACCAAAAACTTACAAACAAAAAGCCCAACATGGCCTACCTGTGAGTAAAGAATAAGAATTGCAAATGTTTAAATGCAATATAATTTTGGCTGTAGATTAGGTTCAGAACTAAAATCAATATCTCCAATTATACACATAACAAAAAAAAAATGGTAGAGTTCCACAAAATTTCACAATATAATGGAAGAAACCAGAATAAGATCTCTTGGGCTTCTGAATAGCCTACATGTACACAGGTGTGCCTGCCTCTCATGGCATCTGGTATTTTCTTTAAGAAGAAAGAAATAAAATACAGTATTGTGAAGAAATCATTCATGGTTGACTTAGGACATTTTATGAGAAATAAGAAGGGCATGTTTAAATTACTTATAAGAGAATGTGTCCTAAAGGCAAGAGCAATTTAACAATGGAACAATCTCCAAAAGAGGTCACTGAAGAAACATCAATAAGACATTCAAAAAGAGATTAGATCTAATTCTAAAGGGACTAGCGTTACTATCTGGAAATAACCTGTACTAGGTGAAGAGGGCTGAATACAGTGACCTATCCTGTTCCTTGTAGCCCCAGTGTCTATGATTCTAGTAAAATAATCATAAGAGCAAACAGAAGCAAGGTGCACATTAAAGGGAAAACCCACCATAAGAGTTTAAATATAAAAGAAGATGACTGAGCTGACCTAGAGCAATTAGAGTCATTGTGCAGATCCACAACTGACATGGTAGCCCTGAGGGAAATGATGCTTTCTTAGTAAGGACAAGCTCATAGAGCAACATTTGTACTCTACTCTTGCTAGAGAGGGTTTAGCTCTTCAGATAAAGAACAATTGATCATGTAGTCATTTAGTATGGGTCTTCTCATTGTATAATGGAAGAAAATGAGGTCATGAAAAATTCATCTCAGTCAAATTTACTAGTAGCCCAGGCTATACATCCTACTCCAATACATGGTCTCCCACCTTTGAGGCTTTGTTCAAGCATTCTTCCATACCTGGAAAGCTTCTTCCTACCTCCTAGAATTTTTAGCTTCTATTGAAACTGTGCAGGGGCCCCTTCCAACATGAAACCTTCCTTCATCACCATATCTATGGCAAAGATATTTTTTTTCTCTTTCAATTTACTTTGCATTACACTTATATGTATACTTGTTCTATGTGATCCCCCCTAAAATGGAATCATATTGACAAAATTTGTTTTGTCTTGGAATCCCAATATCTAGTGCATGTAGACCTTTAATGAATGGTAATTAAATTAATTACTTGAAGTCACTAAACAAATGAGTGGCAGAAAGAAGATGAGAATCTTGATCTTCTGACAACTATTTAATTATTAAGCACCTACTATTGTGAATGGACTAAACTCACTAATGCATAAACTAAACTCACAGAAATATGCTATCAATGGTCAGGGCCAATAAGGCAATGTATTTGGCTTGGTAATGCACATTTGTTACAAGGGTTATATTTTTCTTTTTCTTTTTTATCAGTGATGGAAAGGGAAGGAATGTTGGGGGAGAAAAATAATTCTTGTTAAGTAAAAAAAATATATTATTTAAGAAAAAAAAAAGAAACATAGTGTCAGCCAGGAGGGAAAAAAAAAGAAAACTAAAGATCAAGGTTGCCTTGGGAGGTCTTTGAACACCAAACAGAAAACATTATATTTGATCCAAGAGGTGACAGGGAACCACTGAATCATTGAATGGTGAGAGGGATAACATGGTCAGACCTACACTCTAGGAAGATCACATTGACAGCTGAATGGTAGATGGAGTGGAGTAGGGA
Organism: Phascolarctos cinereus; assembly: GCF_003287225.1. Taxonomy (NCBI): domain Eukaryota; kingdom Metazoa; phylum Chordata; class Mammalia; order Diprotodontia; family Phascolarctidae; genus Phascolarctos; species Phascolarctos cinereus. The sequence goes on along the minus strand of NW_027556098.1, from coordinate 227,189,409 downwards.
AAGGCTTGTGTCAGGGAGACCAATTAGCAGGCTATTGAAACAGTACAAGTGTGAGATGATGAGGGACTGTATTAAATAAAGTTGTGGCAGTGCCAGTGGAGAGATGGGTGCATACATGAGGGCTATTATGAAGATAAACTCAAAAGGCCTTGGATATGGGGAATGAGAGAAAAGAGTCAAGGATGACATCTAAGTTATTAGCACGGGTAACTGGAAAGATAATGGTACCCTCAACAGTAACAGAGAAGCTCGGAAGCGGGAGGAGTGTGGAGTGGAAGACATTCAGTTTTAGAGAGGTTGATAAGCAATATGGTATAGAGAAAAGAGAGAGAAGGATCCAAAATAAAGCCAGGTGGACAAAGGAGACCAATAACAAGCAATCAAATATTTAGGAAGAAAACCAGTGTCTTGAAAACCTAGAGAGAAAGGAGTATCAAGAAGTGAGTGACGGTGTCAAAGGCTTCAGAGATGGCAGAAAGGATGACGATTGGAGCCTGAATGCAGATTGATACATACTGTTTTCTCTTTTTTTTTCTTCCTCATGGTTTTTCCCTTTTGCTCTGATTCTTCTTTCATAACATAACTAATGTGGAAATATGTTTAATCTGATTGTATATGTATATCATATATTAGATTGCATGCTGTCTTGGGGAGGGGAGAGGGAGGTAGAGGGGGAATTTTAGAACTCACTTTAAACAAAATTTAGAACTTGTAAAAGGGAATGTCGAAACCTAAAAAATAAATACATATTTTTTTTAAAAAAGGCAAGATAACAATTGAGAAAAAACTATTAGATTTGCCAATTAAGAGATCATTAGTAACTTTGGATAAAGTAATTTTGGTTGAATGAGCAGGTTGGAAGCCAGATTGAAGAGAGTTAAGAAGAGAGTGATAGGAAAGGAAGTGGAGGTACTTATTACAGACAGTTTTCTCAAGGAGTTTAGCCACAAGGGAGAAGAAACATGGATGGATCAAGTGAACATGTATGAGAATGGTGGAGTTATGAGCATGTTTGTAGGAAGTAGGGAAGCAGCCAGTAGACAGGGAGAGACTGAAGATATTGATTTGTCAAATAACCAGTCAGTCTTCATAACAGCTAATAATGGGAAAACTCCCTTGGGCTTCAGAGCACAGGCAACCCACAGAAAGTAAACAAAATCATGTTTTCCAGGCTAATATTTTGTCCATCAAACAAATACAGGTAAAAGTCTTGGCCATCACAATTAATATGCCAAGAGAGAGCAAGGATGTAGGCATGTGGGAAGGGGAGGCTGCAAGGCTGAGCCAGGTTGACAGCCATTTTAGAGTGAGTTATCTTGGGAGTTGGTGAAGTAGTCCCCCATTTACTGGTGTCATGAACTCTTCTAATGCTGGTGATCTGACAAATCATGTATCTTGGCTGGCTGAGATTGATGGAGTAGAATCAGTCAGAGTCAATAAACATTTATTAAGCAGCTACAATGTACCAGGCACTGTGCTAAATGCTGTGGATACAAAGAGAGATATAAGGCAGTTCTTGTTCTCAAGTAAATCATAATTTAAAGCAGGAAGGCAATGCCCCAAAATAAGCTGAAAAGGAGGGGGAGATTATTCATAATAGTGGCATGATAATTCCTGCAGCCAAAATAGGAAATGATATGAGGAAGTCAAAGTTTCAAAGCTGATTTCATTTTGTAGAATGAAGAGTTTCTGAAGATAATAAATTCCAAGAAAGTAGCTGGGTGGGAAATGATGAGATGAATTCCCAGGTTGCCCTACTCAAATTTAGGCTCTGGAAGGAGCTCCCAGATGTCTTTCCATTGATTTTGTCTCAACAGTAGAAACACTAAAGTTCCTCTGTAATGCTTCAGTATAGTGTGAAAACTGACATTATATTCTCAAAATTTCTACCAGTAAGCATAGTCCCAGATATATCCCAGCAAATTAGAAAGGTTTTGCCTGTGGGCCCAGTGATAGAGAGTATGTCTGTCATCCAAAGACCAATCTAGTTGGATTCAGTGGGGATCATCAAAGGGTTATATACTTGGTGATGAACTTTTCTATGGTAGCAACTGTCACATGGATTGCAAAACCCTAGAGTACTTATTATGTTTTCCCTTTCTCACTACCATTCTAGACCTTGTATCATATGTGTCTCCTTCCTGCTCCCTCTCCCCCAACCTAGAATCTAAGCTCTTAAATGTAGTTTTTTCATTTTCAACTTGAGGTTGATAACATTTTATTGCACATAGTAAGAACTTCTCTTTCACTGAAGAGAAAGAAATTCAAAGACAACTCAAAATTTTACTTTTGGGGATCATTTCAGGATTCATATTTCATGTGATGATTTCTGCCATGCATATGAATGTTTGTGGAATTGAATCAAATATCCATTCATATAAAAACATGAATGCTTTGGGTTTTGAAATACTTAAATGAGTAGAGCTGAGAAACCCCTCCAAGAAGCATCTTCAGGCAAAGAATGATGTAGCTTAGTCTGAGGTCCATTCTCAGTGGCAACAACTGCTTCCAGCTGATTACCTCAGGCTAGTTCTGGTTCTAGGAACACAGCTTCTTTGTTTCAGCCCTAAGGCACTGGAGACCACACAAAATTAGGACAGCAGGAGACACACAAATAATAGTTTAAGGAAAAGGTTCACACACACTTCAATAACAGAATTTCCCAAAATACAAAGTTTTCCATTAGTATTTGAGCTATGGAAATCCCCACCATTACCACTGTGCCATAACTACTTTATAAAGGCAGAATGACCCTTCTGACTGGATGCAACTGGGCTGCTCTTGGGTCTCCACCTCAATCCAATTCAATAAACATTTATTAAGCACCTCCTATGTGACAGGCACTCTGCTAAGTGCTAGGGATAAGAATTTACAATCTAGGGGGCAGCTGGGTGGTGCAGTGGATAGAGCATTGGCCTTGAATCCAGGAGGACCTGAGTTCAAATCTGGTCTTAGACACATAACACTTACTAGATGGGCAAGTCGCTTAACCCCCATTGCCTAACCAAAAAAAAAACCCAAAAAACAAAAAACAAAAGCAAAAAAAATAAAAATAAAAAGAACTTACTATCTAATGTGTATGTGTGTGGGGGAGTGGGGAGGGACAATTTACAAAAGGAGACAGAAAAGGGTGGGGCTAAAATAGGGGGAACTTGGCACAGGTGCAAAGGGAGCATCTTGTTCCATGGAGTTGAAATTAGGTAGAGCAGCAGATACAGAGGGTCTAATTTCTGCCTTTTGTAGAGGAAGGCATTGGAAGGAATTTAGTACTCTGCCCTCAAGTCCTCCAATTCAAGGAAGAGGAGGCTGAGAGAGGGAGTTATTAATCATGGCTTGAGTTAGCAGGTATGGTGATGAGATTAGAAGTGGTGAGCTTAACCTGGAATGGGCATCTTGTTCCATGTAGTTGAAACCAAGTAAGAGAGCAGATGCCCCAGTCATAAATTCCTCTCAGTCGTACACCTGTGATAGTCAGTACTGCTGAGTGTGATTATTTTGTGAGTGTGGCTTTAACCAAGCATACAATAGTTGCTTTAGAACCAGTAGCTATTTATTGTACTAGGACCAGTCTGAGACACTGACAAGTTTGTCAACTTGTACTTACTGAAAATACTCTTTTTGAGGGTATTATCTTTGATTAATATAGTTGAAATGTAGCATGTTCTACCTAATTACTTTGGTAAAGTAATACATTATAAATTGATTTTCAAAGAGGACTTTGAGTTCAGCACAGTTCAGGAAAATATGTCTAAGAAATTAAAGTTTCCCCTGTACTTTCCATATGCTTTTCAGAAATACTCTTGGTGGTTTCTTTGATCATGTTATTTCAAGAGATTTGGAGCTTTTCTTAATTTGCATAAAAACAAAGCACACATTGTTAGAAATCCCTAAATATGAACTGTGAATTAAGTTACGCCTTAATTGCAAAAGGTACACAAAAGCACTATTGATGCCAGTTGATTGAAAATGGCTGGGGTTTAAAGAATATCCCACAGGTACTTTTGAGAACTGAACTCAAAATAGCACAAAATGCTAGTTGAAAATGAATTCATTTTGACATCCAAGCCTTGAATGCTTAATACATATGAGCCCTGAAAGAAAATAGCATTGTAGGAAAATCAAAACAAAAAATAGCTATTTAGAAAAAAAAATCTTATTTAAAGAACAAATTATGTTTTGTTAAAAAATTGAGAGTGTGAAAGTAGAAATTCATAATAATCATGATGATTGATGCTTATTATATATATATATATCTTAACAAATTGAAGCTTAAGAAACGAGAGCCAACATGATGTAGTGGATAGGACATAGGTCTTGGGGTCAGAAAGACTTGGTTTTAGATTCTAGAGGGGAAAGGAGCTGTATTACCCTGGGCAAGTCATTAAACCTCTCCATTTCTCAGGTTCCTCACCTATATAGTAAGGGGGTTGTACTTTATGGCTTCTGCAATCCCTTTTAGCTCTAAATCTATAAATTTTTTTTTGTCTAAATTATGCCTGTTGTCAATATTAATAGCAATGAAGGCTATAGTTGAGACTAAAAATGAATTTCCATCAAATTTCTTTTTTTAAAGATTCTGAGAGTCTTTTTAAAAGAATAAGGAAAAAGAAAAGTCAGGGAGGAAGAAAAATGATCAAGAAAGGAGAAAAAAGAGGTTTTGTCTTTAAGCTTCTGGATCTGTGCAGTCAATGTATAGAAAGCTTTGATCATCTTTCTTTTTTCTTTTTCAGGGTAGGAATAGAGAAGTCTGAAATCTTCTTTCTTATTCTTATGAATCATAGGAACAGCTCAGACCATACTTTGTAGACTTTCTGAGTCTCCCTTAGTCACAACTTCATCTCAGGGCAAACCCTGGAAAGCCTTAAATTTGCCCTTAGGTTTGTACAATGGGGCCACTTGAACTTACAAGCCCATCAACATGGCACCATTTCCCAAATCACAAGGAAATAAAGATTACACAATTATCTCCTTTCTTTCCCCTTTATAGCACTACCCCATGTAAACAGCCCTCGCAGTTGAGACTTTCCTTTTTATTTATACTTTCCCCAGCAAAGTATAAAAGATGTTGCCAAATTCATATTACAAAAGAGCAGTATAATATTGTTAAGCAAATAAGAAGAATACACTGATTTTGAGCATATTTAATTTTCCAGATTTGGCATTATGTTAATGCCAGGGCTTAGGGTCCATTTATTCTGAAATCTGTACATACATGTATACATACATGAACTGTTTCTATCAATCATATATGAATATAATGGCCTACTGATTCCTCTGTCCTCTGCCCCAAAGTACACGTTTGTTTTATGACCAGAAACGTGAAAAGTTCATTCATGTCAAAATGGGTTGGTAAGTATAAACATACTACTTCACTTAAGCAGAATGAGGAAAGATCCCTGGTGTGTAATCTGGAGATTGGCTCTCTACTGAGATATCACAGGTTTTGTATGACGAGCTGCAGTTCGCAACAACAACAAAAATGTAACCTTTAAATAGAGGCACCAAAATAATTTAAAACAGATTGGAGGGTTTACAGAGCTCCCCTGGTAAGCAGCTCATATTTCAGTTTCTTCCCTCTAGGGACTACCTATTTGGTGTTCAAAGTTCATCTCATAATACAGCTGCTTATGTTCACATTTTCCACAATGTGGTATGGCAGAAATGTCCATGAAATGAAATACAAAATAAAATATGAAGCATTTTTAAAAATGATCTCTCCAACAATAGATTAGCTGTTACTGGGCCAAGGGGAAATCATTTAAAGGCTTTTAAAAAGGAAATCCTAGGGTAGAAGAAGAAGGGGAGAAAAGAGAAGAAAGATAGAGTAAATTCAAATCCTTCCAAGGTTTGCAGGTTTGTACTGGATAAGGTTGGAGAAGAGGAGAGCACAGGACAGGAGAGGAGGAGGAGGAGAGGAGAGGAGCAATACTTGAAAATTTGGGAGGAATTTAAATTTCTAAAGCTCTAAAAAGCAAAAGCAAGATCCCACAGGTTACATAACCCATTGTATTTTTTCCTTTATTAAAAAGAGACTTTGTAATTTACTTGGACTTTTCCTCCTCCAGTCAAAGATTGATAGCAACAAGAAACACATAATTATGCTATTTTTTTCTTCAGTTTATCACTTTATTCCATTCAATGTTGTATCTCCCATTGTGGGAAACATAGATTTTGCACCTGGCTTTAGTCAAGAATAGGCTTTACAAACAATATATTTTCTCATTTTAATTAAAGGGAACAGTAGCATTAGTTGTATAGGCTGACGCTTCAAAGAGAGGAGGATGTACTCTGTTCAATATCTTTAGCTTCAGAGGAACGATTCTTTGCTGACTGTATCAACATTTTGAGACCTATTGTTAACTGCACCTGCGTAGCTTACAGGGACTCCTTCCTTCGTTGTGCATAGTAAACAGTATAACAAATTAGACAAAAGTAATCAGGAAGACACACTGGAAAAAAATCAGTTTGTGTACGTGAGAAGTATCACTGTGATTCTCTTTGGCTATGCTCCCAGAAAATTCATAAATGTTCCTATATGACTTCTTTCCCTATATTTTAAGATTATCCTCAAAAAAACCCCCCTTAAAATGCAAAGTGTTAACTCAAATTGTCAGCCCTAAGTTTCATGCCCATTCCCTAATTGCTGCAATATTCTTTGCTGGCAATTTAGAGGCCACGCATACTTCCTGATAGATATCCACTGGGGTTGGGGGCAGGGGGAATACACAATGATGATCTCTATCCAACCAGTACAACACCCTCTGCATGTCTCTCCCCAGCGCACTGAACAATGTCAGAGCTGACAGCCAAGGCTTATTGTAATGGGTCAATGATTTTTTTTTCCCTCTAGATCCAAGAGTAGATTCAACTCATAGGCTGGATATAGGATGGGATGTGGAAGAATTTTCTTCACCTTCCAAGCTTTGAGAAAATGCAGTTTGGGGTGTGGTTGGTACATTGGAAAGATGTCAGCTTTATAAATGACTCTAAGTTTTTTCCTTTCCATTTTGTCCTAATAATAGTTGGTATGTGTAGATATGGTACCCTGGCACCCTCTTTACCCTTGGCTCCAGTGTTCCATGGACTTTATGGATTAAAATACTCTAAACCAAAGCACAATAGCCCCCATCAATGTGTTTTAGGCGAGTTAGCCACTTAGTTCACAACAAAGCATTTAATGAAATTAAATAATAAGACAAGAACAGACTAGACCTTTAACTTATTCTTCCATAAATATAAATATACACATTCAATGAAAGTAGCAGAACTGGATACCGATCATGTGCATCCATGTGCAAGGAAACCATGTTACCAGGGCACACCCATTGAGAGACAACTCATCCTCTAAACGTTGAAAAGCTGTTAGTGTATTTTGTTAACATCATACCACTCTCTGCTAAACTTGTTCCCAATCACGCATTATATGGCAGCTATATCCTTTGGGCATCTCTACTGTTTTCTAAAAGGCAATATTTCTGCTCCCTGGTCTGTTAACAAACTTTTTCAGTCACCCCCACTATCTGTTGGAAGTGCGCTGTGGTTAACAAGCCTCTCTCCTGTATAGACTCTATAGAGAGGTATAAATACAGACGTAAACTCTATATAGGGAATCAATAGAGGGCTACAATTCCTTTAGCTTCCAGTTGTATTCCAGCTACAATCCCTAGCTCAGGTGTAATCTTTAGAGATAACTATTTCACTCTCCTCAGCACACTGGCAGTAATGTGATTAATAAGCTTTCCGCCTACAAGGGAAAGCCAATGGCTATGAAGCTTTCTGAAACTTTCTAATTCAGCATTCTCACCAGAAAGTACAGAGGCTGAGGATCAGGTCCAACCTTATGAATTCTAATTAGAACTCATTTTCCCTGATGAATATCTACAGAATCTCTGTCTTCTGTCTCTCCTGTGTCCTTCAGTTTAACTTCCACTCAAATTAAGCTCAGAAATGTCATACTCACATAGTTGAGGTAAATACGGCCAAGATTATTTCCCCAAAAAGAAAAGAAGCCGACCATTTTGAACATTCTTCCATTATTTTCCCCTTATGTAAGCAACAGTGGCTGTTTTGATTAAAGAAGGCTAAAAGGCAGTAAACTTTTCTCACACTTCCCCTAACACACATCCTAGCCTGTTCCTTCTAAATATGGATGGTCCTTTATAGTTTACAAAACATTTTACAACCAATATCTCATTGTTTTTTTTTTTTTGGTTGGGCAATGGGGTTGCCCAGGGTCACGCAGCTAGTAAGTGTTATGTGTCTGAGGTCAAACTTGAACTCAGGTCCTACCTGAATTCAGGGCCAATGCTCTATCCACTGCACCGCCTAGCTCCCCCCACAATATCTCATTCTTAAAACAACCTGTAAGTCAAGTAGAAATCATTCACCTTCTTCCAACTTCTATGGTTTCAGTTGTACACATATAATTCCCAGTGAGGAAAGGAAGCTTCTTTCACCAGTGCAAACTTGGAACTGTTTGGAATCCTATGGTTTTAGAAAGTTGCCTGGGACTCTGAGAGGTTAACTCATTACCCAGGCCATAGGCAATAATGTGTCAGAGGCAAGCCTTGAATTTAGATCTTCCTAACTCCAACTTTACCTCTCTATCCACAACACCATGCTACTTCCTAACTTACATTTATATAAGTTTCTATGAAACCTAAGTTAATTACTTCCTAACTCATATTTATACTGGAGGCAGCTAAGTGGCATTGGGCCTGAAGTCTGGAAGACCTGAGTTCAAATCCAGCCTCAGACACTTACTATTTGTGTGACCCTGCACAAAGTCCTTAACTTCTGTTTTCCTTATTCCCTTGGAGAAGGAAATGGTAATATCTTTGCCAAGAAAACTTCATAGACAGTATGGTCCATGGGGTCACAAAGACTTGGACATGACTAAACAAAGTACTTTTTTCATGATCACCCATCAACTTGTACAGAGAGACAAGTGCAGGTATTTTTATCCCCATTTTATAGCTGAGGAAACTGAGGCATTGAAAGATTAATTGAATTGCCCAAGGGCACATATCTATTAAGTAGCATCCAGGAACTGAACCATAAATCCTTTTGGCTCAGCTTCCTCATTTAAAATTGGAAAAAATACTTTGTGCCTTGCTTCCTTTACAATATTGTAATGTTCAAATGAATTTGATTATAAAAGTATTTTCAAAAAGTACAGAAAGAGCTATTCAATGTGTATATTAGTGGGACATAATTTTGGATTCTTTTTTCCAATCTTGGTGAACCACTCTATATTATTTAGTACTTTTGATAGCCAAAGGCACACAGAGCTGCATATGTGAATCTGTGGCAACAGAATAAAATGTTATCTACATGAGGCTAATTGGCCCTTCCAGATTTTAACTATGGCCTTAATAGAACTATGCTAACTTGATCAGACATTTCAATGAGGAGTAGACCAAAGTTAAGTACAAAGGAAAAATCAATTCTCAGATTTTTTCTGGTAACATGTTAGTGATAGCATGGGGCACTGAAGAGAACACTGAACTCAGAGGCAAAAGACCAATCTCCTAATCTTAGGTCCAATGTTTACCAGATGTGCAATCACCAACCAGTTGCTTATCAGTAGCAAACATGAATTATCTGCTCTAAATCCTAGTTTCCTCATCTTAAAAATCAGAATAAGAATATTTTCCCCATTTATTGCATGGTTATTTTTGGAGGAAAGTGACTTGTAAAGTTTAAATCACCATATAAATATGAGATTATTATTTTAAAATAGCCATATCATTGATTCATATTGTTTTACATATCATGAATAATTAATAGTAACCAGAAATCAAGAAACAGAAATATTTTCAAATGCAAAAAGTTATCAAAAAGAGAGACAGCCAACAATGAAATATTTTTCATGGTTTATGCACAGTCTACTTAAACGAACCTTGACATCCATTCAGGAAGTTCAATTGGAACTGAATTTGATCTTCCAAGATCAGAGTACCTTCATCTGGATTAACCATGCACTTTGCTAAATAAAAATAAAACAAAATGCATCAAAAAAATAAAAGTTATGTAGAGATGTAAATAACAAAAGGGATACCTGGAAATTATTTTTTTTTGTTTAATAGTAAGTTCACTGTCTTGCTATTGATATAACTAAAAGTTAAAACAAAATTGTTGTGTTACTCTGGGAACATCTGCTGCACTAAAACATATAAGCATGACAGTGACTTACTTAGCCAAATCGACTATTTTACCCACAAAAGATATTGCTATAGGTTTTATTCTCTGTATATATGTATATACACACATATACACATATACATAAACACACATATGTGTATGAGTATAATACATGCATGCATGCATGTGTTTGTGTGTGTTTGCTATCCTCCATAAGAATTTGCGGAAAAGTTTGTATTCCAGTTTGAGGTTACTTTTGGCAGCCACCTTCCTCTGGCAAGTCAGTCAAATATTTGCTGACTAAAGTGCTTTATAAGTTTTTTTTTTTTTGCTTTTGTTGAAGACATTAATTTATATTGGTATAACTACCAAATGAAATTATTATAATTGCTATTGATATTATTTCCAGGATCCATTTCCCATTTTTTAGGTTTAATGCCTTGCTTAAATAATTTAGGTAAAATCTCAATTGTAGGTCCTATCCCTTTGTATTACTATTCTTTCTTCTTGTTTATTTTAAATCAGAATCTTAGCTCTGATGAGTCTATGGTTGGCTGCACAGTTAAAGCTCCTCTCTCCATGAATTAGAAGTCATTTTCTGCCGGTTAAAATAAAGTCAATTTCTTTCTTTGTGACATCATTTGGTGCTTGCCATGTTAAGTACCTACTTTTCTTTTTTGAAGAAAAATGATATAGAAACAGTAAGTGAACAGTTATTAAATGCCTATTATGTGCCAGATATGAGGCTTCCGTGTAATTTACAAGTCACTAGCTTCTTATTTCTTTCTCCAGAACCATACTTCCACATATTTCTTCCATCATTTTCCCACTTTTTCATTGAAGTCACCAAGTATAAGAATGTATTTTAGTTTGATTTGGAGGCTTTTATCAACTTCAAAAAATTTCTCTACCTTTTATCCTCAGCAATAGATACTGGTGCTTAGGCTGTGATTATTTCCATGGTGGTATTTTTGCAAATGCTTTTCATTAATACAGTAATACAGTTGATGATCAGATATCCCATGAAATAATATTTCTAATAGGTTTTGGATTTTTTAAAATAAAATCCGCTTTGTAGACTCCTTTGTTTTCACCTCCAGTAAGTACTTTTGAGTCATTTCTTACCCCTTATCCACATCCCTAGTTCATTATTACTATAGAGAGCAACGCTATCCTCCTAGTTCTTCAAGCTCAGAACCTAGGGGTCATCCTGAACTCCTCACTCTCTCACCACCCCCTGCTGCCAAGTCCCATTGATTTCAATTCTGTGACATCTCTCCTATTTGCTCCTTTTTCTCCTCTGACTTGTCACTACTCAAGTGTAGGCCCTTATTGTTTTACTCTCGGGCTATATCAATAGCCCACTGGTGGTCTGCCTGATTCAAGTCTCTTCACCCTACAATCCATCCATTCAGCCACCAAAATGATTTTCTCAAAGCTTAGGTCTGATCATGTCACTTCCCTACTCAGTAAACTACAGTGGCTGGCTACTTATCACCTCAAAGAACAAGTGCAAAGTGTTCTGTTTGGCATTCAAGCCCTTTATACCTAGCCCCCTCATACCTTTCCAGTCTTCTTATACCTTACTAACCACCATATACTTTTCAATTCAGTAACATTGGCCTCCTGGCTATTCCTCAAACAAGACACTCCTTCAGATCCAGTGGTTTTCTCCAGCTTTCTCCCACAACTGGAATGTTCCCCCTCTTTAACTCTGTCTACTAATTTCCGTGGTTTCCTTTAAGTACCCAAGAAAACACTACCTTCTAAAGGAAGCCTTTTCCAATTCTTCTTAATCCTAGTGTCTGTTAATCACTTCCTATTTATCCTCTATACAGTTTGCTTTGTATGTATTTGTTTGCCTGTTGTCTCCTCCCTTGGATTGTAAGCTTCTTGAGGGCAGGGATTGGGTTTTTTTTTTGCTTTTTTGGGGGTTCCCAGTGCTTAGCATGGTGCCTAGTTGTAGGTGCTTAATAAATATTGATTTATTGAATGATAACTAATCTTTCTGCTTATCTACAATTTCCTTCTTTCTTACAATTTTGTTTATAGCAAGAATGTTAAAATTGATATGTTTCAGTTCCTTCAGTGGTATGTCAAAATACTGGTCATTAAACAAGAATTTCACATGTAGAATACCAACAGTCAAATTAAAGTCAGTCTAAAAACTGTTTGATTGTTAACATCCTCTGTTCTTTTTACCGCTACTCTCTTATTTTCACTACAGAAGCAGTAAAAGGTGATATTATACTGAGGACCATCGTGGGGGGAAACTCTCAAACCTTAATAAGGAATGGTAACTGAGAACTCTAATAAGGTTGATATATGCTTCCTATCTCATTCATTGAAAATATTGGTGAGGATCATCTACATATGAATTGAGAGGGTATTCAAAGTATTACTAGGAATCAAGCAGTCATTTGCAAGCAATACTCAAAAAGAAGTCCACCTCATTATCACTTCATAATTCACTGAAAGATGGGCTTATTGTGTGTCAATTATTAAAAAGTATTCAATTTGATAGGACAAAATTCTGTCTATATCTAACTCTTTGTAGTATCATTCAGGATTCCTGGAAAAAGTAACAACAAAAAGTACTTTGTTCAGTGACCCTGTAATAATCAAGATTCAGAAAAGCTTAAATCTTTTGCTTCCCAAAAGTATTCTCTGCTATGATAGAGGAAATCTAGGGCAGAATCCATATCAAGAAAGGATTCCACGTACATGGTGAGGTTCTCCAGATGCTTCTATTTGTGGATGACAGTATGTTTATTCCATCAAGCTCCAAGATATTGCAGAGCCTCCTGGAAGAGGTTTGTAATCATTCAATGGAATTTATCCTATTTATTCACACAGGAAAAACCAACTGGATGAAGAATGTATATTGCCGAGATTTCAACATGCATCTAATGGACCGCCAACAAAGTTTGTTCAGTGTTATGTATAACAGGGACAAACAATACAGATGGACAATGAACTGTGGCCAGAGTTGTAAAGGAGAAAGAAAGTGAGCTGGATTGCTTTCAGAAAATTGTAAAGTAACTTAACTGACTTGGCATTTCCTTTAAAATCAAAGGCTAATCTTCTCAATACAAGCATTTTATCAGTGTTTTTGTATGGCAGTGAGACCTGGAGCACCACTGCCTTTAAATAACTAAAGATGAGGACCACACTGAGGGAAATAGAAAGCTGAATTGTGGGTGTAAGCAGGCTGCAACAAATAACCAATGAGGAACTCAAAAGAACAAAATTAATAGATGTCATCAAGGAATTGGACAACAGAAAGAGAAGATGGGTTAATGAGACTGATGGATGACAGGTGATTAAATTAGTTCCATTGCAATGCCAGGAGAAAACAACGAAGGCACATTCAGTGGACTCAGTAGGAACTTTCAATACAACATGAATGAAAGTTGCACAGGATAGGCAGGCATGGGTGGGTTGTAATTTACATTATTAGAGGGAATCCTCAAATTGATGAGTTCACTGATGCATTTTATATTTTTGTTAATTAAGGAGGATTTAAAGGAGGGCATAAATGAGGATCAAGATATAGAATGGGTACAATTTGCACTGGTAGAGGCAATACCCCATACTGAGAGGGATAATAGATCCATCTAAATATTATTCTATCATCACGTGTACAAATTATATTCTTTTCTATAATTATAACATTTGCACACCTATAACATTCAAATGCATTTCCCTCACAATTTAGCCAATGAGTTGCATTTTTTAAGAACCAATCATTTGGTAAAACCTTAATTGCAATTTTGTAGTTCCTACTAGACTCTTTGCTATCTTATCTTTGACTCAAACTTTAAATAACTTGTGAATTTTGTGAGGTGAAAACTAGTTGTTTCTTATGCCTTGGGTCTTTAACTTTGATAAAATTACTTGTTACCAGGGTTATTACTTTATATTTGCATATTTACAATACATAGTATCATATTTATGGCCTTTCACTCCAAATGAAATGTGGCATTGGAGTCATGAAATTAGAAATTTTCATAAAATCTCTGTGTGCAGGTTTAATTGGCTTACAAAGTTTGGAGCCTTTTATAAGTGAAATTGAATACAGTTTATAGGCAGCATAGTGTAGATACTAAGATACAGGATACTTGTGTTCTAATCCCAGTTCTTTACCAAAGAACTCTGCAACTTTTTGCAAATTTTTTGATTAATTTATTTTGATTTATCAACAATCACTTCCATATGATTTTGAGTTTAAAATTTTTCTCCCCGTCCCTCCCCAAGATGGTACACAATCTGATATAGGCTATACACATACATTCCTATTAAACATATTTTCACATTAGTGATGTCATAAGTAAGAATTAGAACTAATAGGAGGAGCCACCAAAAAGAGGAAACAAAACTCAACAGAAGAAAAAAAAATAGCAAATAGTATGCTTCAATCTGCATTCAAACTCCATAGTTCTTTCTTTGAATGTGGATAGCATTTTCCATCATGAGGCCTTTGGAGCTATCTTATATCCTTGCATTGCTGGGAAGGGTTAAGTTTGTCAGTATTAGTGAACGTACAACATGGCTGTTACTGTGTACAACATTCTCCTGGTTCTGTTCATTTCACTCAGCATCAGACCATACAAGTATTTCCAGGTTTTTCTGAAGTCGGCCTGTTCATCATTTCTTATAGCACCAATAGTATTCCATTATATTCACATACCACAACTTGTTCAGCCATTCCCCAATTGATGGGCATCCTCTCAATTTCCAATTCTTTGCCACCACAAAAATAGTTGCTATAAATACTTTTGTACATGTGAGTCCTTTTCCCATTTCTATGATCTCTTTGGGATATAGCCCGAGAAGTGCTATTACTGGGTCAAAGGGTATGCACATTTTTATGGCCCTTCAGGTATGATTCCAAATTGTTCTCCAAAACGGTTGGATCATTTCACAACTCCACCAACTATTGTTGGTGTTTCAATTTTCTCCCATCTTCTCTAATATTTGTCATTTTCTTGTTTTTTCATCTTGGCCAATCTGATAGGTGTGATATGGTACCTCAGAGTTGTTTTGATTTACATTTCTCTAATCAATAGTGATTTAGAGCATTTTTTCATATGACTATAGATGGCTAACTTTGTGCAATTTGTTTCACCCATTTGAAACTCAGTTTCCTCATCTGTAAAATGAATGGCTGAACTAGACAATTTCTAAGGTACTTTCCAGCTTTAGTATTTTATTACCTTCCAATCCTAATGTTTTATTATTCTAAATATTCTGGTAAACTATATATGATTGTATAAAAAGTATAAAGAAGGAAAGCCTCTTTCTGACTCTACTGGTCACACCTGCATATGAAAGGCTAGAAATGTGGTTAAGCAGCAGAGAAAAGGACCTTATCTCTTGGGTTTAATCTGAGTGCCTATTTTCTCCATTCACTCTTCTCCTGGGAGAACAAAATACCAAATTTTAAAGCTATTTGGTAGCTATTGGGCAAATAAATCTGAATTGGCTTTTAGCCCCATCTTCTGAGATTATTAATTGGAAAAACTAGGTAATCTCACTGTAAAGTAGGACGAAGTCTCAGAAAATCAGGCCTGATCTTCTTCTCCAACCCTCAGGACTGAAAAAAGACTGAGTCTAGGAACATTAGCTGTTAGGGAGCACTCTGTTCTTCGTTCTAAAAAAGACTTGAGTTTTCTGGGGGATGAAAAGCATCAGTGGTCAAGATTCTTAAGGGACAAGGCAACAAAGCATTTTTAGTGGTCTTAGGAAAAGGGTTTTCTGCCTTTATCTAAAGCAGCTGGTGGGAGGAGCCTCTTCATGCATGTACCCTGGCCTTAAATGTACCTTAGCCACATGTCTTACCTATGAAACACATGTGGATGGAACTTTGTAGTTGCAGTTGTAAAGACCTGAGTTTGAATCCTACCTCGGGGACTTACCAACTCTTTGACCCTGGGCAGGTCACATTATGCCTTTGAGCCCAACTTTCTTCTTCTGTAAAATGGGGCTAATCATAGATAGCAGCTATATGTATAATGTTGTTATGAAGATCAAAGGGGATACCATATTGAAGCACTTCACCAACTTAAAACACTTTTCCTAATGACACTATATGTATTTGTGGGATGTGTGGGGTTGTTCAGGGAGGACTAATATCTCTGGCATGGGGCTGCTAAGGCTTTTCAGGGCTTCTCCTCCACCTTTGGTGTCCACCTGATTCACCCAACTCTCACCTGTGGCTCCAAGAAGCTGTAGCAGGTACAGGGGCCATACACTGGTAAAATTGTCTCTTCAGACAAGCTAAACCAGGTTAAGGGTAATGAACAAAGGCTACTCAAGGGGCAGCTAGGTGGCACAGTGGATAGAGCATTGGCACTGAAGTCAGGAGGACCTGAGTTCAAATCCAGCCTCAGACCAAACACTTGACACTTACTAGCTATGTGACCCTGGGCAAGTCACTTAACCCCATTGCCTAGCCAAAAAAAAAAAGTAAAAAAACAAGAACAAAAACAAAGGCTGCTCAAACCTGTCTGTGAGTTAGTGTGTGTGTGTGTGTGTGTGTGTGTGTGTGTGTGTGTGTGTGTGTGTGTGTAGGGAGGGGGGTATGGTATATACCCTTAGCATATGAAGACGTTCCCTGGCAGATGAGGACAATTTGTTTCAATGGCTATGAAGGTGGCTGAATGCTTAGAGGTGCTTAAAGCTTGGCCAAGCATTGAAAATGATAAGGCCATCCATTACATCCCAGGCCATCACCAATCATCTTGACTTACAGCCAGCTGTTGGGCTTTGATGACTCTGGAAGAGAGAGAGAGTGGATTATGAATTTGTGCAACTCTATCTCACTTAAATCCAATTCACTGGCAAATCAAGACATCACCAGTGATGTCACTGATCCTCTTTGAAAACAAAGGATAAACAATAACAATATTTGTAGCAGAGTGCTTTCCAGTTTTATGCACAAATCGTTTTGTTGCTACTTTTTTAACAATGATATTCTATTAAATACTTTTTCTTTGAACTAATTGTACCCTCTGGTTAACTATTAAATGCAAAC
Organism: Phascolarctos cinereus; assembly: GCF_003287225.1. Lineage (NCBI taxonomy): Eukaryota > Metazoa > Chordata > Mammalia > Diprotodontia > Phascolarctidae > Phascolarctos > Phascolarctos cinereus. The sequence continues at coordinate 227,172,230 of NW_027556098.1, read as the reverse complement.
ACATCTCTGTAGGAGATTGAACCTGGGGTAGCTATCTGCTGAGGAAACTAGTCCTATGACTAGGGGTGGTTACCCTAGTACAATCTTTTTTTTTTTAATGTCAACATTGCCAATATATGAGAGACTATATATTGGATTTGAAAATTGGTAGTAGATACCTTGACCACCTGTGAACCTCCAATATATATCTCCAAAGTCAGAGAAAAATGTCAAGTGCAGAGTCAGTGAAACAATCTAAGAATTTTTCATACCTTCTGGTTAATGACATAGCCAGTATTTTGTCCTGTGATAGTACAAGCTGCATGTTATTCTTCTTTTTCATTAGGAGGTAACTAATGAAAATGGAGTTGTGCAGCTGCCATTTCCTTGGATTTACCTTTCAATGAATGCCAATTTACAGACTAATTGATTACTCTAGAAACTTTCTAAACATCAATAGCACCTAGAAAGGTTAAGCTAGGGTCTCTGAGTAACTGGACATATACTTCTTATTGATAATGCCTTCAATAATGAAACTGTTTTGAGTGTGAAATACATCAAACGTGTTTGTTTCTTAGCTGCTTTATTGCCCTATAAGCAAAATATATGTCTATATAACCAATGAAGCTAACAGGCTTTGGATTTATTGCTTTATCACCTAAACTGTGGCCCACTGGTGTTATGGAAAATGATAACATGACATCAGGATAAAACTGTTATAGTGGCATGCCTAAGTACTCAGAATAAGAAACCAGTATTCTAAAAGTATCAGGATATAGTTCAAGCTAAATTTTCAATTAAAATCAATTTAACAAATATTTATTGTCTACTATAGATTGTTGTTGTCCTTTATTTTTGAAGAGGACCACAATGACATCACTATGCCAGTGTCAAGTTATACTGTGTCCGACTGTGGCTGATCAGACTAATATGAGCTCAGAATGTTCTACCACAGGTCGGGCACAAATAATCTGTGTAAACCTTTGGGGTGGATTCTCTAAGTTTGCATTTCTCTTGAGCTATTTCAATTCTGCTTTACTCATAGAGTAAAGCAGATGTGGGCATGCCATGCTGAGCAGTCCTGTGCCAGTGTTTCCCATGTCACACAATCAGTTCCAAAATTTTTAAGAGAGACTTTGAGAATGTCCTTGTATCGCTTCTTCTGACTACCACGCGAACACTTGCCCGGTGGGTAGGACTTTGGGTTCTGATAAAGGTATCAAAACAAATCAGATATGGTACTGGCTTAAGAAAATATGCTCTAGAAGGGGGAATAAAATTAGCGCACAGGTAACTGTAGTGATGGGTGCCATAAGAGAGGCAAATATGGTTTTGGGAATTTGAAGGAAGAAGGCAAATAAGCTTAAGGGAAGAGCAGGCAATAAGGAAAGGTTCATTAAGAATGTGTTACTTGAAGTAATCTTTGAAAGTGAGGCAACATGAATTGGGGTGGGGGGGAAGGAGGGACAACATTTGAAGGCTGTTCCCATCCCTGCCACTTTTACGCCTTTTGTCAAGTCACAAGCTCTCTGGGCCCCAATTTCTCCAACCATAATGGAGATTAACTTGAATGATCTCCATATTTTATTTAGCTCTAAATCATATGATCCTAATTAAGAATGGGTAAAATTCCAGAAGGTGCCAATATTGTAGGAAACTCATTCAAAACAAAAGGAAGAATATAAAGAAGGTTGTGAAGCTGGCAAAGTTGGGGCATGTTTATGGAACAGCAAGACTTCCAGGTAGCATGGAATTTAGGATATGCATTGGAGAGTAATCGGAGAGAAGAACATGAAAGTTTTTTAATGATTTTTTGAGCAGGAGAGTGATAGAAGCAGGGCTGTGCTTTAGCTTAGTATTGCAATGAAGGACAGATGTCTGGACCCCTACAGTTCCTGATTTCAGACAGCTCCATATTTCATATTTTCCTTTGGAATTCCCACACAGGCCAGCCTGCTTATAGGGTGTGGTACAGGTAAAGCTAGAAGACAAGTTGCTTCATAGCAGTTCTACTAGAAACTGACAGGAGCACTACTCCCATCTGTGTTTGACTCAGCTTCCTTGAATCATTTCATTGCCATGATAGAAACATTTTTATTTCATCAAGAACAGGTCATGCCAAACTGACCTCATTTCCTTTTTTGACAGGGTTACTAGACTGGTATATTTGTGAAATGGTGGAGACATAGCTCGTCTAGATTCCAGGAAAGCATTTAACACAGACTCTTATGCTACATGGAGAAGATGGAGAGATATGGTAAGCTAATGTAGGTATATGGATGCAGAACTGATTAAAGGATGAGACCCAAAGAGTAGTCACTTGATGTCAACTTGGAATGGGGATACCTAGTGCAGTGACCCAGAGCTTTATCCTTGACAATAGACTATTTTATATTTATATCAATGACAGCAAAAAAAAGTATTTGATTAACTGTCATTTGAAAAAAAAAAAGATCAGACCTGTTCTCTTTGGCCCAAAGGGCAATATTAGAAATAGCAGGTTGAAGATGTAAAGAGGTAGATTTTGTCATTATGTACAGGAAAATAATTCATAACAATTAGAACTATCCAAAAGTTGGATTGGATGCTTAGGGAAATAATGGGCCTCCCCTCAGTGGGGATCTTCAAGAAGAGTCTGGAGGATCAAATGTTAGGATAATAGAAGAGGTATTCTTGGTCAACAATAGCTGCACTAGATGGCCTCTGAAGTCCTTTTGGATCCCAGGGGATAAGTGATAAGCCCCAGTCCTATACTTCTTTTCACTATGCTACAAGATTCACATTTAGAATTCAAGCTTCTGTATACTAACCCTCCTTTATGAACATGATTGCAAATAGCTTTGTCTCTTAGTCAATCAAATCTCCTTCAGCCAAAAGCTAAGGTTCCAATTCTAGGCTTGCAAATGAGATTCTAGTTAGGTGCAATTCCCATTATTCTTCCCCCCTCCTCCCTGGATAAGTGTTCACTGGGCTAAAAACACTTATTCCACATCATCTATGGAACATCTATCAATGCATTAATGACTGTTAATCAATATCAAGTTAGACCACATTCAAGTCACTGAGATAAAGATAAAAATGCTCAATCTGCTATTTTCTCATTGTTCTTTCCCAATTTTTTGCTTATAGGTCTCCACTTGGGAAAATACCAGTCAATGAGAACACCATTATTTTCTCACTATCAAAGAATTACCCATGTCTGGATATTACTCTTTTTTTCCCTGTGTGTAGAAAAAAAAATAAAAAACCTCAAGAATTTCATAAATTATTATTGTGTAGCAACATCTAACATAGTAGTACACTTGTAAGGCCATTTGCTGTTGCTGTTGCTGTTGCTGTTGTTGTTGCTGTTGCTTTAGGAGGACTATTTTTAAAATTTACTGAATGCCAACAAAAGAGATTTCATTTTCAACCATTTCTCTCAATTCAGGAGGAGACAAAATTATTATTCCTATGAGCATTACTTAATTTGGTAAGAAACAAAAAAACAGGAAAACCAGAAAAAGAAAACATGTTTATTGCCTATTCAATGATACTAGTGAATCTTTATGGAAGCATTTTCTCTTAATATATATTTTTTAATATTTCTGTGCCTTCTCTCTCCTCTTATGAAAGCCAGAGGACTCTGATTTGAGGGTGACCCTACATCGTGTATGAGGGATTTTATATCAACTTGTCAGTGGTAGATGAATTGTATGCTCTATAAATTCTACAGTAATTGTGTCCATTCTGTAATTCTGCTTTAGTGTGGCAGTTAACTGTAAAATTACTGAAAAGTAAAACAATTCAGGTCAAAAGTATTAAACTGTCATGGCCATCAAGACCAAATAATAGCAAGGAAGTATTATCAGAAACCAACATTTAGCTGCTGAATGCATATACATAATACAACCATCATTTTTTTCCTGGTTTTGGAGTCAAGCTATATAGGTTTAAGCACCAGTTCCAGTACTTGCTAGATGTGAGATCACGAGCAAGTTACTCATCTCTCAGAAATTTAGCTTAGTTGGACCCTAGATTTAGAGTTGGAAGAAACCATGAATATTTTCTAGTTCAGTGTTTCTTAAACTGGGATCCATGGACCCCTTGATTTCAGGGATCCATGAATTTGGATGGGTAAAAAAAACCTACTTTTTTGTTTCAATATAATTATTTTACTTTGTAATCCTGGGTATTTTATTTTATGCATTTTAAAATGTTATTCCAACACTTAATAGCTGTGTTGTCCTGGTGAAGTCACTTAACCTTTTCTTGTTTCAATTTTCTTATCTGTAATAACAAGGATAACAATTATACCCACATACCTTGGTTGTTGTGAGGATAAAAGAAGAATATTTTGAAAGTACTTTATAAAACTTAAAAGCTATATAATCTATGATGATAATGATGATGATTGATGATGATGATGATAAATGGTCCATATACTTCACTAGATTATCCATGACACAAAAATGTTTAAGAACTCCTTGCTCTGGGAGCAACTCCTTCATTGAGCAACTTTATAAATCTCCTTTAGGAATGAACAATTCCTTTATAACTCTTCTACAAAAAGGAAACAGTCTTAGAGAAGCAAAGTGACTTGCCTAAGATCTCAAAATGAGTAAGAGACAGAGAAAAGATTCAAACACACGTCCTCTGACTCCAAATCTACCACTCTTTCCATTTCAGCAACTGCCTCTTTTCTCTCAGCTGTTTATCAATGTCTCATGTGCCTAATCTGCAAAATAAGGATAAGAACATTGCAGTACTTACTGCACATTTTGCTTTTGAGGAAAGTGTTTGGCAAGTTACAAAATGCTGTAGTAATGAGTTATTGTTATTATTAGTATTATTAGGGCCTGATGAATGAGAAGCATGCAAAGTGCTGCCATTAAGAGAGTAATCATGATGCTAACCAATCAGTCATTATAGCTTTGGATAGACACTTCCCAGTCTGTTTCTCAAGAACTTTAGGACTGCAAATAAATGAATTGTACTCTGAAAGAAAAAGTAGGGGAGAAAGAGGATCAGCAGTAGCTTTTATCCCCTACACTCTACTTTTTTTCTTGAATGAATTATTTTGAGTTGAATAAACCTGGCCCCCTCTCAACCTGGGACCCCTATTGTGCTTAGTCATTGGGAACATCCCTGCCTATCTAGAAGAACATGAGGAGGGAATGGAGTTAGAGCACTAAATATTTATGCCTCTCTCCAAATCCCTGGGATGCTTTAATTTGACACATTGGGGTCCCAGGGGTTTGGGATATATGACCTCCGAAATAGCTTCTGACTTAAAACTTGTGATCCTGGGTATAGGATGGAGAAAACAAAGTTAAACATCAATTCATGGTGGGGGGCTCAGGTCATGGAGGTAGGAGTGCAAAACCAAAACCAACAGGGAATTTTAGTTGATTTTAAGTTCAGTACAAGTCAAAAGTGTGTGTAACATGGTTGACCAAAAATTTAATTCAATCTTAAACTCCATAAAAAGAATTATACTGTCTGTGTCAGGAGTGTTAATAGTCCCATTTTACATTTAGAATATTGTCCTAAATCCTGCGTACCACATTTTAGAAGAGTCATTGACAAAATGGAACACAATCAATGATGGGACATCAGACTGGTGAAAGGACAAGAAAGTATGTCATATCAAAAAATGTTAAAGGACTAGGAATGTTTAGCCTAGAGAAGAAAAAGGCTGGAATTGAGACGGAAGGTAAATAATAGCTATCTTTAAATATCTGAATTGTGGGACTTCAGAATGGAAAACTAGGAGCAACCAGTGAAAATTATTTTTAGACATTGCAGATTCATATAGAGATTCAAGTATAAGACTTCTAAGGTTCACTCCAAGGCTAAGGTCCTATGATTATAGCATAGTTAGCAAATAAATCTATCAGAGTCATCACAGACCCATAGCTATTGGTACTATTTCCCTTTTTTCGATGATCTTCTTTGAATATACTATCTTTTATCCACCTACTCATTCTAGTTATAATTTCACTTCTGTGACTTCCTCCTTCCAACAAGAACAACAAAAAGCATCTTTACTAGTCATGATTATCCTCTTCACCATCATTTTCCTTTTTCTTAAATTAGGTATAAGGAATTAGGAAATAGCAAACCACCCATCAATTATACACTATAATTCTGTGATGATCATGTGTTTTTGATTCATAGGACACAGTGAAAATCTGTACAGTGGGAATTAGAGCAGCATTTGGGGAGCCAATTTTGGAAGGCACTCCCTGCATGATGCTACTATTATTAATGGGGGCTGTGAAATCTCTTCTAAAATGAACAGCAGGACATTAAAGTTCAATGGAAAGGAAACTCAAAGGCTTCATTTCAATTAATGCAGTTTTAGAATAGAAAGACAGCTCTAACACAAAAAAAGGTATTATAATTAAAATATCATTCTCTGTCCACTACTCCTCCTTATGTGTTCTCTCCCTTATTAGAATGGAAGCTCCTTGAGGGCAAAGGCTGCTTTGCTTTTGTATTTTTATCCCTAGTGCTTACTTTGGTATATAACATCTAATTTTTTCATTATATATTCAATTCTGAGCCAGTAGATGAAATTTAATTTCTTTAAAAATCATTTTAAATAAGTGAGTCAGTTTGATACCAACATCCATGTTAAGTGTATCTCCTTCAGGAGTGGAATCCCATATGAAGAATTAGGCAATAATCTAATGCTAATTTCCCACAAAACTGTATGAGTACCACGCCATTTAGACCTCCAGGATGGGAATCAGAGACAAAACTGGAGTCCCCATCCACCCAGAGCCAGGTAGAATATCTACAGACTGAGTACTCTAATAGCCTCTCCCTTTAGAGGAAAGACAGAATCCTTCTCTGATTTCCCCTCTCTAGGTTTCAGTTACTTTAAGTATAACATGGATGAAGTTGCACTATATGGCTTTGAGATCCCTTTCAGTTCTAAATTAATGATCATACTGGACTTTGATAAACTATAGAAGCATATATTGAGGTGAATCTTCTAATCTAGCTTGGTCTTATTTCCAACCATCATTTAGTCAAAATGTTTTGTTGTGTCATTTCAGTCATTTCTGATACTTCATGACCTTATTTGGGGTTTTCCTGGCAGAGATAATGGAGTGATTTACCATTTCCTTCTCCAGCTTATTTTACAGTTGAGGAAACTGAGGCAGAAAGGGTTAAGTGCCTTACCCAAAGTAACATACCTAGTAAGTGTCTCAGTCCAGATTCGAACTCATGAAGATGAGACTTCCAAGTCTAGTAAACTATCCACTGCATCACTTAGTTGTCACATGGCTACAGGTGGTTGTTATGAAATACATATATATATATATATGTATATATATATACATATATATATATATATGTATATATATATATATACATATATATATATGTATATATATATACATACACACACACACATACATACATATATATAAAAGTTGGCTGCACTGGTGGATATGGGCAGTACTTTGGACAGTGCCTGGCACATAGCAAATGTTTAATAAATCCTTGTTGATTGTTTTACTGGACAGAGGGGACTTCATAAAGTTAAGAGAAGAAAAGCCTTCTGAAGGAGATAGGTACAAAGGGAGGCTTTAAAACTAGTGGGACTCTGAGTGCAGAATTCTCACATATTTCTTATCTAGAGCCCTTCAGATGAGACATTTAAAAGTTTTATTGAGTTATGCACTCTATGGAGGCAGCAGGGTACCAGAGATGTCCCACAGGATTCTTTCCTGGGCCCTCTTCTTTTCTCCCTCCATACTACTTCACTTAGTAATCTCATCATCTCCCACAAACTTAATTGCTGTCTCTATGCTGAGAATTCTCAAATGTACCTCTCCTACCCCTAAACTCTCTACTGACCTCCAATCTCACTTTTCTTTCTTTCTTTTGTGTTTTTGGAGGGGGGAGGCAATTGGGGTTAAGTGACTTGCCCAGAGTCATAGCTAATAAGTGTTATGTGTCTGAGTCTGCATTTGAACTCAGGTCCTCCTGACTCCAGGACCCAACTTCACATTTCTAACTACCTTTCAGACATCTTGAACTGGATGTCCAGTGGACATCTTAAACTCAATATATTCAAAGACAAATTTATTATCTTTCATTCTAACTTCCACCCCTTGCACCTCCCTCGGTACTACTGTAGAGGGCAATACCATTCTCCTAGTACCTCAGAGTCAAAGCCTAAGTATAATTCTTTACTCAGCACTATCCTCACCCATCATATCCAATATGTAGCCAAGACCTGTCAATTTCACCTTTGCAACACCTCTCAGATAAACCTCCTTCTCTTCTCTGACACAACCTCCACTCTGGTACAGGCCCTTACGACCTTGTGCTTAGATATTGTATTAGACTGTTGATGGGTCTGCCTGTCTCAAGTCTCTCCACCCAAGCAGTCACTGAAGTAATTTTCAAAAGTAGAGATTCAACATGTCACTCCCCTACCAATAAAGTCCAATGGTTCCCCATTGCCTCCAGGATCAAATACAAAATTCTCTGTTTGGTATTCAAAGCCCTTTATAACTTAGCCCACTCCTCCCTTTCCAATCTTCTTATGCTTTACTCCCCACCATACACTCTTGGATCCAATGACAATGGCCTCCTTACTCTTCCCCACACAGAACACTCCATCTCTTTACTACAAATAATTTCTTTGGCTGCCCCTATGGATGGAATGATCTCCTTCCTCTCCTCTAACAGTTGACTTTACTGGCTCCCTTTAAGTCCCAACTAAAATTCCCTTTTCTACAGGAAGCCTTTCCCACCCTCTCTTAATTCTAGTGCCTCCTCTCTCTTATTTCCTATTTTTCCTATATATAAATTATTTGTCCATATTTGTTTGGTTGTTGTCTCCTCCATTAGATTATGAGCTCCTTGAGGTCAGGGATTGTCTTTTGTCTCTTTTCCTACCCCAGCTTTTAGCACAGTGCCTGGCACATAGCAAGCATTTAATAAATGTTTATTGACTGACTGGTAAAGTGGAAAGCTTTGGCTCTGAAGTCAGAGGATGTAGCTTCAAATTCCACTTCTGATGCTTATTACCTATGTGACTTTCCTCAATTGTAAAATGAGGTGACTCAACTAGGTGATTTCCAAGGTCCTTTTTAGCTCTAGAATGTGATCTTATATGTATGTACACATGCATATATGTGAATTTCAATTTGAAAGAATACATAATGAAATGGATACTTGATATGTTATCTCTAAAAGTCTACCATTTTATAATTTTATATATAGACTGTTACCTTATTTTCCAGGTTCTCTGGCTCATGCATTGGAAAACAAACTATTATAAATGTTCAAAAGAATCACTATTGAGATTTTATGTTCAAGGGAGGGAAAGGCAGGCATGAGTCTCTCCCTCTAGCCTGTGGGAGCATAACTGCTCTCCACATGCCTGCTCCACTCCTGTCATCCGTGCATTGTGGAGGAGGCTGTGTGTGCCCCCAGGAATTCTCTTGGGGTAGGAAAACAATTCTTAAAGACCCATTTCGACATTTTCTTGTGCATCCATAAGAGACTTGTAGGAAAGTGTCATAACCAGTAACCATGCCTGGCTGCCGGCTGTGGCTCAGTGATTTTCTGTGTGAACTGAGGTATAAGCTGTGGTTTGAGCAGAGACTCTCAGAGTGGGGCCGAGGGAGACTCTACAGAATTTCAGACATAAGAAAAGTCAGCATCATCGAGCTGGGGCTGGCATGCCAGAAGTGGAGCAGCCGTTACCCTGTATCATCTTTTAAAGTGAAATTCTCATGTTGTTCCTTACACCTGAAACATTTAAATACTCCCATCATAGCTGATCTGCATAACAAAGAAAGGGTGTTCTGTAGAGAGGATTTCCATAGGAAAGGAGACGATTGGTGAGAATGAAGATGGGTTGATAAAAGAGCTCCATAAACACAAATTATGATATGAATTTCTCGTTAAATAATTTAATCAATTTAATAAATGGCAGGGGGAGTGAAGCTCTTATAGAAACTATATTCACCCTAGGTGCTGTACAAAATTAGTTAAAGAGGGAAATGGAAACATACCAAACAACAGTTTGTGAAAACCAAGCACTGCCCAACATGAATAAAAAAGATTAACCAATAGAAAGAAGTGTTCGCATCACATATGAGCACACACAGAAATCCACTTTGTTCAGTAGGAAGTGAAGCATTTGATATTTTTAGAAATGAAATGAAGATTTATGGGGGGAGCGCCATGTCATGGGAAGTAAAATGGGGAACTCCTGGAGAAGATAGACCCTTCAGATGTCTTCTATGTGGAAACAGAAAGAGTGAGGGGAGCTAGCTAAGTTGGGAGTGGAGTTTAGGGATGAAGCTTATGTAAGTTGGATTTTATAATATTAAAAAAAAGCAGATCATTTGAGTACCTTTCTTATATCATCATTTAGCAAAGCATGATATAAGGGGAAAAGCCCATGCTTTAAAGTCCAAAGACTTTGGTTCAGTCCTTTCCATCTTTATGATCATAAGCCAGTCAGTGAACATTTCTAGACATGTTTCTACTTCTATACAACAAGGTGGCTGGATTAGATGACTCCTAAGGTTTATTTATAACTTTATGATCCTAAAATGGGAATAAAACTCATTTTTATTTCTATTGACATTCTATATTTCTGCCCAATAATGTTTGACTATAATGAGAGATCTATTTTTTTCTTTGCTGTGCAAGTGATAGCCTTGATGCTTGGTATCATATATGCACATATATTCATATACATATATATATATATACATATATATATATATATATTTACTTAGATGCTCTGCCTTCAACTCAAACTCATGTCTAAACCAGAATTCATTATCGTTTCCCTCAAATATCTAACTTTCTACCCTCATGATTTCCCTATATTCCTCAACGGCACCACCCTTTACTCAGTTACCCAATCCAAAGCCATGGAATCAATTTTTTATTCTTTCATTTATATATTATCTTATTGATTCTTCTTCTAAATTTTTGTTTACACTTCTTTTTTTATATTATCTCTGCTACCATTCTATCATTCATACAAACACTAGCAAAAAATGCACACACACATATATATATATATACACATACATATGTGTATATACATATGTGTGTATATATGTGAGTATGTATGTATATGTATGTATACAGACAGGTGCAGCTCCACAGGTCCCTATAAGCACACATCCAGGTTAGTAATAATAGTAGGCCCCTAGTGATAAGTAATCCATCAAGTCTAAAGAGCTACCCTCATTTGCTGGATAGTGGTTTGTATGAGAGTCACCACAAAGTAGGTCTTAATAAATTTAGCCTGTCCTTGATATTAGTCTCTATGAATAAGTGCTACACATGTGCTTTATATTACCTGCCACGCAGCCCAGCCAGTCCCTTAGGGCCACAAACCTGGTTAAAACGAGCAATAGCTAAGATAGTTCTCAGTGGCTGAGTTGGTGGAACCCATATCTGCAGTGGGTCTTATTAAACTGGAAAGATTTGTATTACTGGCACAAACACTCATCACCAGAAGGCTAGACAGTAGGCAATGATTTTTTTCTAACTATAGTAACTCTTAAAAATCTACTAAGGTGTGGAGAGTCTACAATGTCAATCAGATAAGAACAAAACTTACCTATGAAATAACAGCTCTATAAAAGAATTGACATATAACCCATCTTTTTGCAGTAGGTTAAGGAAATTACAAAGAAAAGAGATAATCCTGCCTTGTCTTACAGGAGTTTACAATCTGTTAATCTCTAGAAATTAATGAGGCACATACACTTTTTCTTTTTTGGTTCAGAATTGTAATTTCATCCATGTAGGGAGTTCTTTAATCAAGAAATTCCCTCAGATCCACACCTGCAATAGTTAGTCTTAAGGAGTTACCTTAGACACTGAGATAATAAATGACTTGCCTAGGATCATACAACCAGTATGTGTCAGAATCAAGATTTGAACCCAGGTCATCCTGACTCCAAGCGTGACTTGGAGTCAAAAAATACATTAAACATCTACTAAGTATTTACTATGTGCAAGTCACTTGGGAAATAAAATAGAAGCAAAATAATGGTAATAGTATAGCACTGTATTAAGTACTGAGGGAAAGATATTTTCTTTAAACATGATCCCTTTTATTTCAGAAATATTGATTTCAGAAATTTGCAATTTAGTTGGAAGGGAAAAAAAAAACATGGTAGAAATAGGCTTCTACTACTTGTGGGAAATAATATGGAAATGTATAAGTCATGACCCAGGGTCTCTCACTTGAGGGCTCATATCCACTAGGCCTGACCTTGGGGGTAATCCTGAATGGATCATTTGGAGGAGCTCCCCTCCTCAGCCCACCTGGAAAAGCTCCATGTGCCCAGGGCTATGCCCACTTATCCATTTAAACTCATAAGATGAATTCCCTTGATAGAACTTCTACATACAGCTAAATAAGTACAAAGCAGCTAGGTAGCACAGTTGATAGAATGGAAGGCTTGAAGTTAGGAAAACTCATCTTCCTGAGTTCAAATCCAGCCTCAGACACTTAATAGCTGTGTGCCACTGGGCAAATCACTTAACCCAGTTTGCCTTAATTTCTTCATCTGTAAAATCAGCTGGAGAAGAAAATGGCAAACCACTCCAGTTATCTTTGCCAAGAAAATCCCAAAATGGGGTCATGATAGCGATGAACATGAGCTTGGATTGACTTTCAGGAGATAGTGGAAGCCAGGTGTGTTATGGGTCTATGGGGTCATGAAGAGTCAAACATGACTAAATGACTAATTGATCAACAACTTCATTGGAAATAACATCATAGAAACGTGTGTTTTAGAGTCTGAACAAAATCTAGAGACCATTCAGGCCCAGAGGTAAAACTAGGACTAAGCAACTGAGGTTTTTCCCAAAAACACTTAAATTTAGAGGGAGCAAAGATTTGATACAAGAATTTCTTAATCAGGGAGGAAGTCATTATAATAACCAATTCTTCATACAACTCAAATGAATTTGTTCTACTTGCTTCTTGTATTATTTCTACATCATGAATTACAATATTGATTGAAAAGCCCTGTACTTCATCTAAACACATATGCGCATGCGCGTGCGCACACACACACACACACACACACACACACACACACACACACACACATTCCCCTCCCTCCTTCTACTCCCAGTAGATTGATGATACTTACCCCAGGCCATTTTTTGTTGTCTACCATCAAAATATCTGGTTATGTCTCTACTTTACCCAACCCTCTCTAAATTTTAGAGATGAGGAAACTGAAGCCCAGTAATGTTTAATTACTTGCCTGAGATCAGTTGAAGAACTAAAGTTAGGACCCAGTTTTCTGACTGCTATGGTAGAGTTTTTCCATTATAACCTATGAATTTAGGTACACAAAAAAAATAATTCAGCATGTGGTATGTTTCATTAGATGTTATAGCTTTCATTGTGCTTCATTAAAAAATAAATAAGCAACAACTGTAATTTGCTGAAAATACGTGTTTTATTTATTATTCACTATATAACCAACTGGGCAGCTAGGTGGCACAGTGGGTAGAGTGGAGGGACTGGAGTCAGGAAAACCCATCTTTCTGAGTTTAAATCTGGCTTTAGTCACTTACTAGCTGTGTGAACCTGGGAAAGTCATTTAACCCTGTTTGCCTCACTTTCCTCCTCTGTAAAATGAGCTAGAGAAGTAAATGGCAAACCACTCCAGTATCTTCACCAATAAAACTCCGGATGGAGACACAGAGAGTCAGACACAACCGAAATAACTGAACAACAACATCTAATCAATTTCCCATCTACTATATTCCCATAGGACTCCTGATTGCTACTGAATAAAAAGAAATATAGATCAAAGTTTTTGTTAGTATTTTTGTTGTATTCTGATTTTATGGCACTGTGGGATCTGTGCTAATTATTACAGATCGCTAAAGTACCAATGTTTTGCACACTTCCATTGTTCAAAATGATGTGGTGCTGACAAATACCAATACTTCCATCTGCACTCATAAGCTATGCACTCTTAAGTGTCCTCCTCTTTAAGACATAACCTTGCATCTTTGCAATTCTTAACTATCACACATCCTAACCTGTGTGACTGGAGATGTGCCTGGAGAGTGCCTGGAGAGTGCCTGGAGATGGGATCTTCTAGATAACCAAAGAGAGAAATCTGAGTGCAGAATGCCATGTCCATTATGTGAGCACAAAATCCTTTTAAAGTAAGACTGGAGAGCTAAGAATAGTCTCAATAAAGCTTGTTTGGAATGGCGTTTATTCTTTGGGTTAAAGAAATAGTGATGATTTCCTTTCCAACTCTGATTTCTACTGCCCAGCTGTCAAACATAAGCTATGGATGGGATCAATACAGGCTTCAACATTTGTCATTGATAATCTAGCTCTAGTAGAGTCATGTGGTTTACCTCTTTTCCTTTATACCCAGAAGTAGCACAGAATACAAATTGGGTTGCATTCCATACCGCACCAACATCACTTGCTGAGAATAAGCTACATTCTCAGGATGATCTCTCTTTCTAGACATCAAAGTATAGTTTCATGCATTACAATTTCAGTCCAGCACCATGGATTGGGAGAAAAGGCATATTATCAGCATATTATTAGAAACCAAGTACCAATAATTCACGTCATCATCATCATCATCATCATCATCATCAGTTTTATTCAACTCTTTATATCTGGGCTAATACTCCTAATCCAGTCCTCCACCCCAGCTCTTTTCCAGACTTTTGATGCACCCAGACTTTTGGACTGATTGAAGCAAGAGGAAAGGACCGATAGTATCCTTTTTTTAATGCAAATCCAAAGATTCACAGAGGAATTAAGGAGCCAGATGACATTCACCAGATTTCTGCTATCAAAGCACACCCTCTGGGAAGGGGGTAAATGGATGTGGAATGTTTTGAAAGATGGGTGGACTTGAAACCAGAAGAACAGAATTTAGATTGTGGCTTTATCCCTTACTAGCTGAGTGACCTTTGGGCAAACCAAGTAATCTCTCTATTCTTCAATTTCCTTGTATGTGAAATGGAATAATACTTGACTCCCTACTTCCTGTGTTGTTCTGGGCTGGGTGTGACTCAGGCCAGTCTCTCAATAAACTAATATTCTATTTTA
This sequence comes from Phascolarctos cinereus, assembly GCF_003287225.1. NCBI lineage: Eukaryota > Metazoa > Chordata > Mammalia > Diprotodontia > Phascolarctidae > Phascolarctos > Phascolarctos cinereus. The sequence continues at coordinate 227,157,151 of NW_027556098.1, read as the reverse complement.
GAATAAAAGGAGACACTCTTAAGTCATTCAATATTTATTGTAAAGAAATTTAACTATAGTAGAAGGATATTCAACAATGATGAGGCAGTGAGGACATCATGAATTGATTCAGTTCAGTGAAGCTCCCTTACCTGAGTTGTGCATTGTTTTACACCAGCCAACCATTTGAACCAAATCATAGCTGATTTATATTCAGGTATTCAGGAAATGATATCAATAGCCTTAGTCTTTAGTTCTCTGGGTCAATCAAGTATCCAATCAAGGTTAGGATATTGCTCCAACCACATCCATGTATCAAATGAGACATCACACATAATTTATAATAATAAATAGGGGGAGATAATGAATAGGGAGGCAGCTAGGTGGTTCATTGGATAGAGCTCGGAGCCTGGAGGCAGGAAGACCTGAGCTCAAATCGAGCCTCAGACACTTAGTAGCTGTGTGACCCTGGACAAGTCACTTAACCTTAGTTTGTCTTAATCCACTAGAGAAGAAAATGGCAAACCACCCCAATATCTTTGCCAAGAATATTTCATGGACAATGTGGGAGTGCTATCGTAAGGAGGTAACTAGCAGTCAGACGTGACTAAATGACTAAGCAACAGCAACAATCTAGTGGATAAAATATTGGACTTAGAGTCAGGAAGATGTGGGTTCAAATCTGATCTCAGACTGGCTTTGTGACCCAACTACTTAACCACTCTTGACCTCAGCTTCATCATCTACAAAATGAGGAGTTTGGACTCTGTTACTTCTAAGATCCTTTCCACATCTACATCTGTGATCCTATCATCCTCTTCTCCTCCTTCAGCCTGCTCCTTACCCTGATACCTTTTATGGGTGGTATACCAAGGCCTGTGAAATTGTTAGCTGCTGTGATATATAAGTGGTACTGTACACCTGTTTTCTAGATAAAGAGTTGTAAGGATGGGTACAACTAAAGCCAGTGCCCTATTATTTTAGGTTTGGGGTTAGCATGAAAGAAGACAAAATAAGGTCATTCAACATTTAAACAAAAGCAGATTTTCTTAGCAATAGTAGAGAGATTTTCAAGAAGGGTACTATAGCATTTATCATGAGTAGACTAATACTTTCTCCTCCAATGGAAGCCAGTTTGGTCATCAAAACAAGGTGTGGCAACTTGCTGGGTCTTAGGACAACTGCTAACTCTAAAGGACCCCAACTCCATATGAATAAGCCTTGTCCTTAGATGACCAGGAAGACATATCAATAGGCCAGAAGCTACCAGAAAGTTACATCAAAGGAGGAACAACTTGAGCTTTAGTCCCTTGGAACAATCAAATCTCAGGGACATTTTTGTCACCTTTAAAGAAAAAAAAATAGACTAAGCCATATAGCAGAGCTAACCCTAATAGATCATAAGCCTATCACACACATATAAACACACACCTACACATACACACACATACACACACACACACACACACACACACACCATTGACTATTCCACTTATTTTTTTAAATGCTGGTGATCTTAAGCGCTATTTATAGACATGTTCCCTCCACTCCAGATGCAGGATATTAAGTTGAGGGTTTTAGTGTTGTTATTGTTGTTGTTTTATCTCCAGAGCACATTCCCATAGGGAGAAAGAGAAAGAGTTCATGTTTTTCAAAAAAAAAAATCAAGGTATTCAATACTTTCTATACCTGTACTTTTTTTAAATTAAAAAAAACAACAAGCACTGATTGGTCAAACAGAATTTGATGAAAACTCACTTATTTTAATTATTATTTCCTGCTGAAAATGTAATAAGGCTTTTCCGGAAAGGCTTATCAAAATGAGTAATAAGAAAACAAGTAATTAGCTACTTTTTAGTATCTACTGTTTTCTTCAATCAATGTTGATTTCAAATGTATAAACTTGAACTATTATTTCTAAGAAGTAGTAAACCATCTAATAAATCCATAATTTATTTGTTGTACAAATGAAATGTAATTAGCAATTCTGTTGTGTTTCATGCCAGAATTGCAGTATAAGCCTTTTTGTCTCTTTCATATCATTACTTTTTAATCATTTATGTTTATCATTTTGTTTCCAGTTAGTTATGTGAGAAAGGTAAATTTTACATGAGAGACTTGTTGGGTACAGTCCTTTCAATGGAAAATGGTAGAAAAAAAACACAAAACATTGTTCCTCAATGCTTCTTGGCATAATGTAATCAGATTTGACTGATGTAACCTTACATAATACAATGTGTCACCTGAAAAATAGGAAAACCACCACTTTCCTGAAAATTGCAGGTAAAGAAAATAACTAATCATGGGATATAAAAACAAAGACAGAAGTAAAACCAAAAAACAAAACAAAATGAGAATAAACTATGCATCGAAACTTGCCAAAGCTTCCTGGCTCAGACTAAGAGGTAAGTGAAAGAAGACCAGTCCTGCAGTGGTTAAGGGACTAGATTCAGACAAGTAGACATATATTATCTTTCCTCTTGAGAACATTAGAAATGTAGTGGGGGAGGGCCAACAATTTTGTCTTGTGAAACCCATCTGAATATAAATAGAACTGGTATATTCAAATAAAGTCTCTTCAGTGGTTTTCACAATATGGTGCTTGTGGTTTCTCATAAGCTCCTGGACAATCCTAAATGGACCACACTTCATCTAAGCTGTTTTTCGGAGACTGCACTGTGACTCTGAACTGTGCTAAAATAACCTTGCATTATCCTAATTAGGATTATTCACAATGCACACACATTGCAAAGGGCCATTTTCATTTTCAATTAGTTGAAAAGGATTAGTTGTACTGATACCCATATGGTCCTAAATGCTATTATTATTAAACTCAATATTTTTAATACTATTAAAATTATTCTTTCTACAGATATACCTTGGCTAATGTCATGAAAAGATCACTTTTTTCTTCCCACTGACAAATAATTCCCTTCTTAAGCAAATAGCAAGGAAAGTGGTGCACAAGCTGAATGAAATATATGCATGGTAAAGAGGTTGCTTAATCACAAGTAATGGCAAACCTAAAATTAGTTCCAATTAAAAAAGAAATACATGGAAACCAATCTGAGTGTAGCAGATAAAGGATAGCATGAAGGAGAGATTATTAAGCAGCCACATATAACAGGACCCCAGGTGCAGCACTTCCTCATTATACCTATTCTTGTAATCCAACACACAAAATGTACAGTAAACCCTCTCCCCCCCAAACAAAAAAATCAAGACACAATTCTACATGGAAGCTGCACTGAAGATGAACAAGTGCATGTAGATGAACAGGCACATACATTTTGGAAGAAAGACCATAACAACTTGGTTTTTACTTCTAAAATACAGTGGCATGTTAATTGCTTGATCAACCAAATGAAACTAAATGTAATTAAGACTAGTGTGGGGTTAATTTGATCCATAATTATGTTATATAAAGTAAATGAAAATTGTTTCTTTCCTAAATTGCAATTCATTAAAATTACAGATATTAAAATAAGATACTATAAAATTACATGAAGCATGTACACATTAATAGCCATTAGTAATAGCTTGATATTTCTATCTAAGCAACAGTTTATTAGAATGCCAAAAGGTGATATTTGACCATTCACATGGTTATTTTTTTAGTCAGATTCTTGGCCCTTCTAAGAAAATCTCTTTTGCTACTAAAGCAACCTATTGTGGCCCAACTCTATATTTCACACTTTGCTAAATGCATTGGTATAGGTTTATTTTGGTAGTTTGAAAGATTTAACATCTGTAATGACATGTTAAAATAGATCTAAATAAATACTTCATATATATGTTTAAATATACAGCAATATTACTTGACACACAAAGGCTTTTTTAAAATTTGGGTACATATTTGTTATTCAATAGGTATAGAGAGTCTTGTGGAAGTCCTCTAAATCAATGCAGATTGGTGACTCCATTGTAATTTATGATTTTTAGAGAGTTGCCTAGAGGCAGAAAAAAAAAGTTTAAGGGACTCAATCAGGATCACCCAGGTGGTCAAAGGCAAAACAAATCCATAGTTTTGATAATTCTTTAAAATGGGTTAGGTAGTAAATATGAAGAAAATATTTCAAAGGTCATTCAATAAAGCAGATGTTAAGTTGTAGACTTCCTTGTCATAATTTTGCAACACTGCAGATGGATTTCATGTTACACGGTCTAAGCCATAACAAGTATCAGAGAGGGGACACCAATATTGTATTTTCTGCATATTTGAGAATATGTAGAAAATACAGTATTTGGTACTTGTGGCAGAAGTAGCTTGTATTATCCAGGCAATTTTCTAGTGCTTTTAAAATCTAGTTGTTCCAGGTAAATGTTCTTTCCAATTTATAAGTGAAACTAATACTCAAACAACTTTTAAATCACACAGCATCTCTGGTATCACAGGGCAAGACTACACTTTAAAATTATTTGTTTCCATCCAAAAGAATCATGATGAAATATACTATCCATATCCAAAGAAAGAACTGATGGAGTCTAAATGCAGATTGAAGCATACTATTTTCACTTTATCTTTTTAATTTTTTTCCTTTCTTCCATTTCTCCTTTTACAACATGACTAATATGGAATATTACATGTTTTGCATGATTTCACAAATATAATGTATATCAAATTGTTTACTGTCTTAAGGAGGAAGGAGGAAGAAAATTTAGAAATCATAATTTTATATAAAAATGAATGTTAGAATTGTCTTTACACATAATTGGAAAAATATTATCTACTAAAAAAAACTCCCCAAAAATAAATATATATAAATAAATAAATGAATGAATGAATGAATGAATGAATGAATGAATGAATGAATGAATAAAAATAAGAAAAATAATAAAACCCAAAACAAAAAAAAATAGAATTTGTTTCTAATCTTTATCCATGTCCATTAGGGATGACTTACACTATTCTTATGTAAAATAATGATGTTGAGGATGATGTAATAATATTCGATTGGAATGATATAGAATACATCAGTTTATATGCATGTGCAACTGAATGAAACAAAATACAATTAGTCATTTAAATTCACATGGATCATCTGTATGGCTTCCTTCCTAGTGGAGACCCTGAAATACTCTTGGCTGATAGAATTATCTTAACAAGTAAATCAATCAAATCAGATTCTGTCATGCTCATCCAGAGATGATTAGAATTTAAGTGTGAGAAAAAGAAAGATGAAGGGAGAGTCTGTGTACTATTTCATTTGGAGGAATAAAGGGTTGATCTACAAAGAGGATAAAGAGTAGAGAGGGTAGTTGCAGTACCTGATGAAGAATCTTGACATCTTTATATTGCTCCACCTGAAGTCCTTACTAAATATGGTTTGGAATTTGCCATATATGTGGATATTAATGCTAGTTGGTGGGAAAAGAAAAAAAAACCTGTGGTCTTACATACACACATACACAGACAAAAATATGTAAAATCTGCGAGTCTATTGGGTTAAGAGACAGCTTATCTTTAGAAAATTAGAATTAAAAGTATAGCCACACTCTATGATTGAATCCCTTTTCTTTGCACCTGATTATAGTGTTAAGCAATAGCAGTTTATGAAAGTACCACAGATAGTTACAAGTGCAATCTCAATATTTGCATTTATACTAGTCTATTGATAGGAAGCCAGTTATATGTGGCTAAAGTTCTGAAGGACCTGAAACATTTTGTTGTTTCTCACTAACTGCCAAGTAGATTGTTATTAATAATAGCATGGATGCACTAACAAATATTTCTAGGTAATTGATTGTAATGGGCTGATAAAGATTGCCTCCTTCAATTACTGTAGAAACTGTCTGCATTTTTCTTTTAGTTGAAGCAATTTTTCAACTATACAAAAATGGGGCTGAAACACAATCTTATTTAATAAGTTGCCAGACAACATTATTTACAGTATCTAGCTAATCATGTGTGTTTAACACATCAAATATTTAATATTTCATGCATGAAAATGTGCAGAGATGAGTCATTAGTATTCCAGGTGAGGCAGAACATGCAAATTTACTCAGCTATTAAAGAATGAGTCATACAGTATTTAATATAACAAACTAGTTTATGTTTATTAGAGTAAGCAGGGAAATCACAATAGGAAAAAATGGATTTAGTTCAGATGTTGAGCTACTGTGTAAACCAATTATCTATCCTGAGGGAAACAGCTCTGTCTACAACTACTTAGGCTCTAGGGCCTATTACAAATCCTGGAGTGGGCTGTTGTTTTAGTTCTCAGGGGAATTTACCACGTCACACTAGAAATAGCTGACAATAATTAGAAAGCCTGCTTCTGCCAGTATTGCACATATTTTTAATACCTTGCTAAGTATTATGGGAGATAATACATAAGGTTTTTAGAATTCTAGTCATGCAACAACAAGCCATGGAAAGGACAACCAGACAATAGCCCCAAACTGGACTATGACAGGCTAATTATTGTGGCTTCATTATAAAACCTCTTTTTACATAGGTCACCTGGGAAGTGTAATTAAAAATGCATTATTGGTGTATTTTTATTGAAGCAATTAAATTAAAAAGCCAAAAAAATAATTATATGAGGAGCAAATAATAATGTTGGTCAACAGCGTTTATCTAAGAAAGAGAGAACATGTTAGTGGTTCATTAGCAGTAAATGTGTTAACAGGAATCTGTTTGAAAAATGAGCCATAGAATAGCCTTTAAATACTCAGATTAAAGGATTTATAATGTCAAGTTTAATACAGAAATTACAGATAGTATTACACAACCATGAGTAATAGCACCTTTAATCTGACTTAGTAAAATGATTTATACCTTACTTTATGCTGCTTCCATTCTATGAGAATCACATATGCTGTATCTGTAGGTAGATAGAGTGATGTCATTTCTTGCATGTATATAGATTTGTCCCTCTTTGCTTTCTAATTATGTCCTAAAATGTATATTTGTTAGAAGGAGGTTGTCTTCTCATACATTTATCCTACGTAGATAGGCATGTCAGAACACGGCACCTTTTATTTGGATGTTTTCCCCCAAAAGGCCAACATTACCGTGTCTCTATATGTAGAAAAAAGTCCAGCCTTGTCAGCCTGACATTCAAGGTTCTCCCAAATCCCACATCACATGGTGGACCTGATTGCTTTTGTTTCCATGTAAGTATTTAATGTAAGACTTTTATTAGGTAGTCCATTGAGGACCAGACATAATAAATGGACTTAAAGGGGAAAAAAGTCTTATAGCACAGAGCCTCTTAGATAAATCAGAACATGAAATGGGGTAATGAGGTAGTTTGTTGACTATTTATTCCTGAAACTCATCAAGAAAAGATGACCCTGTGTATATAAACAGTCTTTAAAATCACCTACCTGGGGATAGAGTGTTAGACCAGATGATTCCCCCAACTCTGGCCTAGATGGAAGATGCTGTAATTCTATGATTCTATTAATTCTATATAAAATAGTTAAAAATTTATTCATCTGAAGTCTAGTCAACCAATATCCAAGATAGGAATAGAATTTAAGTTCCTTTTTGGGTCAAAAAAATAAGTATAGATTTTAAGGATTTCATTACAATAAAAATATTTTTGCAGAAATATTTTGGCTTGTATATTGCCCATGACAGTTTGAACACTCAAAATTGCTCTAAATGATAAGCATGCATATACATGAAAAAGAATGAAAATGTTTTAGTGAATATATATGCATCTGCATATATTACCTTTGTAGATATACATATATTTTTGAATGACAAACTATTTCTGCCTAGTGGGTCCTTTTTATCCATTGCATCAATCTGTCTAACATCTATTAACAACAATGCCCTTTTTCTAATTTTTCCAATCATCTCTTGTTGTTCAACATGACTTCTGACACAACTAAGCCAAACTGTTGTCCTCCTGAATCTATATTTTCTAACAAATCTTTGATCTTGACCGTACTTCTTTTTAGCATTTCATTTCCCTCTCTCTCTGACAATCCAGGTCAGTTAATTTCTTTAAGAACCAATTCAAAACTCACTCCCTTCAAGAAGACTTCCCTGATTAAGCCTACTCCTGTGATCACCTGGTACCCAAAGAAATATAACTACATAAGATGCAAAGTTGTAGATTGTGCCACATGTTCATTAGTATTATAGGTTTTAACTGAAGTGATCAATAGTAATTCAAAATAAAAAGGTACAAAATAAAGTGTTGCAATGATTATGGAAAAGGATATCTGGGGGCAGATAGGTGGTCCAGTGGTTTGAGCAATGGCCCTGAAGTTCAAATAGGCCTCAAACATTTACTAGCTGTGTCCTGGGCAAATTACTTAACCCCAATTGCCTCAAACAAACAAACAAACAAAAAAGCTATCTGAAAGGACCTTATGGCACTGTGAATAGAGAGATGTCCTTGGAGACAGGAAAACTCAAATTTAAGTCTTCCCTCTGATATATTCTGGCTATGTGACCCTGGTCAAGTTGCTTCATTGCTCAATACTCTGGGCAATTTTTGAACAGTGAATTGGAGTGAAAGTGCTGACCTGCACCGGTAGAGGAAGTTCTTATGCTGATGAAATCATAGTCCCAGTCCCTATCATTCCATTAAAAGATGACTTTGCAGAATAACATAATTCTGGTCAGAATTCAAATTAGCTTTAGAAATATGGCAACATATTAATAGAGATGTAACTAATGAAACTTTTCTGTTTGCAAGAACAATTGGTCTGCAGGAGGGAGAAGTGACTCATTCAGTTCATCTCCTGTTTTGAAGTGGAAAACTCTAGGTCTAATTATAGCTATCAGTGGATAGCTGCAAAACACATTTTGAAAGTCATAATAACTATCTAGAGAAGCTATAAAAAGCAGGACACATTCCCAAACTGCAAATTAACTACAGTTATAAAGTTTTTATTTTTCATATAAACTCCCATTAATTTAAAAATGTAAACAAATAGAAAATTCACATAATCAGTATATTCTCAATATTGCATAATGATCATTAGTGTTCTTAATAGTGACCCTCAGGGATTGTAGGATCCTGATTCTTTAAGGAAAGATTAAATTATATCCAATATAGTTTTAATGATAAATATACTACCCTTTAGCCAGATTCTTTGAAAATTAGTAATTTATATTATTATATTTAAGGTAAGCCTCAGGTATCTAGAATATTTAATTAAATAGAACACCTCATTTCCTAAACATACTAGATAGATGGAAATTTATTGAGATAATACTTACAAAATATTACATGAAAAATGCCAGATTACATAATGACTTCTCTGGATTATAATGTACAATTTCTGTATCAATAACATATAGGTATATGTTCATAAATATACACATACACATACACATTCATATATTTTCTGCCATAGAAGCAATTTCAAATTTTACAGAAATCACTCTGTGAAAGGGTATAAAAAACAATCAGGTTAAAATGGAAATCTGGTTAAAGAAGAAATTCCTCTCTTAGACACGTAAGAAAGTATTTTGCAGCCCCAAAGAAATGTTGTTAATAAAAATAATTTAAAGTCCTCTGGGGTGTTTTTCTAATTCTTGATATTATTAATTCATGGTATTCTTTTGTTTATGAAAAACTAAACAGATATGAGGTCTTGAGTGTGATGAATTACAAATCAGAGAAAAGTAAGTTATAAAGAGAAAATACAATAAAATTAGATCTTCAAAATATAAAGCAAAAAAGTGAATTAATAGTGAAGGACAACTAAAACAACTTTAATCTGATAGACAGAACACTTATTAAGCATTTAGTATATTTTAGGCATTGGGCTAAGTGCTGGGGATGCAAATACAAGCAAGCAAGAGTCTCTGCCCTCAAGGAGCTTCTAATGTGGGAAGACAATTATATGAAGGGGATCTAGAAAGGGGTAGGACAAACATATGGCAGCATGGTGTGGACAGAAGGTGAAATAGGGGTTAAGTTCTAGGTAAAATAAGGCAAAGACTCACCCCTCAGAGCTCAAAGACTCAACGTGGTGGGGGTGAAGATAATGAAGAGATGGTTGGCAAATAGGAATGGCGATGTCTACCCCAAGAACCAGTGGGGCACTGCACTACACTCAAACTGGTACTCCTGGTACAAGGTTTTGCCCTTACACACACACACACTCATTGTACCTCCATTCCTAATTACTAATTAAATGGGGTGGTAGCTTGTTTGTTTTTCTGCTTTGTGCCTTGTAACTGTTTCTGAAGAAGCAGCATTATGTAGCTGATAGAGGGCTGGCCTTGGAGTAAAGAAGACTTGGGTTCAGGCATTCCCTGTGACACATGTTGAAAAGTATCAATTTCTCAGTGTTCCAGGTAGCTTCTTAAGATTATGTTATAAACAGCTTACTGATCTGTATTGGTGAAAGATATTTCCATACCAGGAGTTCCCTAGGTTGATAAAATGTTTATTAATTTGTCAAAGGTCCAGAACCCTTCCCACCCAAGCCCCTGGCAAAAAAAAAAAAACTGAAAAAAATGTATTTCTTAGGTCCTAATGGTATTAATTACTACTAATGGCTATGCTATAACTACCAAATAAACTTGAATGCTAACATGATTAAACCAATGCACATTCCATCTAGAGTGTTTTGTTTATTTCTGAGTAACATATTTCTGGAAGAACAATGATAAGTTGATAAGGCGGAAAATATCCAGAAAAGGTGCCCAGGATAGTGAAAGTCTTCAAGATTATATCATAAGGACTGGTGGAATGAATTGGGAATGTTTATCCTGATGAAGAGGAAGTTTGGTAAGAGAGGAAACATGATAGCCATCTTCAAATATTTGAAGTGTGTCATATGGAAGGCATGTTAAGTTAGGTCTCAAAGGGTAGAACCAGAAACAATGGATTTAAGTTGCAAAGAGGCAGATTTGGGGTTTGGTATCAGGAAAAATTTCCAAATAATTAAAGCTATTGAAAAGTTAAATGTGCTTCCCTGGAAGATAGTATGTCTCCTTCCTCCAATAAATATCTTCAAGCAATAACTTGATGCTCAATTATTGGTTATATTATAAATACAATTCTTGGTCAGGTATGGGTTGGGCTAGATGGTCTCTAAAATGCCTTTCCACTCTGAGACTGTAATTCTGAGAAGTGTTAACTAAAAATTCACAAACACCATCCAAAATGGGAAATTACAATTTACCACATTTTTAAAGACCTCTGTAGAGGAAAGACATTCTAAAATCTCCCTCTGATAATATTCAACTACTGTTAGGATCACCAAAGTATTCCTTTTATCTAATCCTGGGATTCTTAGCTTTTTTGAGTCTCACAGACCCCTTTGGCAGGTTGTCAGTCCTCAGTCAGTTAGTCAACTAACATTTACTAAGTGCCTACTATGTGCCAGGCACTGTACTAAGCATTATTCTAAGAATAATATTTTAAATGCATAAAGTAAAGAACATAGAATTAAAAAGGACATATAGTAAATATATAACAAAATCTTATGTTTTAAAAAATGAGTTTATTATTGTAAGCTAAGAACTCCTGGTCTAACCTAAATTCATCACTATAAGCACCTACATGCAATACTCTTTGCTCTGTCCTCCATGGAGATAGAAAATCATGTCACTTTCCTTTATATAAAGGCATCATGCTATAATGGAAATGCCACTTGGCGTGGTTTTAAAAGACCTGGATCTGAGTTCCCCTTCTGTTATTTACTTGTTATTACCAGTTATGCATTTACTAGTTGTGAAACTCCCAAAATTCTTGAAGTCTCTGTTTCCTCATATTTAAAATACATATAATTATATCGGTCTAGGCTAATTGAAAAGGGTTTTTGTGGTGATCAAATAAAATAATATGTATAAAAGGTGTGAAAAATTGTATGATGTTTTGTGAAATAATTATTATCTTTTTACAGATTCTTGTAATCTGAAAGATGGGTTTAAAATCATTTCCTGAATGAAAAGTACATTATTTCTCAGTTTTCTCCATTTGGCCTTTTTCTTATGTTTTCTACCCCATTTACCTAACTTTGTTCACTTCTTGTGCTACTTCATATGCCTTCACAATATCTCCAAGTTCTCTCCCTTTTACCATTTGCATTGCTGTAGCCTTTGACTAGTCATTAATTTTGCAGATTTGTTTTCCACATAGTGAGCACTTAATAAGTGAAATGAATTTCCTTTGGATTGTTACAACTAACTCCGCCAGAATGCCAGGTACCTAGATATAAATACAAATCTCATCATTTCCACTTAACACGTCACCACATATCACTTCCTCCTCTGATTTTTCCTTTTGATTCCCAGTTGCCCCATGAATAAATACAAAATTCTAGATTATAAGGTTTAAGTCCTATACCACCTGTCCTTACCCCACTTCCCCAACCTTTCTTTGTATATAGCTCACTTGGACTGTCTATTGCAGCTTAATTATTATCCTGATTTATGTTTCCTGTTGTCATCCACCTCTACTTCTCAAATTATAACTTAGTTCATTTGGCATTCCAAGAGCATTTTGACATCAACCTTTCTCTATTCCCACCCCCTTAATATAGTTATTCTAATGATATTAACTTTCAGATGACTAATTAAACCTTTCCTCCTCCTTGAGGTGTTCCTCTTAGAACACGTTCCTACCAAGACAATCAAACTCATTTCATACTTCTACACATATATTCACTTCATTGCTTATACAAATGTCTAAATTATTATATATTTTCTGAATGTGTCTTTATCCAGGAGGAACTGAGTCCTTCTAGGTCAGGAGTTCTTGAACTCAGGTCCACGAAGTACATATATAGAAAGATAGATGATAGAGAAATGACAGACAGACAAAGAAAGAGAGAGAATATTGAAAGACAGATGATAGAGAAATGACATAGATAGATGACAGATAATTGCATTTCACCATAATAGGTTTCCTCTTAATCTTGTGTATTTTATTTTATGTATTTGAAAACATTATTCTGAAACGGTTCATAGGCTTTACCAGAGTGTCAGAGTGGCCTGTGACATACAAAAAGTTTAAGAAACCTTGCTCTAGGGCAAGTGCTAATGACCATATAACATGAAAATTTTAAGACAGAGGTGTCACTAACAGCTACTCACTGACAGGACATATTCCCAGCCCATAACTTTCAACTTGAAAAAGGGATACGGGATATATCCAAATTGCCAGAAGACATGGAGAAGTAGAAACTGAACCTTAAACTCCTACTATACCGCAAATGCTACAGGGATTCAACTTTTGGCCAGAAACAGCCAGGAAGGGAAAGAAAAACTTTTTGTGATTAGTATAGTTTCAAGTTCTTTCTCTTTCCTTCTTGTTGCATTAGAAAAAAGAGAAGACCTGCTGGCCAGAGAGGACCTGAATTGAATAAAATATTTTGAAAGTTCCATGAGTGTGTGCAAAACCCTGAAGGATTCTGGAAACAACTTATTTGATTCATAAAAGTGGGAGCTAGGGTGGAGCCTAAGATGGCAGAGTAAAGGTAGGGTCTCACCTGAGCTGTCCCTCAAACCCCTCCAAATACCTTCTAAAAATGACTCTAAAATTCTAGAGCAGCAGAACCCACAAAAAGATGGAGTGAAACAAATTTCCAGCCCAAGAAAACTTGAAAAGTTGGCAGGAAAGGTATGTTGCACCTGAGTGAGTGAGAAATGCAGCCCAGCACAGGCACTAGAGCAGACCGAGCTCCAGCAAACCCGGAGCAGGCCTCGAGGCAACTGAATCAGTGTAAACAGTGGTGGTTTCCAGACCTCTCAGCCCACAGATGCCAAAAACTACTTAGAAGGTCAGCAGGAAAGGTCTGCTGCACCTGAGTGAGAGTGGAGCACAGTCCAACACAGGTCATGCCAGCACAGCCCTGGTCACAGCAAACCAGGAGCAGGCCTCCAGAGTGACTGAATTATCAGCAGCAGAGGCTTCTTTCAGAGCTCTTAGCACACAGATGGTAAGAGGGTTCAACAACTACTCAGAAGGAAATTATAGGAGTCTTTTTGTTAGCACTGAGGCAAGACTGTTGCTTTGTCATACTTGGATCTGGGTCCTAGTCCTTGGTGGCAGTCCCAGGGCAAGGAGGAGCAATAGCATAGCAGTGGAGGGGCAAATCCTCATCATAGTTCCAGGGCAGAAAACAGTGCTTGTGATAACTCACAGACCAGAGTACAGGCCAGGAGAGGAATAAACACCTCTCCTTAGATCACGCCACCTTGGAAGAACTGAAAACTTACAGGTCCTAGAAGTATCTCTGAAAATAGCTGCACAAATACTCTGAAGCTTGGGACAATGAGCCCTCCCACCCTGAAAGCAGAGCCATTCTTTAATAAAGAGTTAAAAGTCAAGGAGCAGGCTGAAAAAAATGAGCAAACAATGGAAAAAAACCCCTCTGACTATAGAAAGTTATTATGGTGACAAGGAAGATGAAAACACATACTCAGAAGAAGACAACAAAGTCAAAGCTCCTACATCCAAAGCCTTCCAGAAAAATATATGTTCGTCTTAGTCCATGGAAGAGCTGAAACAGGATTTTGAAATTCAAGTAACAGAAGTAAAGGAAAAATTGGGAAGAGAAATGAGAGTGATGTAAGAAAATAAAGAAAAACTATTCAACAGCTTGGTAAAGGAGATACACACACACACACACACACACACACACACACACACACACACACACACATACACACACAAATACTGAAGGAAATAACACCTTAAAAAACAGTCTAGACCAAATGGTAAAAGAGGTCCAAAAAGCCAATGAGAAGAATGCCTTAAAAAGCAGGATTGGCCAAATGGAAAAGGAGGTCCAAAAGTTAATTGAAGAAAATAATTCCTTAAGAATTAGAGTGGGGAAATGGAAGCTAATGACTTCATGAGAAATAATAATAATAATAATAATAATAGTAATAATAACAATAACAATAACAATAACAATAACAATAACAATAACAATAAAACCAAACCAAAAGAATGAAAAAATAGAAGACAAAGTGAAATATCTCATTGAAAAAACAACTGACCTGTAAAATAGATCTGGGAGAGAGAATCTAAAAATTATTGGACTACCTAAAAGCCATAATGAAAAAAAAAAGATCCTATACATCATATTTCAAGCAATTATCAAGGAAACTGCTTGAATACTCTAGAACCAAAGGGTATAATAGAAATTGAAAGAATCCACCAATTACCTCCTGAAAGAGATCCTAAAATGCAGCCAGCCAGGAATACTATAGCCAAATTCCAGAGTTCTGAGGTCAAGGAGAAAATATTGTAAGCAACTAGAAAAAAAAATTCAAGTATTTTTGGAGCCACACTTAGGATAACATAAGATTTAACAGCTTCTACATTAAAGGATAAGAGGGCTTGGAATATGATATTCTGGAGGAGAAAAGAACTAGGATTATGACCAAGAATCACCTACCCAACAAAACTGAATATAATCCTTCAGGGAAAAAAATGGATATTAAATGAGATAGAGGACTTTCAAACATTCTTGATGAAAAGAGCAGAGCTGAATAGAAAATTTGACTTTCAAATACAAGAGTCAAGAAAAGTATGAAAAGGTAAACAGGAAAGGGAAATCATGAGATAAGTTTAAGCTGTTTACATTCCTACATGGGAAGATGGTACTTGTAACTCATAAGACCTTTCTTATTATTAGGGTAGTTAGAAGGAGTAATGACAGAGGGTGCAGATATGAGTTGAATATGAAGAGACAATATCTAAAAAGTAAAATTAAAGGGTGAAAGAGGAATGTAATTGGAGAAAGAGAAAGGGAAAGGTAGAGTAGGGGTAAATTATCTCACATAAAAGAGGCAAGAGAAAGCCAAAGGGCCATAAAACCATGCATACCCTTTGACCTAGCAATACCACTAGTAGGTAAGTATTCCAAAAGGGATAAAAAAACAAAAAGGAAAAGGACCTGTATGTACAAAAATATTCATAGCAGCTCTTTTCTGGGGCCAAAAATAATTAGAAATTGAGGGGATGACCATCAATTGGGGAATGGTTGAACAAGTTATGTTATGTGATTATAATGGAATACTATTGTACTCTAAGAAATGATAAGCAGGATACTCTCAGAAAAACCTAGAAAGACTTGCATGGACTGGTGTAAAGTAAAATGTGCTATGTACAAAGTAACAACAATATTGTAAGATGAGCTGTGAATGACTTAGCTATTCTCAACAATAAAAAGATCCAAGACAACACTGAAGAACTTATAATGAAGGATACTTGTAGAGAGAACTTGTAGTGTCTGAATGCAGATTGAAGCATACTTTATAAAAAATTTCTTTATTTTTCTTGAGGTTTTTGGTCTATGTTTTCTTTCACAACATGAGTATTATAGGTATGTTTTTCATGACTACACATGTATAACCTATATTGAATTACTTGCCTTCTCAAGGGGGTGGCAAGGGAGGAAGGGAGAGAATTTGGAACTCAAAGTTTTAAAAGTGAATGTTAAATTTTGTTTTTACATGAAACTGGGGGAAAATAAAATACTAAATAAGGATAAAAAAACATTAAAATAAATAAAAGTAGGAACTGATGTAGGCATAAGGCAGATTGCTTGATATGGCTATTATTTCTCTAAACCTTACTTGTTCTATACACACTGATCTGTTGAATTCAAAAATCCTTGAAATCTGACGGTGTTCCTACTTTACTACATACAATCTGGTAGTATTTCAATTGCAAAATCATTGTACTTTTCCTATTTATAGAAAGAAAAACAAATAATAAAGCTATGTTTTGTGTTTCTATTTTTATTTTTATTCCCCAAACCAATAATTCGGATATTAGGATGTGCTTTGTGAAATACCTGTGGCTTTGGCTTCCATTTGCTCTGTGTCCATAATGGACCTGGCTTCAAACCATGGAAATTTTAATTTTTTCCCCTAGATGACTCACTTTTATTTCCACTCATTTAAAAACAACAACAACAACAACTGGACACTCTGAAGTTTATTCATATTTGGTATTTAGTTGCTCACTGTGCTAACAGAATCAAACAAAAAAGCATTGAAATTATATAGCATTTGATTTGAATAGAAATGAATAATACAGCAATCTAAAACAATTATCATCCCTATTTCTGAATGATTATAATCCTTCAGAATGAATAACTTTAACATTTCTCTTTAAATTTGCTCTTTCTTGTATCTACTATTTACTACTGTTCACTAAGCCAGACACTCCTGAGGTCCACGAAACTCATCAGTTGTTTCACCTCAGGTATTACTTATTCACTCTTGGTCTTGGTGATTTCTGTGTGACAATGTGTATTATCTATGCCTCCTCACTATCCCAAGAAAAAACATCACTAAACCTTCATTCTGCATCTGCTTTCTGTGCCATGGGCACACAAGGCCTCATGGAAATTAGAGTCCTTATGGTCCCATTGATTACTCACACTAGCCTAGGAAATTTTGCACTTTCACCACCAAAAGTGTGTTACATAATTGTATTATAATAACAGAGCATTTAGAGAGAAAAAAAATCTTTCCACATATGATTTTTTTAAATGAAAAGTTCATATTATTTCTCCAGGATAGGGAGAGATCACAAGGAAATTCTACAGTGCATTCAAAGAATAATAAATTTCTTAAGCTACATAAACTGTTTGCAATAACAAAAAAAGAAGGTACCATTCCAATCTTGTTCTTCGATACAGATATGGTCTTGATACCTACACTAGGAAGAGATAAAGTGAAAATGAACACTAATAAAAACTTAAATAAAATGCTATCAAAATAGCCTACAAAAAATATTAGAAAGATTATACACTATGACCCCAGGTTTAGTTTATACCAGGAATGCAGAATTGGTTCAATGTAATAAAGATCATGAATATAATAATTCATGTTGATAATATAAATAATAAAAACATATGAATATATTAAATAGCTGTTGAAAAAAGATTTTTTTTTTGCCAAACCCATTATAGATTTCTAATAAAAACCTCTAGAAATCATAGGAATAAAGGGACTTATAAAATTTATAATAAATAGTATATATCTAAATCCAAGAACAAACATATGAAATGGAGAAAAGTTCAAGACCTTTCTAATACAGAGATAAACTAAGGATGGCCCACAGTCACTTCTACTATGTAACATAGTGCTAGAAATTCTAGTTATAGCAAGAAGACAAGAAAAAAAAAATAAAGCAATAAGCATGGGGAAACAGAAAACAAAATAGTTGCTTTTTATAGATGACATGATATTAAACTTAGAAAAATCTAGTCAACTAAAAAATTAACTGATATAATTATAAACTTTAGCAAAGTTATAGGAAACAGGATAATGTCACAAAAATTATCATCATCTATCTATATACATATGTGTATATGTATATCGAACAAAATCTAGCAAAAAATACTAAAAAGAGACACTCCATTCAAAATAGCTGCAAAATCTATAAAATACTTGGGACTGTATCTCCCAAGATTCACCCAGAAACTGTATGATTCTAACTACAAAACATTCTTTGCAGAAATAGAGACAGACATAAACCATTATAAGAACATTATTTGTTTATGGATAGGTTGAGTCAATATGATAAAAATGATAATGCTACCTAAATTAATTTACTTATTCTGTGCTGTAGTGATTAATCTCTTCCCAACTTTTATAGAGCTATTAAAAATAACAAAATTGACATGGAGGCACAAAATGCCAATAATTTGAAGGGTAATAATGGAAGAAAGAAGGAAGGAAGTGGGAGAGGTCCGTGCTAGATCTCAAACTGTACTACAAAGCAGTAGTTATCTAAAACAATTAATAGTTTTGTTTTGTTTTAAGACAGAAGTCAATCAGTGGAACAAATTACATATATACCATACCAAAGATAGTAGCATAATGTTTGATAAATCAAAAAACCACAGTAACTATTTTGCATAAATCAGTCTGGAAGAAACTTGATTTAGATCAATACTTCACCATATGCACACACACACACACACACACACACACACACACATACATATGCATATATATGTATATATGTATATATATAAAACATATATGTTATATATGTGTGTGTGTGTATATGTATATATGTACATATATACATGTATATATATGTATACATATATATACATGTATATATATGTATATATATACATGTATATATATACATGTATATATATACATGTATATATATGTATATATATATACATGTATATATATATATATATATATAAAAACAAGCTCCAAATAGATATATGAATTAGATTTTTGAATTATATTATAAAGAAATAGCGCATCAGGGAGGAAACTGCCTTTTGGACCTATAAATAAAAGAAGAATCCATGGCAAAATAAGTGATAGAATCAAACAAGATTAAATGGTATTGCATAAATAAATTTAATATAGTTGAAGTTAGAAGGGTAACTGGGGAATTTTTTTTTTTTGCAAAAACATTTATCTGATGAAAGTCTCATTTCTAAGGTATAATAATTATTTGAACCTATATGAACAGATGCAAAGTGAAGTGAAAAGATTGGGATTTCATTGTACACAGTGACAACAATATTGTAATGTTGGTCACCTGTGAAAGACTTAGCTACTCTGATCAATACAATGATCCAAGACAATTCCAAAGGATGCATGATGAAAAATGCTATCCACCTTCAGATAGAGAACTGAGAAGATCTGAGTGCAAATTGAAGTATGACTTTCTCACTTTATTTTTCTTGCTTTTTAAAATATGGCTAAAATGAAAATGTTTTGCATGGTTTCACATCTATAATTGATGTTATACTGCTTGCCTTCTTAGTAGGTTGGGAAGACTTAAGAACTCAATTTTTTTTAATGCCAAAATAAATAAATAATACTTTCTTTAAAATTGAATTTATAGGACTAAGAGCCTTTACCAAAAGATAAATGGTCAAAAGATCTAAAGTCAGTGTTCTAAGGAAGGGATCCAATCTTTTTAATCCCAAGGACAAATACAGTGTCATTTCCATGTCTAAGAGGAGAAAGAAAAAGGAAGAAATTAAAAATAAAAAGGCAAGATGATACTCCAATAGGAAAAGGAGAAGGAAGAGTGAAAGGGTAACAGAGAGAGAAATAGGAGATAAGGAAAAATAAAAGAAAGAAAATAGTAGCAGCAAAAAAAAAATGCCTTAGATACCAGCATTAGAATCATAGGTTGCCTCTCTCTGGTAGAGATAGTTATTAGGCAAATGAACAACTACCTGAAGGATTCTAATGAACACTTATCAATTAAAACATTTGAACCTAGAATTATATAAAGTATATTCTCTAAGGATGTGTCTCAGGCCTATTGCTTTTTCACTATTAAACAAAAATCAGTAGTGTGAAAACAGAAATCATCAAATTTGCAACAAGTTGGCAACAAGGGGGCCAAATTGCTAGTGAAAATGACTTGGAAAAGCTGTAAGAAAAATAATTTCCAAAGTCTCGAGTGTCTTTCTTATTTGGGTTTTTTTTTTAATGGATAGATTTTCATTTATCTGATGGGTTTTAAATGTGCCCTTGCTGAAAGTATCAGGGAAAGGGAGAATTAAATGCCATCTCAATGTTGAAGTACCTTCTGTCTCACTTTTTCTATGATTGTGCACAGTTTTGATTCTCCCTATACATAAGATTTAAATTGTTAACGCATCACTCAGTTGCATCCAGTTCAATAAGTATTATGCATAACATAATTAAAATGCTAGTTATTTGTGATTGTTGACTTGTTTCCTCATTAAAAGGTTTTATCTTATTTTTAATAATACATAAAAATAAAAGTAACACAGTAGGAAAACTTTGGTAAAAATAGTAATAATTCCGCCACAGTCTAAAAAGACATATGCAACTTCATATATTTATAATCTAACCCCAGAAGTGCTTTCTTTTTCTGTCACCAATATTTTTTTCTCAAAACTTGGTTATAGAGCTATTTTTTTGGTCACGCTATTACCCAAATACTATCTTTGGGTACTCCTCAAAATTTAGAATTCTCTCTCTTTTAAAAAAAATGTTCCTGTCTTAGTATCATTTCAAATTGATATCTTGATAGGTGTGTGTCTTTTTGTGTAATATCAAATCCTGATGCCCTACTATTTTTACTGTAAGATTTTTCCTCCACAAAAGTCACTAAATTGAATACTACTCAGTCTATCCCTTTCCTACTTTCGTCGTAAAAAAACATTCAGGTTAGATTTAAGGAGGATCATTTGCCTCAAGCAATTTGCAATGTAAGACATATCTCTAGAGGATAATCCACTACCAGTATCCATTTGAATTTTTAAACTTGGAATATTTGACATTTTAATTACCTCCCCCTATGCCAAATTAGTTCACTATTTTTGCTATTAATTTGCTTTTAGTCACTCATTCAGTGACAGTGGAAGGTAATCAAATACATTTGATTCTTAAGGCAATACTTCTTTATTTATGGGTATTCGCAGCTTAAGTCTATTCCACATCTCTGATTGCTACTATAATGTTTTTTTCATAGTTCTTAAGCAGTGGATTTAAGAAAAGAGAGTTGAAGAAGGCAAAGGGCCAATAATTTTGTGGACAGGAACTTGCTCATCTTTGTTAATTACTACCAGACCTCTATAACATCCCCTTGTGTAATGGGCAGATAAGAACAGTTTGTTCCAATGGTCATGAAAGTGACTTAAACAGATCTTGTGGTATGCTTAAAGGTTGGCCAGACTTCACAAATGCCAAGCTCATCCACTGAATACTAAGCCATCACCATTCATCTTGACTTTTGTCTTGCCAATAGAATTCAGTGACTCTGGAAGAGAGAGTGAGGCTGAAGATTGTGCAACTCTGCCTCATTTAAATCCAATTCACACACAAGTCAAGACATAATCCTGTGATGTTACCAGTCCTCTTCAAAATGAAGAATGAACAACAAGAATAATAACAACAGTAACTCACATTTTAAAATGTACTCTAATTTCACATTTGTTGGGGTGGAGTAGGTTCTGACATTCCATAATAGTTTTGAAAAAGAATTTCTAGATTAGGAAGGAATCCAAAGTTAATATGGTCTCTTTTTTGGTATTTATTCTACTGCTTCTAAAATGAATTTGGTCCTACTAGGTTGGAGCAAAAAAAGGGGTAGTAATCTAATCACAAATGGATACTGCTCTTTCCTATAAAGGCAGGAGACAGGAGAAGCTATCTATATGTGGATCTGTAGTGATATAGTTGTCAAGAGCCACAAGATATGTCCCTATCTCTGTAGACCTTTCTAGATGTAAAATTAATTTTATATTTACAGTATAATTATATATTGTCCAATGGCCTGACTAAGCTTGGAGAAGTCCATCACCAAGACACCTAAAGGATTACAGCTCTTGAAGAACATCTACTAAGTTATGGATTTGTATTGGTGGAAGAAAATGAAAACAAAATGCTGAAAACACTCACGTACAGTAGGAATGGAACATGCACAATGAACCTGTGTATTGCAATATTTCAGTCTCAAGTGAAAATGAGCTTGCTTTATCACTATTCCTATTCCCTAGTCAACTTTCTCTCCCATTAAGTCTTGACATAAATCCCTCATTCCAGCCTCCTTCATCTTGCCAGACAATGTCAAAATGTTTTGGTCATTCCTGCTCCCGATGCCTGCAACCACTGTATCTCTCCAAACTCATTGAATGTCTTCCCAGTTTGTCTATATAATTCTAAATCCTATGCAATCTAATGATTGCCAGTTTCTTCACAGATCCATATGAGGCTGTGAACCATTCTCTGAAATTCCAATATAAATCTATATCCATCTCTGTCTGTCTATTTATCTATCTATTCTACCATTCACAGAATATTAATGTTGGAAGAGTTCTTAGAGGTAATTTAGTCTATGTCTCATATCAATATTTAAAGCTGGAAAGGACCTTTGAGATTATCTAGAACTAAACCCTCATTTTAACAGTGAGGAAACAGGACTAGAGAAGGATAAGTTACTTGCCCAAGGTCACACATAAAGTCTTCACTGACTTACTCTTTAACAAACGTTGGAGGGACAAAGTAACTAAAAAAAAATCTGCCAGAACTTAGGTATAGACTACCATATACCAATGTAAGACCCAAATGGATACATGAAAATATACATCACAAACAAATTAGAGAAGCAAGGGAAAATTTTCATTCCCATGTTTAGATAGCTTTGAATTCACATTAAGTTCCAATTTTGTCCACAACAACCTTGTCAAATGTCTTGCTGAAATGCAGGGGTACTATGTCCAAAGCTCCTAATATGCATTTTCTATATAAAAATTCAATTAAATTCATCAAACACTGGTTAAATGCTTACTCTGTGTTTAACAGAGAGGTGACAGTCCAATGGACAAAGAGCTGATCTTGCTGTCAGGAATTCTTGGGTTCAAGCCTACTTTTGACATGCTGTCTGTGATCCTGAAAAAAAACCCCTCTGTAACCCCTCAATGACTCAGGCAATTCTCTAACACTGTAAATTGAAGTAGAGATACTTATCTGCATTGGAATAAAGAGTTTTCCTACTGGTAGTTCCCTACACAAACAAAATCACAGGTTTACTCCACCCAACCCCTCCTAAAAATTTGTAAAGGCAATGTGCTACATTCTTAATATACAAAGACAAAAATGAAAACATGCTAGAGGATATTACAAATAGTCTTCCTGATATACTACAAAGGGCAAGGAATTTGGTATCATAGGCTCTGAGCTCAAATATGTCTGAATTAATTAACCATCTGTGCAAACCTGAGATATTTTTTTTTAATCCATAGGACTCAATATCCTGAGCTTAGCACAATATCTGGCACATAGTAAGCACTTAATAAATGCTTACTGACTGGTTTCCTCATCTGAAAAATGAGATAATCCAACCAGATGCCCTCTTAGCTCTCTTTCAGCTTAATGTTATTATCTTAAGTAATTTAAGGTAATTTAAAGAAGGGGAAAGCACTAGGAAGTAGGCTTATCATGAAGGCTTCATAGAAGAGGATATTGTCTAGTAACCTTGTCAAAATAGGAAATGAAGTTGGTCTGGCATGACTTGTTCTTAATGAACCCATGCTGGCTCATTCTAATTATTGTTCTCCATTCTATGTGCCCACAAGCTATCTATTTAATAATCCATTCTAAATTTTTTCTTGGAATTAGCATCAATTTCATAGGCCTATAGTCTAAAGAATCCATCTTCTCTGTTTTGAAAATTGGAAAATTTACCTGTTTCTAGTGTTGTGACACCTCTCCTTTCTCCATGATTTCTCAAAGGTCTACAACAATAGTTCAGCAATCACACATGAGAGCTCTTTTGGTCCTCTATTATGAAATTCATGAGCTGATATGACTTGACCTCACTTATGGCAATGTGTTCTTTTATTAGCTCTTTACATAACATTTTAACAATTTTTGTTTTATTTTTCCCATTCATTCTGAATATCCTTTCCTTCTGTTATCCATTATCATGGTTTAATCCACCTCATCCAGCATATCTTTCCCTTTTGTGTTCTTCTTACTTTCTAACCAGAGGTGTAATGAAGCCAGCTCGAACCAGCTCATGAGAGCTGGTTGTTAAATTTTCAGTGTGAGCATTTACACCTCAGAAATCAGCAAATGCTACAAAGCATGGCTTCATTTATTGTTGTGCTGATTGTCTAAACTTAAAAAAGTGATGGAGAAAATGTTAATACTGTAGCTAAACTTAAAAGTGTGTGCAGCGTACATTTTCTTCTTTTCCAGAGAACAAATAGTTTAATATTTACCAGAGTACTCCTACCTCTAACAAAATTTGTTTGTCTTAGCATTTTTTACATATTTTCCTTACATTTCAATTTGCATGCGGACCTTAGCTTTTTGACACTCTATTTTTCATCTTTAATATTTTGTTTTTCCCCAATTACATGTTAAAATGTTTTGACAATCTTTTCTTTAAGTTTTGAGTTTTAAATTATATCCTTTGGGATTGTTTTGGATAGTTATATTGCTGAAAAACTAGGTCATTAACAGTTGTGTATCATACAACATCATTGTTACTGTGTATAGTGTTCTCCTGGTTCTATTCACTTCACTTTGCATCAATTCATGTAAATCTCTCCAGGTTTTCTGAAATCTATCTGCTCATCATTTCTTATAGTACAATAATATTCCATGACAATCATATATTTGACATTATCTCTAAAGGACTGTGTTGCTCTTCTGTATTTGTCTTCAGTTAGTGGTTACTTCTTCCATAGGTTACATCTATCTTTTAAGAATCTGATCTCAGGGGGCAGCTAGGTGGTACAGTGGATAGAGCACTGGCCCTGGATTCAGGAGGACCTGAGTTCAAATCCAGTCTCAGATACATAACACTTACTAGCTGTGTGACCCTGGGCAAGTCATTTAACCCCCATTGCCCCCCTCAAAATAAAAAAGAATCTGGACTCAGTGAAGGGCCTCCTATGTAAGCACGTGAATTTCTTTATTTAATTCTCCCTTTTTTCTTTCTCAGTATTATTTGGGTTTGCATCATCAGAATTTTGTGCACTTCCCACGATTTCCCTTCTGTTGTCTTAAGCCACAAGATTACAGTGCTCTGAGATCAGTGTCAGAAACTCATCATCCATTTCCTCTATTTGCCTGGGCAGTCTGTAGTATAATCCCACAGAAATATCACTTTCCTTTTCTGCCTCTTTTATCAACTAAATGCTCTCAATTCTAGGAAGGTATTCAGTCTTAATAGATTTTATCTTTCTTTCTATCTGATCTTGATACCTAGCTGCCCTTTATAACATGTTATGTAATTGCTCATACATGTATTACTTGTCTTCCAAATTAGATTTCAAGTTCCTAGATTAAAATGGTATTTTGCTTTTTTGGGGGGATGGGAACTAGGGAGAAGAGGTCAGTCCTCTATAATGCATGCATATTAAGTAAATGGACAAACTCAGAAAAATCTATAAAGGACAAAGAATTCTCATACTTCACTGGGAAATCTGGTCTTTAAGACAGAGCCATATAGACAATTTAAATTAGCCAGTCCTTCCCTTAGACGTATGGCCTAATAGTAGATTTCTTTGTTCAGGTAAAATTAGTGTGGGGCCTTTTCTTCACCAAGATCTATGTCTATAGAAAGGAGAATGACAGACGGAGAGATAGAAAAAAATTAGCAGATTTACACAGTAGAAAAACTTAACAGAGTTAACGAATTTAGGTCAGTCATTTCCCCAGTATAAATATGAAGTTCATGTTGGGCCATATCAGCCAGGCATGACACTGGTGACACTCTAGAACATATTTTTTTAAGATTTTGCAGCTGGAGTTCCTGATTTCTAGTCAGAGGCTACATTTTGGCCATTAAGACTGCTACTTTTTTTATTTCCCTGGAAGACTTCTTTGAGCTCAGTGGGACGCTAGTAGAGTTACTCTTTGTGTATCTTGCCTATCCACTGATAACTAGCAAGGTAAATGGCTGGAAAAGAGAGAAGGCAGAGATTGTAGACAGATACCTATAGAAATATTCTGGCTGGGAAAGTATTCTATGAGATGAAAAATGTTAATTTAACTGTACTATACAAAGAAAAAAATCAAACAGAATAATTGGCAGGATGGTGGGCAAGATGATCTTCTACATTATCCTTCATCTCTCTCTCTCTCTCTCTCTCTCTCTCTCTCTCTCTCTCTCTCTCTCTCTCTCTCTCTCTTTCTCTCTCTCATCACCATCATCAAGTTGTTTTTTTTCAAACTGCAATCCTATATGTGTCAAACATTGCCTTTCCTGTATGTGTGTGTGTGTGTGTATGTGTGTGTGCCTGATATGTAAATGTCCCCTACTCAAAATGTCCACCAACAATCATTCTGTCAATACAGTCAATCAGGTTACATCCCATAGCCATCTCCTAGGTAACCAACACACAGCCTCAGAACTGGACAATGGGAAATGGAAGGAAAATAAATGTGGTAACACATTCTACTTTTTTCAGTGTTAAAATATGTAATTGTTTTCATTATTTAACATTTGTCCCCTTTAGGAGAAAGATCGCTAGCTACTTTCTCTTCTGGGATACAAGGGTGGGATAAAGGGTAGGAACATATTATCAGATGGCATTTAATTAGTGCTTCAAGTATTGGATAACTTTTACAGTCACTATCTCATATGTGCCACTCAACAATGGCCTTGTGTGGATATTACCCCCAGCTTATAGAACATAAAACTGAGGCTTTACAGAGCCTCTATAGTTGTATAACTCATGTTAGACATCCAATTTGAAACCAGGCCTTCCAGAACCCAAGTTCAGCATTCTATCCGTTATACCACATCCTCATAAGATGCTTTATATATCACCAGGACTAGATGAAAAGAATGTAAGGACACAGGTTTAGTAGCTAGCACTTTCACAGCTCTGATAGCTCCAATGAACCTTGATTATGCATAAATTTTCATGCAGCCTTCCAGATGTGCAGATAGACATTAGAGATTCAATATGTTACCATTATGTTATGGTGGCTTGACTTTGTTTTGTCTCTTTTAACATTTCATTGTTCAATTTTATTGAAGGGAAAAAAAAGTTGTAATCTCTTTCTTCATTCCCATGTAGAAGTAGTTTTCAAGCAAGAGATCTCAATACCATATGTTTTATAGAAGATATAAAAGTTGACCATAAATTCCAAACTCTGGCCTCTACCTTTTGCTTACATTTCCAGTAGAAGAGGCAAGTAGCAAACAGTGATGACTATCTCCTCTTCTCCAATGCCCTACTTTTCTTAGGGATTTACTGTTATCATATCCCTCTATGGTCAGGAACTTCAATATCAGTTTCTTTCCTTTTCCTTTCTTCCTACCTTGTTCTCTCTGTTGTTGTTCATTTGTGTTTTACTATTCATGATCCCATGGACCATAGCACACCAAGCCCTTCTATTCTCCACTATCTCTCAAAGTCCATCCAAGTTCATGTTCATTGTTTCCATGACACTGCCCATTTCATCCTCTGCTCTCCCCTTTTCTTTTTGCCTTCAATCTTTCCCAGTATCAGGTTCTTTTCCAATGAGTCCCATCTTCTCATTATGTGGCCAAAGTATTTAAGCTTCAGCTTCAGGATTTGACTTTCCAGTGAATATCCTGAATTACTTTTTTTTAAAGAATTAACTGAATTAGAGACTTCCACTTCTAGGAGCCAAAAGGGTAGAGTAAGAAGTAAGTCACTCTCACCCTCCCTTATTGACCTCTGAAAGCCCAGAAAATATCAACCCAAGAAAAACCCCGGAGAAGCTGAGCCAGCAGAAAGATGGGGCACAGTAGTCTTGTAGCCCAGGAAGCTTGGGGGATTAACAGGAAAGCCCCCTCTCACTCTGGGAAAGGGGGAAGAGTACAGGATGGGAGGCATTGCATCAAGCCAGCAGGAAGCCCCATCTTAGCATACCAAGGGGAAATCTTGAGACACAGGATGGTGCAGCAGGCAAGTGCCAACAGCAAGACCCCCCAAGTGCCTCAGTATAGGCAAGGAAACAAGTAGACACCAGCTCAGAAAACCACCACTTGCAATGGCATTCTGTAGCAGCCGAATCACCTGGTGCCTCAGTGCAGCTCTGGAAAGTACAACTACAGGAGGCAAAGCTCCAGGCTTACAGACATCCTCTAGCAGTGAAACATCCCTGTTCAAGGCCTCGGTGAGCAGGAGCCAGAGAAAAGAGTGCAAGGCCTGCATGAGCAGGTGTCCACCAAGGGCCAGACACCTCATCCACAGCACAAGAGCTCCAGTATTGCTGACTTTAAACCAGCACCATGAAACAGCCAAAACTTTACAGTCTCCAACTGCCAGCACGTGAGGCCCCAACACACAAAGCCAGTGACTAGGTTTTGGGCTCCCTGGATAAGAACTTGGGTAAGTGCCCCGGTGCTCCAGCATGAGAGCTCAACTGTTTTTTTTTTTTTAAGTCAAGAAATAGGCAAACACCATGAGCAAAAAGCAGAAACAGACAGTAATCTTAGATTAGTATTATAGAAACAGGGAAGATAAAGGCACAAATTCAGAAGAGGACAACATTGTCAATATACTCACATCTGAAACCTCAAAAGGGAATATGAATTGATCTCAGGCCCAAAAAGCCTTCTTGGAAGAGCTCAAGAAGGATTTTAAAAGTCAAATAAGACAGGTAGAAGAAAAATTTGGAAAAGAAATGAAAGATATGCAAGAGAGTAAATAGCTTGGAAAAGGAGGGACAAAATTTAGCTATAGAAACCAAGTCCTTAACACAATTGGCCAAATGGAAAAAAGTACACTGAACAAAACAACTCCTTAAAAGGTAGAATTGGAGAGGCAGCTAGATGGTGCAGGGAATAGAGCTCTGGCCTTCGAGTCAGAAGGACCTGAGTTCAAATCCAGCATCAGACACTTAACACTTACTAGCTGTGTGACCTTGGGCAAGTCACTTAACCCCAACTGCCTCACCAAAAAAGCAAAAAACAAAACAAAACAAAGAAAACAAAAAAGGTAGAATTGGCCAAATGAAAAAGGAAGTACAAAAAGTCACTGAGAGCACTCCTTTAAAAGTAAAATGGGCCAAATGGAAAAGGAGGTACAAAATCTAATAGAAGAAAACAATTTGTTAAAAATTAGAATTGGGCAAGTGGAAGCTAATGACACTATGAGACATCAGGAGTCAGTCAAACAGAAACAAAAGAATGAAAAAGAAGAAGAAAACATAAAATACCTCATTGTTAAAAAAAGAAAAAGCAAAAATAGATCTTATTAAAAGAGATAAGGGAGGAAACCACATCCTGCTAAAAAGAACTATAGACAATAAAGTAATATCATTACTAAACATATATACACCAAGGGGTATAGCATCCAAATTCTTAAAGAAGTTAAGGAAGATACAGGAAGAAATAGACAGCAAAACCATACTATTGGGGACCTCAACCTCCCTTTCTCAGAACTAGATAAATCTAAACACAAAATAAACAAGAAAGAAGTTAAGGAGATAAATAGAATTTTAGAAAAGTTAGATATGGTTGACCTTTGAAGAAAACTGAATGGGGATAGAAAGGAATATACCTTTTTCTCGGTGGTACATGACACCTACTCAAAAATTGACCATGTGCTAGGGTATAAAAAGCTCACAATCCGATGCAGAAAGGCAAAAAATGTTAAATGCATTATTTTCAGATCATGATGCAATAAAAATTATATGTAATAAAGGACCATGGAAAGATAGACTAAAAATTAATTGGAAACTAAATAATCTAATCTTAAAGAATGAACAACAAATCATAGAAACAATCAATAATTTCATCCAAGAGAATGATAATGAGACAACAATTGGGCATGCAACTAATAAAAGCTAAGAAAAGACCTAATTAAAAATCCCAAATTAAATACCAAATTAGAAATTCTGAAAACCAAAGGAGAGATTAATAAAATTGAAATTATTGAACTAATAAACAAAACTAAGAGCTGGTTTTATAAAAAAGCCAATAAAATAGATAAACCTTTGGCTAATTTGATTTTTTTTAAAAAAGAAAAAAAACCAAATTACCAGTATCAAAAATGAAAAGGGTGAATTCACCACCATTGAAGAGGAAATTAAAATATTAATTAGGAGCTACTTTGCTCAACTGTATGGCAATGCATTTGATAATCTTAGTGAAATGTATGGATATTTATGAAAATATAGATTGCAAAGGTTAATAGAAGAAAAAATAAAGTACTTTAACCCTGTCAAACATTTAAAGAACAACTAATTGCAATACTATATAAACTATTTGGGAAAATAGGTGAAGGAGGAGTCCTACTAACTTCTTTTTATGATACAAATATGGTACTGATACCTAAAATCAGAAGGGCCAAAACACAGAAAGAAAATTATAGACCAATTTCCCAAATGAGTGGAGATGGAAAATTTTTGAATAAAATATAATCAAAAAGATTACAACATCTTTTCTTGAGGATGATACACTATGACCAGGCAAAATGTATACCAGGAATGCAGGGCTGGTTCAATATTAGGAAAACTATCAGCATAATTGACCATATCAACAATAAAATAACAAAAATCATATGATTATCTCAATACATGCAGAAAAAAGCATGTGAAAAAATGCAACACTCATCCCTGTTAAAAACACTAAAGGGCATAGGAATAAATAAAGTCTTCCTTAGTATGATAGGTAGCATCTATCTAAAACCATCAGCAAGCATTAAATGTAATGGGAACAAGCTAGAAGCATTTCCAATAAGATTGGGAATGAAAAAAGGATATCCATTATCACCACTGTTATTCAATATTGTACTAGAAATGTTAGCTTGAGCAATTAGAGAAGAAAAAGAAATTGAAGGAATTAGAATAGGCAAAGAAGAAACAGAGCTATCACTCTTTGCAGATGATATGATGGTATATTTAAAGAATCCTAGAGAATCAATTAAAAAGCTACTTGAAATAATAAACAGCCTTAGCAAAGTGTAGGATAGAAAATAAACCCACACAAATCATTGGCATGTCTATGTACTACTAGCAAAGCCCAACAGCGAGATAGAAAGAGAACTTGCATTTAAATTGTAGTAGACATTGTAAAATATTTGGGAGTCTACCTACCAAAACAAACTCAGGAACTATATGAACACAATTACAAAACACTTTTCACATAAATAAAGTCAGATCTAAATAATTGGAAAAGTATCAGTTGCTCATGGGTAGGCTAAGCTAATATAATAAAAATGACAATTCTACCTACATTAATTTACCTATTCAGCACCATACCAATCAAACTACCAAAAAATTATTTTATAGAGCTAGAAAAACAATGACAAAATTCATCTGGAAGAAAAAAAGGTCCAGTATATTAAAGGGAACTAATGAAAAGAAATGCAAGGGAAGGTGGACTTGCTGTACCATATCTTAAATTGTATTATAAAGCAGCAATCATCAAAATGTCTTGGTACTGGCTAATAAATAGAGTAGTGGGTCATTGGAATAGTTTTGGTATGCAAGACACAGCAGTTAATGACTATAGCATTCTATTTAATAAATCCAAAGAATATAGCTTTCTCTACCATCCAGTGACTGTTGGCAATTTGGTCTCTAGTTCTTCTGCCTCTTTGAAAACCAGCATGTTTTTCTGATAATTCTTGGTTCACATATTTCTGGAGCCTAGATTTCAGAATCTTAAACACAACCTTCCTAGAATGTGAAATGAGCACAATTTTTCAGTTATATGAATATTCCTTGGCATTGCCCTTCTTTAAGATTGGGATATAAAGTGTTATTTTCTAATTCAGTGGCCGCTATTGAATTTTCCAAATTTGTTAGCATGCTGATTGCAGCTTTTTAATAGTATCATTTTTTTTGTAGGATTTTAAATAGCTCAGCTGGAATTTCATTACTTTTTCTAGCCTTGTTGTTAGAAATGCTTCCTAAAGCCCACTTGACTTCATCCTCCAGGATGTCTGGCTCTATCTAGATTAGTAACCACATCATCATGGTTATTGTTTATGTTAAGATCTTCCTTGTATAGTTATTCCATTTATCGTTGCCATGTCTTCTTAATTTCTTCTGCTTCTGTTAAATCCCTACCATTTTTGTCTTTTGTCATACCTATTTTTTCTGAAAGGTTCCCTTGATAACTCTAATTTTCTCAAACAGATCTCTTGTCTCTCCCATTCTATTTTTTTCTTTGATTTCTTTACATTGTTCATTTTTTAAAGTCTGCTTATCTCTCCTTGTTATTCTCTGGAATTCTGCAGTCAGGCATCCTTAGATATTTCAATTTTAATAAATTGACTTACTCAGCTCTGAAACCAGGCGTCCTCAAAAGTTTGTGGAAATGTTTGACCATCCACCAGAAGGTTAGAGACCCATGTCAGAGAGGTCAAGAGAATCTTCTTTACTTTTGTTGTTATCTAACTGCCCCCACATACATGGGATGGAAAAGAATAGGATGATTTAATAATGATAATCAGCAAAGGACTACACGGCAGTTAGTTATGGCCTTTCCATGCTGAACTAATAACTTAAATTGGTCAAGTCAGGTACAACTTCTAAACCAGGTACAAGGGCAACATAGTGAATAAGATTGAGTGGGGCATCGGTGGCCTTGGAGCTTTGTGAGCTATAGGTTTTAGTGAATGATATAAGTGAAAGGAAGGAAGTAGCTTCTTAGTTTTATCACTAAAGGTTTTTCGAGGTAAAGTAATGAGCATCAGAGAGGAAAGAAAGATTGAATGTGAAAAATGAAAATCATTCTAGAAAGAGAAGGTACTAAAAATGTTGTTGACTGTGCTGTCAAATCACATTGTGCTCCAAATCACAATAATGTGTTTCAATGAATATCAGGTACCCACAGAAGATTATAGGAGTAATATGACAAACAGGTATAATGAGTGAGGAGGAATATAAAGAAGAAGAAGAAGGAAGAGCAAAAAGAGAAGATAAAGAAAGGGAAGGAGAAAAGAAAAAAGGGGAAGGAGGAAAAGAAGCATAATGATTATTTTTTAATATTTTATTGTTTATCCAATTACATATTAAAACAATATTTAACATTTAAAAAATGATTTCCAAATGCCATTCCTTCCCTCCTCCCTCTCCTTACCCCTGAGATGGTAAGCAATCCAATATAGGTAATACATGCACAATCATGAAAAATATTTGCATATTATTAATTTTATAAAGGAAGAATAAAAAAATCAAAAATAGAACGCTTATATCTGTATTCAGAAAAAAAGTCAGTTCTTTTTCTGGAAGTGGATAACATGTTTCATCATGAGTCCTTTGGGATTGTCTTGGATCATTGTATTGATAAGAATAGCTAAGTCATTCACAGTTCTTCATTGTACAATATTGTTGTTGCTGTGTTCAATGTTCTCCTGGTTCTGCTCACTTCCCTTTGCATCAGTTCATGTAAGTCTCTCCAGGTTTTTTTCTGAAATCATCCTGCTTGTCATTTTTTAGCATAATAATATTCCATCACAATCATATACCATAGCTTGTTCAGCCATTTCTCACTTGATGGATATCTCCTTGATTTCCAATTTTCAGTCACCACAAAAATAGTAGCTACAAATATTTTTGTACAAATAGATTTTTTTTTTTCCTTTTTAATTCTCTTTGGGATATAGACCTACCAGTGGTATTGCTGGTATTATAGCACTTTGGGTACAATTCCAAATTGTCTTCAGAATGGTTGGATCAATTCACAACTCCACTAACAGTGCATTAGTATCCCAGTTTTCCCATATCTCCTCCAATATTTATCTGTTTTTTTTTGTCATATTATCCAATTCAATAGGTGTGAAGTGGTACCTCAGAGTTGTTTTTATTTGCATTTCTCTAATCAATACTGATTCTGAGCTTGTTTTCATATGACTATAGACGGCTTTGATTTCTTTGTCTGAAAACTGCCTTTTCATATCCTTGACTACTTACCAATTGGGCAATGACTTCTAGTCTTATAAATTTGACTCTGTTCTCTATATATTTAAGAAATGAGACCTTTATCAGAGATACTTGTTGCAATTTTTTAATTCAGTTTTCTGCTTTCCTTCTAATTTTGGTTGCGTTGGCTTTGTTTCTGCAAAAACTTTCTAATTTTTTATGCAACCAAAAATATCTGTTTTTATTATTTATTATTTATATCTCTCTATATCTTGTTTTGTCCTAAATACTTCCTTATCCATAGATCTGACAGGTAAACTATTCCATGCTCTCATAATTTGCTTATGATATCACCCTTCACGTGTAAATCATATACCCATTTTGACATTATCTTGGTATGCAGTGTGAGATGTTGGTCTTCATGTACTGTTTGCCATACTGTTTTCCAGTTTTCCCAGCAGTTTTCAAATAATGAGTTTTTGTTCCAAAAGCTTGAATCTTTGTATTTATCAGGTACTAGATTACTATGGTGATTTACTATAATATATTGTATACCTAATCTACTCTACTCTGTTTCTTAGCCAAATGATGATCTTATTCATGCCATTTAGAAATAAGAAGAAAAAAAAGAGATCATACATAGAATAAGTTATGACTAATATTTAATTCAAGGTTTTAGAAAAGTATTACAAATTTTAGGAATAATGAGAAGGAAAGAGTAATGGCTTTCAGTTTGCAAAGCTATTATATGTGTAGTTAACATTATAAACCATAGGTTAAAATAGTATAGTTTAGTAAGGACAAAAGTGAAACTATCCTTTTCAAGATTCACTTTAAATTCAACTTAGCCTTGACTTTGCTTCTCATTTTAGAGACAGGGAGAATACTGTGATAGAATGAAGTATTTAACAAAATGTAATATCAGATACAACAATGTATATTCTTGGTACATGAGACAACATAGCATAGTGCATAGAGAGCTGGCCTCTAAATCCTAAAGACTTTCCTTCAAGAATCACTTTGGATGCCAGCTGGCTATGATGCTGGGCATAACATTTAATTCTTAGTACTTCCAGGCAACTCTGGAAGAGTAGAAGTTGTAGAATAGTTGCTGGTCTGCATTGATAAAGGGTGTTTCTTCATTGGAGAGCTCCCTAGATTTCTGAAATTATAGATCCAGGTCAAGCAAACAAATAATCTGGGCACAGAATGATATCTTGAAATGAATTTGTATGTGAAATAGCTGTTATTTCACTAGAACTCCCTCCACCAATCTATCCATGACTAAATGGACAAGTCATAGAGAGTTTCTTAGGACACAGAGAGAGATCAAAATGACTTACCCAGGGTCCTACAGTTGGTGCTTGAGAAAGGATTTGAACCCAAGTTTTCCCAAGTTCAAGATCAGAACTCTGTACATCACACTGTGCTGCTTGTGTGTGTGTGTGTGTGTGTGTGTGTGTGTGTGAACTTGTGATTTTTTTTTTGGTGTGGAGAATGCCAGGTGAAGAAACTCCTGATGATGCTGATCAGTAATTGCTCTGCAATTGATATAATCTGAGAGAATTCTTTGTGGGTTGTTATTCAATCATTTCAGTCATGTCTAACTCTTCATGATCCCATTTGGGGTTTTCTTGGTAAAGATACTGGAGTGGTTTGTCATTTCCTTCTCCAGCTCATTTTATAGATAAGGAAAGTAAGACAAACAGGGTTAAATGATTTGCCCAGGGTCACACAGCTAGTGTCTGAGGCTAGATTCAAATTCAGGTCCTTCTGACTCCAATTCTAGTGCTCTATCCACTGTACCACCTAGCTGTCTGTACTCCTTTGGTAATAAGAAGTAAATGACTGGCACTGGGTCATATCGGTAGTATGCATCAGAGTTGTCACAAAGGTGGAATAAGCAGCCCTGAACAGGGCTTGCCAAGCCTTCACACCAGAGGTGCTAGTCTTCCTAAATATCCCATACCCCAAAGGTGCTGCTATATAAGGGAATGTGGGAAGTGTGGTTAGAGGTCTTCCTCATGGAAGAATTTAATTTTATTCCCATAGCAAATAACATTTCCCCAGCTTCAACTCACATTCTTCTGATAGACTGCCCTGTCATTTGGTCAACCCCACAGAATCTCAGCTTTGTTGTGATCCCTCTCATAGGGCCTACTTTCCCCATCTTCCCCATCTTCCCCATAAGTCTGTCTTCTGCCTTGCTGTGCATGGCCACTTTCTACATACAAAGTTTTTGCCCAGGGCAAAATAAATTCCTAATTATAGCTATGAAGTCATGTCCTTTGAGGGGGGGAAACATTATTTCTAGAATTTTCCATTCTAATCTCAAGTTGAATTGCTTTACAACACACAAATAATAAATACACAAAATGTATTCATTTCTGGCATAGCATACACTACCTAGTAATATCAAATTTTTTTAAAGCAAAACTTACTTTGGGTCCTTGATTTTCACTTAACTACAGGAGTATAATTATGCATTCATAGACAAGCCGTATTTAAAGTTAAGTTTTATAATAACAGATCTCAATCAGTTCTAAAACATCTGCTTGATAAGAGGTGAAAAAAAATCAATTGTTTACATAATCTTATGTATCTAATATTATTTATCTCAACAATCTATCTCATAATTTTATCCCAATTATTTACATACTCTTAAAACTATTTTGCATGAACTCATCTCCATAATAAGTCCATTTTATGAATTTTTGACTGAATAGGAACTTACATTTATATGATTCTGACAGTTTTGCAAGGTACTTTCCTCATGGCAACCCCGTGACATAGGCAGTATGAATATTATCATCCCCATTTTACAGATAAGCAAACTGAATATCAAAGAGGTTAAGAAACTTACCCATGGCCATATAGTTAGTATGTGGCTAAGCCAACTTTGAACTCAGTTCTATTGACTCCAAGTACAGCAATCTTGATATCATCCTGCCACATTGCCTAAAGATGATATAATAATAAATATTTTGCTTTTTCCAAACATATTTGGGCCAAGAAATGAAGTAATAAATGAAAATGTTCTTGTTTATAAATACAGTATGCTTAGAAAGTATACCATAGCCCCTCTTAAACACTGAAGAAATTAGAGTATATCAAATGTCATATTGCATCTATTATAGGGCTATCGTTGAGCAGTCATGATGTTTATCTATATGCCATATTAAACATATACAATGAAGCTGAGATTAATTTAACTTCTGAAAGTAAAACTAAGAGGATGAGAGGATGACCAGGAAGCTGTAATTGCAAAAATATGTTTACCCAAAAATAAAATAAAATAAAATAAAAATGTACCGGTTAACTTTTTTTTGTCATGAATTATTACCGGATGGAACATTTCAAACTGAATTCCCTTAGGGGGTGAGTGGCAATGCCATTATCCATCTCATTTTTATCCTCCTGTCTTTCACTGTCTAGATTTCTATTTGGATCTTGTCAAGTTTTCCGTTTTTGTGTAATACAATTTGCAGACAGTAGAGGGCACTTTGAATTTAGACAAGGTCTGAGGAATCTCAGAATCTTCACTCAGTAAGCTTTTGTTTAGCTATTAAGAAATGTGAAACAATTTTGCTTTACGTTTTGGACAGTGTGAATTTTTTTAAACTATGCTTCGGAAAAGTTTAGGTAAGTTTGTTTGTTAAAAAAAAAAGAGAGAGAGAGACTCTTATTTAACATGTATTTATGAACCACTGCCATAAGTAACTATATATCTCATCAGTTCTCCAGAATAAAAATCATTATTTAAATAAAATCACAAATATATTGTGAATGGAGGAATAAACCCTAGATATTTTCTTATATGAAAGAAAATGTAGAGAATTACCATCAACATGAATTGAATTAGTTGAACATGTAGAGAAATACATTTACACTACAAAAATTAAAATACTTAAATAAAACTAGGAGCATAATTGTTATACTTATCCATCTAGCCTCAGAAATAGAAATGAAGTTTTCTCCCTTTGCCTCCCTTTTTTAGAAGTCAAGAATAATTTTAAAATATTCCCAGGTAATATATGTTAATACAATAATGTGACAGTTTTAAAACAAAATTACTTTATGTTGCAGAAATTTCTGGGATAGTTAATTTTCATGAATGATTTCAAAATTTTAAAATAACTTTTAAAAACTTGTGAAAGTTGATGGAATAATTTTAGCAAGATATTTAAAGTACTTTATTTGAATGCATTATCGTGGTATGTTTTCATCTTTAATTATATAGCAATACTCCATCTCCAGTTATTGACAAATGTAAAACTCTTAGCAATTATTCTCCTTTATTTCAGATAACTGAAATTTTAATTTTAAATCTTTTTAAAGTTCAAACTAAAAAGACAGTTCTTTGCCCACATACATTTATCATCATGTCAAATAACCACACCCATACAGTCATGTCTGCAGGCTTTCGCATTTTAAATTTTACAAAATTGTATTTGTTCATTAAGTTCAAATCAGATAATATAGGCACAGAAGTGAAAACATTTTAAGGGTTTTTTTTTCTCTTCATTTATTAGATAAATGCTGATTGGGTACAAATTGTGTAT
This sequence comes from Phascolarctos cinereus, assembly GCF_003287225.1. Lineage (NCBI taxonomy): Eukaryota > Metazoa > Chordata > Mammalia > Diprotodontia > Phascolarctidae > Phascolarctos > Phascolarctos cinereus. Next base: position 227,118,388 of record NW_027556098.1, on the reverse strand, counting down.
ATGGATGGATTGTAAAGAAAAGACACATTTCTTGCCCTTGAGTAGCTTATAATCTAACTGGGGAGACATGCTGGATACACAAAGTTAATACTACTAAAATAGATACCCACGTGCATGTTCATCCTCAGTGATGTTTCAATGCACAGGCACACATACAATGAACACTTTGAGTTCATCTGCACACATGTGGAGGTATATTAGTGGACCATATTAAGGATAGTGAGATCATGCTTTTATGTTGGTATGGGCTTTGGTGAGAATAAGGCAGTGGTAAAGGCTGACACGATTTCCAATTACTTTATGTCAGTTATTTTATGTGGAAGAAAAATCTAAAATAGAAAGGCAAAGTCAAACAATTATTGTTCTTAAGGAATAAGGGGAATCCTTAAGTAGGCTGCATGCTCTCATACCCTTAACTCTCCAGAAGGGAAGAAAAATGAAAAAAATAATATAAAGCTGGGCCCCTCACCCATAGCCTGGCCTAGTGTAATTTTCATAAACCAAAAGCAAATAAACAGCAATTGTCACTACTCTAAATGCTCTGTAGAACCTCTGATATTTATCTTTACTCCTTTCCTAATTTATTATTGCCAGTAAACTATATATTTGCCACTAACACGGTCTGAATAGATTTGAAACAATAAGTGTAACAGGCTCAAATGGACGGTGCCTATTATCTCTTCCCTTTTCTCCCCTGCCCTTTTATGGCCTATAACTTCATTCAATCTGTAGCTACATTTATGTTCCTTTAACCACAAAAAGGGTCATAATGCTATCTCTGATAATACAGAAATCGCTTAATTTGTTCATCTTCTTTCAACTTCTGGACCTTCTCACCTCCACCACCAGTCATGCCTAGAGTTTGCACACTGGCTGAGAAAATCCAGTTCCTTTGCAGTCGTAGCCCATGTTTTCAACCAAATATACCACGCAGAGCTAGGATGGTAGTGACCTGCGATGGCCTCTACTACCTGAAGTAAGCAGCCATTCTTGCTAGAGAAAGTCAGAGGCAGCGTGCTCTCTTGCCAAACAGTGATGCCTGCTCCAAACTAGCCAGAGGGAGAGGAAGAGAACAGCTCATCAGCTGAGGCTGGGAGGGCAGAGCAGAGGAATGAGGAGAATTTGCTTGCTCAGAGGACAGGAGCATTAGTTACTCCCCATTCTGACCCCTGTTAGCCGGAAGGAGAGAGGGAAGAAGCTAGGCCTACCCACAGCTGTTGCTGCATATGCCGTCATTGGTGCTGCTGTTACTGCTGCTTGCTCTCTCGGCTACCTACTGCTGCTGCCATAGGATCGCTGCTGTTGGCCGTTCTGCCGCAGCTGCTTCTGCTTTGACTCTTACCTCTGACCCCTCTGCTGTTTCTTCCATGATTTTAACGTCCTCTCCACCCTCCCACAGTCCTATCTCTCCCACAGGCACCTCTTTTAAACAGAAGGGAAGAGATTCTTGGTGGGGTGGAGTGGGGTGGGATGTGCAAAGAGAAAAGATGCTTCAGAGGACAGAAGTGTTAAGGTTGATAACAAAGCTTGGGGCTCACTGCCCCTCCTGTGACTGTTCGCCTGGTTCGGGTTTGCATCTCCCTGGGAGCTTTAACAACGCTTTGTCGACTCCAGCTTAAAATCCCTCCATGTCTTCCTTCCTCTTCTTTTTGGACTTTTAGTCACGCCTTACCCCTTACCTCCTTCCATAAACAAACAAAAACCCCACCAAACAACCTCATGAAATAAAGATACATGTCCCAGGGTAGCTTTACATTTTTCCAACTGCATTTTTTTTTTAGCTCCGATGCAGGTAATAGAAAACGCTTCCTTTTCAGGGCCAGGGATAATAGAATAAAACACCAATAGATGAATGTGGTGTTGTAGGGACAATTAACTGCAGATTTTGAATAGCATTTCTTAAGGATTTTCCTGAGCTGCCCACTCAAGTTACTTCCCTTTCCAAGCTCCTCTTCCCCTTTGGTGGCTAAGAGCTGGGTACGATTCAGCTCATAAAAATATGTCACAGCAATTGGAATTTACCCTTTGACCTTCAACTCCCTCACTGCCACCTCGCCTACACACACATCCAGGCGCACACACAGAGGCAGCGATTCACTAGCTTTGTTTTCACTAAACAGATGGCAGGATCACTGGTGAAAACTGCTTTTTTGCACAATTCACACAACTCCAAGAGGCTAATGTTCTAGTCTACTTGCAAAATAGCTATGAACCAAATTTACTGCTCTGCATTGTGTATTTTTTGTGGGGGAGGGAAAAGATATTTTGTATGTAGCACCCCCTCTCTTGCCAACAAAAGTGTCCACAAATAACCTTTCCACATATTAGAATATTTCTTCATTATAATATTTAGGGTAGATTTTTTGGTGTGGGAGGATCATTGCCACGGGAAAAAAATCTCTTATATGAGGTTAATAAGTATAATACCCTTTCTAATTTTACTTTCCTTAAATTATGGGAAAAAATACAATAATTCCACTATTATTATAAGCCTTGTGTATAATTTATAACAGAGCCTAAGAATTTAAATTGTATGTGTGTGTTTATACATATGTATACATATATAGATGTATATATATATACTATATGTACACATATATATATGTGTACATATGTATATTTAACCCCATTTTCCAAATAAAACTGTAGTTGTTATTTTTTGTCCTCTGCCTTTCCTTTTACCTTTTTTGCAATGAAAGCCCCGTTTCCAACTATGGGCAGAAAAAATAGTGTTAAGTATGTTGGTTGTACCATTCCTTTTTGTATGTGTGTGTGTGAAGATAGAAAAGTCAAGAAAATGGGCAAAATATTGAACCAGGCCATCGAACTGGGCCAGTTCAAATACATATAAAGACATTTTTACAGCATTATTGGAATTATTGCTAAGGAAAAATGCTTTAATTTTAGGAGCCACTAATATTCTATGAACATGAATTTCTACTACTAAGTTAGGAATAATTTAAATATGCAATTACAAAGTTATATCTTTTTTCCACAAACAATGTTCCCTTGGCCCCCTCCCAAATTTTATGCTTCTAGGGCCTAAGAGACTTAGAAAGATTTTGAATACATAGGTTTTAAATGTTAGACACCTGACACACTTTAAAAAAAAAAAAGAACTCTGCCTATAGGCGAGTAGAAATGGCATCTTGAAAGAGTTTCTGGCAACCATTATCATGGATGTCTAAGTAATGAATATAATGAATATCTGACAGCTGAAATTAAACATGCCAGTCAGTCATTAAGTTCCTTTTTAAAAAAACTTTAATATAATTGTATACTTATTTTTAAGGCCATACATATATTTCTACTACCTTGTACTTCCTCCAGCTCTCTCTACCCCCACCTTTTTTTTGTGCTACATGCTGCTTATGCTAACATTTGTTAAGCCCAGAGCACACATCCTACAATAAGGATAATGGTGTATAAACAATCACTTATTGTCCTTTTCTAAGTGTGTTATTACCATTTTCCCAAATCTATTGACAGACCTCTTCAGATTTTCTCTGGCGTGACTACTCACATGTGTTGATATATTTGGTTACTACAGCATAAGTGATGATAATTTAACAGCACTCAAGTCTTTTGATGCTAGTTTCCTTTCTCATTTATTTCCAAAAGGTGTTAAAATGATTCTATATTTTCCCTTTTGTTTAGAGTTCAGGAAGCTACCAACGTAAAGATAAATCTGCAAATCTACCTGGATATTCTTTATCATTGTCACTAGCTTAGTGGTGGTCTGCCATTTTTCTTGAAAGCTGGGCACCAACTGCTGGCCAGAAATATTTTTCACTGAATTCTTTGTACTTTAAATAAACTACTACTTCAAGAACCGCCAAGTGTCCCTCATTCATCTTCAGGACACAGGGAGTTTCATGTACATCTTTGCAAGCTTTGACTCTGGGAAATGTTTGTCTCATCCTTTTGCAATCCCTTGTCGTCTTTGAATTCACTTCAGGTTTATTAATGGCCTTGACTAAATTAATGCAGACATATGTTCTTAAGGTTTATTCTATGACTAATCTTATGCAAAAAAAATGTTCATTTATAAAATTAGATCACATATACTTTCTCTTGCTCTTTTTACTCATTTAAAAAAGGTCTTTATGTGGGTTTCAAGTAATGAACATCACTAAGGGGGAAAGGATTGTTGTTTCCTTTGGCATTTCTCATCTTAAAGCGGTAGAAGAGTACGCATCTGCTTTTCCCTGTGGAGAGGGAGATAATATGATAACCTTCTGATTATATACATAAGCGGAAACTGATCAGCTTCTCTTGTGGTTCGTTTTTTAAGGGCAAGTTCCAGTTGGATTGTGCTAATACACATATTCATGAATCTCTCCAAACAGGATTCATGGCTCTCCAGGGAACTCTTGAAGTATGCATCATTGTTTCAATGAAGTATCTTCATTATAAAACATGGGGACTATAAAAGGTGAATACCATTTGCCTCAGCCTAATATAATCTCTAGTTTGACTTTCTTCTACTACGGAATTTTTTTTCTCTGTAACAGAAAAGGAAAATGACACAATCAAATTAGATATTACATGAAATTGGATAAAAATGCCTTTTCTTTAAAAATAGAATTCAATCTCCTCTATAACATTATATGGATAAGGTTGAGAACCTTAACTCTGAAACCCAAAAATCTTTGTGTGCCTACAAATGTTTTATTTGATAGAAAGTAGCTTATGGAAATTTTTGGTCTCCAGAGGTACATAAATTCCTTATTTAAAAAAAAAACAGGGCCAAAGGGTGTGAAAATATAGTAAGCAAACACCTTTAAGGAATAAGAAGAGAAAGACTTTAGTTAACACAGTGTTCAGAAATTAGTTACACAAAGCCTTTCACTCATTGCAAATCGGACAACATCTTTATATCACTACCTTTAGTCTATTTATTAATAAAATACCTACCTTCCCAAACATTTCACTGCTCTTCCTAGTATAGTTTCTCCCCCCCACCCCGGAACCCTAGATTTGGGAAGTTGTACCAATGCCCATGTTACAAAGGAGTCTTTATTAGAATGGACATGAATGGACTTCTGAGCCAGACTACAAAAGCCCTATATTGGAATGGTATATAATGGGCTGTATTATAGAGAAGCAACACTGTCTTTTAGATATGAAGGACAGTTTCATACAGCATCTATTGCAAAGAAACAAAGGAGTTATGTAGCTTACAAATTAGGGTATTCATGTCCAGTTCTATTAGCGGGAGAATGTGGAGAACTTGGAATGTAAAGTGACTTTGTTTTTCTGACCAATATAGGGAATGATTTGCATCACTTGTATATTACTTGTGTAGTGACCAAAACAGATAATACAACACATACGTGCACACACATACACACACATACAATAACATAAAACTTCTATGTACCAAGTTATGTTGCCTTGAAATTGACGTAAGTATTGCCAACACCAAGGATTACTGACATTCTAGTATTAAGTGATCTCATGAGCTTTGAAATCTTAGCCACATATAGGCAACATTCTAGGCCAAATAATATATGTATAAATGAAGAACTCTCAAAGATAGCAATTCTTTGTAGCATTAAAATTTTATGGGGCATTTATATTAAGCAGAAAAAGACAAACACTGGAACACAATTGTTAAACTAGGTTACTTAGTGTAACTTACAATTTAGGATAAAAATTAATAGAACATAGTTTCTGCTTGGATTCATTGGTATTTCCTTCAAGAGATACATCTGAGTTTAATTTGTAATTTCAAATGTACAGTGATATCTTAATTATCCTTGTTTGGATTGGCTGGGGCTAATTTTTATCTCCATTCTACTTTTTCCCTTCCTGTTAGGTTTTTGGGGCATATTCCCCTACCAATAGTTGCTCAATCACTAAGTTCCTCAGTGACTGCTTTTAATATTATCTTAAACAAAATGAAATTAAGCAGTTAAAAAGACTGCTAAAGGAATATATTGCATTTCAAAATGAAATACAAAGGGCTTTGGAATTATCATATACATACATAACATATACATATATGTATCCATTCCCTTTCCATTGTACAGAAAGCTGAAAGTATACTGGGCTATTTCAGAATGCTACCAACACTGAGAACTTTGACTTTCGACTTAAATTTGAACCGTTGATGATTGATTTAGTTGGCAAAATGTTACTTGTGTTTTCATGGAATAAAAGAGTACTTTTGATATCTCATAAAGGATGTTAGAGATGTAATGTCTCTTACCAAATAACATTAGGACAAGGGTAAAAGTGAGAGAAACAAGTAGACGAAATTTCCCTGAAAATAGAAATGGCGTCTCTTACAAATCAAAAAGAGAGACAGCTCTAGAGACAGTATATTGGCCTGGTATAATGGAAACAGCACTTTTCTAGGTATTATGTCTGCCACTAGAGGCAGATGAACTCTTAAGATTCCTTCCAAATAAAAAATGGTTGAAGTATGATAGCTTTGGAATTTTAGGCAGATCGCTGCTCCGTTACTCCTATGTCTAAAATGAAAACACTAGATTGGATTGATTTCTTAGCTATCTTTTTAGTTTAACATTTTGTAATTATATAATTACGTAAATTATATAAAATTCTGTAAATGTGACAGCCTCAGAAATCAAAATATGCAAATACATTATTCTCTCTAGTTTAAATGAGAAGACACTTGACCACTTCAACTTTAAAAAACATCAAAAGTAGATTCCTGTGATTTCCTATAGTTTTGTCTGAAATTTAAAGTATTCCTAAAGGAACTTAACATTAACAATAAAATTAAAACAGAATAGTTCAGCCATTTGACCAATTTCAATGCTATGTGAATTTAATCAGTAACTTAATAAAGTAGTCATATTGTATCCTATTCCACCCACCACCGCCCCCACGAAACATATGTGACAGATTTTACAGAAGTTGAAGGATTTCAGATTGTGCATTTTAAGAGGTGGGTGGTAGTACTGAAGGAAATTGGAATCTTGTTCTTGATTCCATTCTCTTAAGTGAGAAACAAATATCCTCTTCACTCTTTGGATTTGGATCCAAATGGACCCAATGGGAAATGGGAAATATATGTTGCAGGGAAAATTATATAAATGTAAGAAAAGAAGATTTATATTGTAGTACCATGACAGAGAGGTAAATCTATGAAAAATAGCTTGTTTGGTAAATATTGAAATGAAAAGATAGATAAATCAAAGAAGTATAAAAACCTTTGCCAGAAACAGCATTATTTTCTCCCCAGAGACAGAAAGACAGGAAAAAGAAATGCTAAATTAAACCTCTGACGAGAAAACTCAGAAAAGAACCTAATCAAGTCACAGTTTTATTTTCTCAGATAAATTTTATCAATATGTTCTTTCACAGTTTTGTTGTTGTTGTTGTTGGTTTGTTTACCCCAGGGAAATAGTTATATTTAAAAAAAAAGTTTTGCTACCAAAATTGGTGAGTAGCAAATGGAAACAATAATGGAAATGAAAGGCATATAAGGAAACACGCTTGGAGTAAAGAAAGAGAGTTTGTTCTTTTAATCCTTAATTCTAGGGGAAAGAATAACTAAAAGTTCATTTCCAATTTCTTATATAGAAGTTATAACCACTGATCTTTGAAGATGTTGGGTAAATTTCAGTAATGTATTCTACATGTCACTTGAATTTCACTACATCCATTATTACATTTCACTACCAAATCATACATTTCTCTCACACACAAAAATCAAACTTCTTTTCAGCAGTTTCAGGTAATGTAATCAGGTTGAATGAGGTAGTATTTTTAATAGGCAAAAAGAAAGCTTAGTCCTGTTCAGCCACATACTTCTGAAGCTGAAGCTGAGATTTCAGGTGTAACTACTACATTCAACTTTGGTTGGCTGCCGTCAAGTAGGGAATCTAATTGGGCTCTAGCAAATAACGGTACCTAAGTGAGTCCCCATAGGCTGGTGGAGAAATCTAACACAATTGAAAGGCAATGAGACTCCTGAGTCCTAGGTCATCCCAAAATTCTGCCTCTAAATCAAAGATCTTTTTAAACTCCAATTTATTAAGAATTGTCATAGAATGGCATATTCTGGTTAGTAGATCCATCATTAATACCTTGCATGAACTGCCAATTTCAAAAATAAATAAATAAATGAAACTATAATGATCTAAATGAAATCTTCCATTGTTGTCTCTGAGGGTACTTCATTATCTAGAATGGCCTCAGAGTTTGCCACTATGAGCTTCAGTAATCCCTGTATATGACTTTGGAGCATATATAGAAAGTGTAGGGCTGAAGCTATAGTGACTTCCATATATCCTGAAACTTGCATTTAAAGGATGCTTGTCATTTGTGACTTCCTTTTAAGAGAACTGTATGGAGGAAAATGCTGGCTATCTCATTATCAGTAAATAGGAATTTACAACTGAACATCTAATACTGGGAGCTAAGTCCTAAATGCATATAATATCAATTTTTTTAACAGAATCAAGTAACTATCATACTGACATCCTGAGTATAGCATTCTTTCTATTCTGACATGCATGAAAATTAACATTCTTTTCAGCCTTTCTCAAGAATATGTTGATCTTTCTATCTAAATACATCTGCTCCAGAAACACATGTCACCTCTTCATTATCTGTGCTAAAAAGAAGAGGTCAGTGAAGAAGCTAACACAAAATACAGGGTGGGGCACTTAGAGCACTAGAGTAGGAGTCAGGAGGTCTAGGTTTTAAGTACCTCCTCTGTTCACAAACTATATTAGTCTTGGGCAAACAACTTAACCTTTCCTCATTTTGTAGGGAGGGGTTTGAACTGGAGCACTTTGGACGCCTCTACCTCCTCTGTGTATAGTTCTGCCACTACATTATCCAAAAGGCATTTGTCTTTGAAGCACACATTATTTTATTTCTTAATTATACTCGAATTACACTAATGATAAATCTTTTTAGATTCTTTGAGCACACAGTTAACTAATGGTAGGATGATGTGTAAGAATTTGGCTAAGAAACACCTGGATGGCAATTGAAAGTGCACAACTCCCACACTGACAACCAAAAATTGACTTTATTGAGGACAACAGAGGAAATGCACTGGCTTGCTATGATTTTGAAGAAGCAGGCAAGAATTTAGTGATTATTTTAATGAATACCCAAAGCACAGATTCTTAAAATGTTTGGACTTTGGTAGTACTCCAAAGTTGCTTATCATAAGCTTTTTGGAAGTTATTTGAACTTGTTTGGTCAGAAAATTGGGCCATAAATCCCATGATACAAAATATTTATTACAAGATATCAAGAGTGGACAAGTTTAAATTGGGTTGAAAATTGTGTATGAGTGGCACTTTTACAGTCTTGAAGCATTTCTGACTCCTGTCCTAACAACAGGCCAAGCAGAACTGTGTGAAACTTTATTTTGAAGATCAAGCCAATTACCAAACTTTGTTTATTTTTTTTATTTCTGCTTTTTTTTGGTGAGATAAGTGAAAGTTCAGTAAGACTTATTTTATTCAAGCCAATTGGTTGGTCCATCTTTAATCACAATGCACCAAGCTAGTCCAATAACCTGAAACAAACAAGCCATCAAAATAATCTTGTCACTTCATTTTTTCACACATTTTCTTTTTTTCTGTGTTCTGTATACCATTCATACTTAAATCTCTTCTGCTTTGTGTCATGGGCTCTAATATGTATTCCATTGCAGCAGAATTTCAAACATGGCAAAAAAGGTAAAACCCACAGAAGGGAAAGGGTCATTGTCCATAAACACACCTTTGACTTCTTCCTCTTTGGGTTCAGTAGGTTTTCTCAGATTGTCCCGCTCATTTGGGTCATAGGACAAGATTCTAATGTTGAGTTGAAGAGTCAATTCAAAAGAAAAAAACAGCAGAAAAGCAGCTGTGGCTAAGAAAATTTCTAATTGCAACAAGGTCCTCCTTTTATTCTCCATTAATAAATAAAATTTAAATAAAAGCTATTTTCATGATAGCAAGAATTTAAAAGTTAATTTGCTGAACACTGAATGGGAGGAGGAGCTGGGAAAAGTAGAGAGGAACAACTAGATGAATAGATGAAAAAAAAACATTTATTATTTACTCTGTGCCAGGATATGTGCTAAGTCCTGGTAATTCAAATACAAACAAGTAAAACAGTTCCAGCCCTCAAGGGGCTCACATACTAAAAGAGAAAAAGAACACATACGCAGAATCAAAAGTTTGAAAGCAGGGGTGAGTGGGAGAAGGCAGAGGAGGAGACTTATACACAGGCAGCATCTTTTGGAGCTGTCTATGAAGTGGCATGGTGGGATCATGATGGGGTAAGATAAGATGAAAACTCACCAATCTGAGCATGGTTAGAAGGATTGGAGTATGACTTCTTGTGGTATAAGACTAAGAAGGAGATAGGAGTATAGGCAGCATAACTTTGAGTTGTTGGAAAAGTGACATGTTAAACCTAGGCAAGTATGAGGTCAGGTGAAAGCTCACCGATCACAGCCTAGGGACATAGTAACCTGAGTTCAAATGGAAAAAAAAGATAGAAGGCCAAAGAATGAACTTGGTGGTATAAGGAAGCCCCAATTCAGAAACTCCATCTTGGAAGGAAAAATAACAACTTGTTTCTAATTTATAGTCTTAGAGAGTTGTTTAGGCCCTGAGAGTTTAAGTGAATATAAGAAGCCTTCACCCCTCTTAATTCCCATATATAGCTTGCTTTGTATATATTTTTTTATATGTTGTCTCCCCTCACATGGTTGTAAGCTCCTTGAGGGTAGAGACTGTCATTTGTCTCTTTTTGTATCCCCAACACTAAACATAGTGCCTGGCACATAGTAGGTGTTTTTAAAATGTTTATTGAGTTGAACTGAATGGAATTGACTTGCCTATAGTCACACAGCTAATATATGTCAAAATCAAGAGGTGAGCCCAAACCTTTATCATTATTCTCAAATTTTAATTACAGGTTCCTCGCCTAGCAAAATATCAGGGAACAACTGTTTCCAAGTAGAACAGAAATATGAGAGGTACTATAGCATCTGAGCAACCGAAAAGTAGAATTCAAGTCCATGACTTCTAAATGAAAAGACAAAGAAGTAGTAACTAAAGACTTCCTTCTAAGAAGAGTTCAGTTTTAATGATGGGGGATAGAGAGAGTAACACATCTATTTTATAATAACAATAATAATAGCATTCATATTGTGCTTTAATGTTTGCAAAGCACTGCATATATGTTATCTCATTTCATCCACACAACAATGTAATAAGAGCTATGACATTTTACACATAAGAAAACTGACTGTTGAAGAGGTTAAGTGACTTACCTAGGATCCCACAATAGTATGGGTCTAAGGCAAGGTTTTGAGTCCTTTTACCTGCTGTGACACCTAGCATGCCTTTTATCAAATGTTATAAAGCATATGAATTATTTAAAAATGTTTGGATATTCAACAATCATGTAAAAATAAAGAGATATTTATGTTTTCTATATATCAAACATGCAAGAAAAAAACCACAAAACTTTCCATTACTAAATATGTTTGAGGTGGGAGGAAGATAAGTATTTTCAAATAGATTTTTTGGTCCTTTGTCCTTTAGTTTCACATTCCCAACTATCTATCAGACATCTCAAATTAGATGTTCAGTAGACCTCGTAACTCAATATAACCAAAACTGAACTCATTATCTTTAGTCCAAAACCCTTCCACTTTTCAAACTTCCCTATTACTGTTTAAGGTAACATTATCTGCCTAGTTGCTCCAGCTCACAACCTAGGTCTCATTCTCTACTCTTCACTATCTCTTACCCCTTCATATGCAATCTAGTGCCAAGGCTTGTTGATTTCAACTTTGTAATATTCTTCAAATATACCCAATTCACTCCTCAGGTACTGCCACTACCCTTGTGCCAGTCATGTTTCCCTCACACCTAGACTATTATAACAGCCTTCTTGTTGGTCTGTCTTCCACAAGTCTCATTCTACTCAAGTCCATCCTCCAGCTGCCAAGATGATTTTTCCTAAAGAGCAAGTACGTCACTGTCTATTCAGTAAACTCCAGAGGTTCCCTATAATGCCCAGAATCAAATATAAAACCCTCTGTTTAGTGTTTAAGGTCCTTCATAACCTAATCTGCTACCCCCACCATTCTAGCTTTCTTACAGTTCCATATTTACTCTTCAGTCCAGTGACACTGCACTCCTTGATCTTCCCCACACAAGACACTCAGTCTCTCAACTCAGGGCATTTTCTTTGGCTGTCCTCCATCCCTGGAATTCGCCCTCTCTTTCTCTTCATCTATTCCTCCTGAATTTCCTGGTTTCCTTCAAGATGTAACTAAGATCTTATCTTCTACAAGAAGCCTTTCTCAATTCCCCTTATTTCTATTGCCTTCCGTCTGTTAATCATTTCCTATTTTTATCTTGTATATAGTTTCTATGTACATATTTATTTGTATATTATCTCCCCCATTAGACTGTGAGTTCCTTGAGAGCATGGACAGTTTTTGTCTTTCTTTGTATCTCTAGCACTTAGCACAGTGACTAGTATGGAGAAAACACTTAAATACGTATTATATGACTGACTGAAATGTCTCCATGATTTTACCTAAAGTCATAGCACTAGATGGAGCTGACAATATATACAGAACGCTCAGGTTTTATTCCCACTTCTATGTTTGGTAATTTAATAAGTCATATAGTCTTTTTTGTTCCCAATTGACTCTTCCAGAATACAAAAAAGAAGAAAACATACTATCCTTCTCTCAGAAATATTCTGAATATTGATCATATTATATTGTATAATTCACTAAGTTTGGTAATACATTAAAATAGCAGCATACTTCTAGCTAAGAGAAAACCAGGTCCATGGCTATTGGACTTCTTTAATTAGAAAAAAAGGAACACACACACACACACACAAAAACAAAACGGGAGAAGGTAGACGAATCACATTTTGGAGAAGTAGCTCATGTTGGTTTCAATTTTCTTCAATTAGGATGGATGTTAGTAAGGACATTAACCCCATCATTTTGGCTTAAGTCCAACTTGGGTAATTACATTCTGCCTACTTAAATTCTTTTTGTAGTTTCAGTGGCCAAAGGAATCCTTCACTTTCTATCTTATATTGTTACATGATGTTGTTGCATCCTGCTAAATAGAAGCCACAGCTAGCCTCAGAGATGACAGTATCTCTGTTAGAGAGAGAACTTGATATCCTCCACAGTATCCCTTTTAGTATAGTTTTATTCTTAAAGATTTATGAAATTGTAATAAAATAAAGCTGTGAGTAGTGAGAAAGAAGCCAAATAGCATCCTTAGTAGTAGATACAAAAAAGGAAAAATCCAGTCTATAATGAATTGTCTTTGACAGGGACTCTGCAGTAATTGGAGATTCTTTTAGCAGACCCTGGCTGCAAATGTGAGATCATTATCAGTAGATTTTAAAATACCAACAAGTAAAATATGAAGGGATAAGCCACACTTTAAAGTCACCTTAAAAATTGCCCCAAAAGTTCAGTCTCAATTATGTACAATCAACGTCATTCTCCTCGACTAGAAATTGGTACAGGAGAATAAATTCCAAGAAGGGAAAGGAAAAAGCACAATTGATGCTGACAGATTATCAATGAAAATGCTTTTCTAAGTCATGCTCATACATGTGCCAATCCTCTGTTTATTTCTGTGCTCCACCTGCTGTGAACTTTCACCACGTTTTTGTAGGGACACTGAAAATTACACTTCCATCAGACCTTGCTCAAGAGTAACCTTTACTATAAATACCTCAAACCCTTTCCTCAAGATTTCATTTGGAGATAGAGACATCACTCCATGCTCTGTGAGTTGGTGGCAAATCTCAGACACATTTTAAAATTCCATGGAACTCTTTCTCCTTCTCCATAACACTTATGAATGAGGCTGCTTTATATCTTCAAATAGGAAAGCCCTTGGTTTTCATAAGAATGGCCATAATAAGTTAGGCATAAAATAATGAGTTGAGTTTCTATTTCAGAATATATTAAGCCATTTCTGTTATAGGTAGTCTACGAACAAAAGGTTGTTTTAAAAAAATCTGTGATAAATAGGGTTATTTCCAATGAATATTTATTCCCATCCCATCTGCTCCTACCACAGGTAGATAAAAAGAAACTATACCTGAAGTCCATGGTGGTTTCTTGGATGAAAGTGTGGCTAAGAAACTGAAACTCCACCTCATGTTCTTGCCTTATTATATCAGCATTGTAAGGAAAGTCAGAGGCCATCTGGACCAGCTCCTACCTAAGAAATAATGCCCACTACAATATGCTCAACAAATGGTTATCAAGAGTCTGCTTGACGACTTTCAAAGTCTTAGCTTCTATGATTTGGTTTTCAGCCGTGTTACTCATAGGTCCTTGATCTATGCTTAGGTATAGTTGGGTTTTCTGGTTCAAGCTGTTAAAAGAATTCAATTATAGTGACAGAAATACACTAGAGCCTAGTTTTAATTCCATATGCGCTCTAACCTCCCAAACCCATGGCATCAGCTATAAGAGCAGAAGTCAGCTGGGGCCCATTCTTTGACCCACAGACAACATGTCAGTGGGACAGGAAATGTGACCATTTGCAGGTCACCCCTATCCCTAAGAAATCTCAGTGGAACACAGCCTTAAGCATATTCCAGAGCCTCAGGCTCTTATTAAGGAAAATTCAGGAAGAGTGAATCAGCCCTGCCTCTCTCCTCTGCATCTCTGCCCTGAGTACAATAAACCCCTCTCTACAACTATGACTGCCTCAACATTCTCCCCTTCTGCAATGTAAAAACCTTCTGCTCATAGTTGGCCCTTAATGCCTTCTGATTGGTTGATTGATATCTCACTTTAACCTGGTATAAAGGAGCAGTTGATATATCCTCTAACACATTAGCAGGATTTATTTGACTTCCTACTGAGAGTAAGAATAGAATATAGGATGGCTATAGAGAGGGGATTGTAACAAAGTGTTGCTCAAAGGGACAGGGAAGCCAGTAGAGAAGAAAGAAGCACAGATGAAGAACACTGGAAGGAACAAAAGACAAATGCTGCTGACTTCACCATACAGGGAGCTTTTGCCAAGAAACTCCCTCTACCAATCCAGATCACTATCTACTCACAACTTACAAAGTTTTCCTAGGCCAGAGATGGGTTCTCTCCGGCCTCAAGGCCACATGTGGCCCTCTAGGTCCTCAAGTGTGGCCCTTTGACTGAATCCAAACTTTACAGAACAAATCCCTTTAATAAAAAGATTTATTCTGTAAAACTTGGACTCAGTCAAAAGGCTGCACCCAAGGACCTAGAAGACCACCTATGGCCTGGAGGCCACAGGTTCCCTACCCCTGCCCTAGGCACTAGGAACTTAAATGACTTGCATATAGCCATGTGTCAAGGGCAGGGCTTGAACCTAAGCTGGCACATAACAGATAATTAACAGATGCTTGTTAAACTGAGTGGGATGCTAATAAGTTATCATCTTCTGGGCTAGAAAATAGAACACAGGCTCTAAGACCTCATTATTTAGCCTACAGTGGGGAACTCCATGGGACATGTTACCCATGCTTCCTCAAATGCATTCCAAATAATCCTCTGAGTAATCTATTTCCATTTAGAGAGCATTTTATTATTGCTATATCTCTGGGGAGGGCTGTGATTCCATTGGTGACAAAATTCCTGAACTAGAGCAGCTCATCTTCTCTATGACTTAGAGTGAGAGAGCTAACTCTTAGCAAGAGGCTTAGACTCTAAGAGCATGAGGCTAAGTGACTTGCCTAGCTGGGGTCAATAGCCAGTAAGTGCCAGAGGTAAAACTTGAACCCAGGTTTTCTTGGCTTTGATGCCAACTCTTTCTCAACTATACCAGTAGTTCTCAAACATTCTGGTCTCAGGACCCCTTATAACCTCAGAAATTATTGAGAAAGACCCCCAAAGAAGAGGTCTTTTGTTTATACGGCTTATATCTAGATAAAATATTTGTTATATTAGACATTAAAATGACCTAGTATTGTTATGAAAATAATTTTGACTTTATAAACTCACTGAAAGGGTTGTGAGTCCTCCCAGGGGTCCACAAACAATACTTTGAGCATGGCTATACTATGCCATGCTGCCTTTCCTTTTTTTTTTTTTGAATAAAGTAAACAAATGAAACCCACAGAAAATTCATGTCATACATGATAGTTTCCACTTCTTCTATCATGAAAAAAGTTTACCAGAGCCATTTGCAAGGAATAAAACTGACTTGTTTTAATTAAGTTTTCCAGCTTCATTTTCATCCTATGATGAGAATCTTCATGGTGCAGTGTGCACATTGAGCAAGATGACAAGATCTTGGCCGAAAAAGTGAAGAATACAAAAGAAAAAAGAAGAAGAAGAAAGCTACTGGTTTTGAATCATAGGCAAATAGAAAATTAGATTCTGTTGAAGATATGGCTAGGCCACTAAGAATGTGTATAAAAATGTTTGGTCAACATCTTAATAGGTCCTGATATAATGCATCAGTCATTCTAGTCTATTATGCAAGTAGTGAAAAGAGCAATATATTTGAAATCAGAAGAGACCTGCTGTGGTAGTCTGAAAAAATAAAAGTCTTTGACTTTTCAGAACTAATCTTTCTTTCTTTCTTTCTCTTTGCAGTTGCATTTCAATGGAATATTTTAGAGTATCTTTATGGCTAAGCTGTTAAACCATATTTTTAAATTTTATTTTAGACTTATATACTAAAATTTAAATACACAATAAGAAAAGAAAAAAAGAAACATTATAAACTTAAATATTGAAACTTAAATACAAAATAAGAAAAAAAAAAAGCATTGCCCTGTGCACAGCAGAATGTAAGAGAGGATTCAAAATATATAGCAACAAATTTCCATTTCAAGAAAGTCTGTGTAATAAATATTACACATTGTGTTGAGCACTGTCCGTCTTTTCTTTGTTTCCTTGTAAGTTTCCTTTTGTTCTCTGTTGTGCACTTTTTACTTTGTCCTTTTGCCCCCTTCCTTCCCCCCTCCTGAAGGCTACAATTAACTGCAGATAAAACACATACACATATACACACATGCATGCATATACATACATACATATATAGACATATACACACAAAGATATGTGTATACATATATATTCACACACAAACATTTACTTACACATACATATACTTAGATATCTATGATCACTCTCATATACAGATAGATAAATTCATATGCATCTATGTAAGACCGTAAGAACTAATTTTTCTTGTAATATGTTGTCTCTGCTCCACATATGTAACCATCAACCATTTCCTGCTTCATCCCTCCTCCTAATTCTGTGACCTTCTATGTCCTATGCAACTTCTCTAATTGGTGGTTGCCCACATGTGACATCAGGGATAGAAAATCAAGTAGATGAGCCTATGTGAAACACTACCATTTCCTATGAAATCTTCAACTATCATCTATATTTCAGACCTTTCATGACTCATGAAACGACAAAGATCTCAGGAGTCCTACCCACTGAACCAGGAAGAGTAGCCGAAACTTGATATGATGATGTGCTAAATCCAAGGTGCAAATGCACAAAGACCACCCTGTACTTCCTCCTTCTGCCACTGACCTGAAGACCATTGTACTTGAGGTTCTGGCAACATCCCTGCATCCTTGGTTATATCTCTTCTCTTTCTTTCTCCATCCTGTTTTGGAATTGTCAGCTGATGCCTCAGTTTAGAATGCATGTTACCCTAACATCCACCCCTATCTCGCCTATCAACTCCTCTAAGATCCCACCCGTGGTTGATTAAAATTAAGTCACATGGACTTCATTTGCATGAGTTAAAAACATGCAAAACCAAAGCTTCTATTTGTCAATGCTGAATGGCAAGGCTAAGTCTTCTTTAAAGTACCCAAACCACTTCACTAAACTGGAACAGCAAGTTTGAGATTCCGTCTCCAATGCTTAGTGATTGTTTAACAATAGGCAAGCTGACTCATCCTTCTGAGCCTCAGTTTCTTCATTTGTAAAATATGGACTATGATACCCCAGTACTTACTTCATAGAATTGTGAGAACTATATGACTTTAAATATATGTTTATTGTATAATTTAGATATGTTTAATTTTGAATGTATTTATACATATATATACATGCATACATGCATATATTTTAAATTTAAATAGATATAAATTATGTATATAGAGTGTGTTTTGCACACCATAAAGTGCTATATAAGTATCAGCTATTATTATAGCTATTGATTTATAAAACTCTTACAAGGCATGTGACTCACCAATTTCTCAAAAATTCTGAGAGGCTTAGTATCATCTTTTGACTTTACTAAATACTTTAATTTCCCATTTTTACATAAATTGTTATTATTTCTATCATACCCAATATCATTGAAAAGCTATGCAGCAAGGAATATATACATATGTGCATATACAACTATTGCAAATATATACTTATTGTTGTTGTCTTTGACAGGACCTAGTATTTAATTAGTATTGAGAACCCTGAATAAAGAAAATCCCTCTATGGATGCACACTGGCACTTATTTTGGGGCAATCAGAGGTTAAATGACTTTCCCAAAGTTACACAGTGTCTATTAAATATAAGACTTATATTCAGGTTTTCCTGACTTTAGGGTTGGCCCTCTATTCCATACTTCTTATATGTTTATGAGTGTTTTCACATATACAAATATGTGTATGATATATGTGTGTGTGTGTGTGTGTATATATATATAATATATATATGTATATATATACATTATATATATAAAATTTTAATTCATGTTCAAAGTTTGCAGAATTGGCCTATGGCCTAGATAGACAAGCAAAAAGAACCACTGAAATTGATGAGGTTTTAAGGGACAAGCCAAAGACATACCTGATTAGCCACCTAAAATGTCTGTGAGGGTTCTTTTATATCATAACTTCTCCTCCAGATTCATTCTGAAATGTTCTTTTAGTGGCTAAAGAGAAGAGTGCAAGATGAAAGTCCCCATAAAAGCACCAAGAATTATTTGTGTCATACATGCCCTTGTTAGATCCCTCAAGGAGAACAGATTAGTTACTAACATAGTTCAAAGTGGAGAATTGAGCAGCAGAAGAGGAGGAGGTTTTCTCTGCCAATGTAGTATGAACTGAAGGCAGCTACAACTTTGAAGTCTATATTCAGAAAACCTTCAGTCTGCCTAGTATAAAATGGTTCACAAAATAGAACTCTACCTGTGTCCAAACACACTACAGTAGAATTGAACACTAACTTCACTTCTTTAAAGACTTCACATTTTGTAGGTTCACTAAACCATGTTTAAGTGCACCCACCTACCCACATACAAATGAAAGTAAAGATGTATGCAACATGGTAACAAAGTCTTACAAATAAATGCTAATGCTTTGCCTATTGTTTTCTAGTAGGTGACAGTTCTTTCCAGAAGTCCACAGGCTGCAGCCTGGCTCTATTATGCATCCCCAGCACTGGAGATACAAAGGATGAGTCATTCCCTACTCTTAAAGAGCTTACAATCTATGTGTATAATGTGTATATACATACTCTATAAAATACACATGTTCTCTCATTAGATGTGACATTACCTATTTATTTGGATCTATTGTTGAACTAAAGATGCTTTGCAGAGTAATTGGTTAATCTAGGCAATGCTAAAAGCAATAAACTATTTATTTGGCCCATTTGAAGGAAAAATCATGTCACCAAACTTGAGACATTCAAGAAATCACAGAGTAGGAAATGGAGAATATAGGGTGAAGATACAAGAATAACTCCCAACACACACGTACACATATATACCTTTCTACTTCTTCCCACATACTGATACTTCCCACATGCTGATACTTCCAAACTAAGCTCATCATAAACTGTGCCTCTGGGTTCATTTGCTTTCAGATCTTACTTAGCTAGTAAACAGTACCAAACAATTTTAATGCTTATTATTTGATAGTATAATATATAATGCATATAATAATATTGTATATAATAATTTGGTAAAATACTTTAAAATCTAGTAGTCCTATTGCCCCTTCATTCCTACTTTATTATTTCATTGTTTTCCATGAGATTCTAGACCCTTAGCTCTTCAAAAGAACATATTTTTAGTTTTAAGCAGGTGTCATCTTCAACTCCTTATTGTCTCTCACCCTCTATATCCAATCAATTATGAAGTCTTGTCTATTCTATCTTCATCACTTCTTTTTTATAAACCCCTTTCTATCCACTACCATTATTTGGTTCAGGCCCTCATCACCTCATGCTTGGTCTCTCTGCCTTAAGTCCTACCCCACTGCAGTGAGTTGTCCATCCTCCAGTCAGCTGTCATTATCTTCCTAAAGCACAGGTCAAATGAGGTCACATCCCTCCCCCCTTGATCAATAAACTCCTGTGGCTCCGCTACCAGCAGGATCAAATATCAAATCGTTGGTTTGACTTTTAAAGCCCTTTACATTTTGGCCTCTTCTTACCTTTCCAGTCTTCTTACATCTTACTGCCTTCTATACCTTCTATAATCTAGTGACACTGGCTTCCTTGCTGTTCCTTGCACAAGAGCCTCCATCATCCAACTGGTGCATTTTCACTGGTTGTCACCCATTGTTGAAATTTTCTCCCTCTTCATCTCTATTTTCTGGATTCTTCAACTTCTTTCAAGTCTCAGCTAAAATTCCACCTTCTACAAAAAATCTTTCCTCATTCCCTTTAAATGTTCAGTGCCTTTCTTCCATGAACATGTTGAGAATAATCTGTACTCATCTTTTTGTGTTCATGGTTGTTCACAAGTTATCTCCCACATTAGATCATGATCTCCTTGAAGACAGGCATTATTTTTGCCTTTATTTTTATCACAAGTGCTGAGCACAGTGTCTGGCATCTAATAGGAACTTAAGAAATGCTTATTTACTTGAGGTATATTTACAAAAGTCCTTTGTATACTTTTATAGTTTAATAGCCAAATATTTTTAATATATTTTCTAGTTATTCTGAATGGAATTTCTTTGTCATTTCTTCCTCTTTTTTTAGAACTGTTAATCAGAGATGATAAAGATTTTGAAAATTTAATTTATATTCTGATTTTTTTTAGATATATTACTAAAGCTATTAATCATCTCCATGAGTTTCCTAATTGATTCTCTGTGATTTTTCTAAGTAAACCATCATGTCAGCTACATATAGGTACAATTTTATATTTACTTTGCTGATGTTTAGGTCTTTAATTTCTCTCTCACCATCTCTATAGGTAGCACATCTAAAATCTTCTTGTTTGGGAATTTATATTTCCTAATTTCTTCATTTGGATGTTTTCCAGATATATTGCTAAAGTTACTAATCATCTCCATTAGTTTCCTCATTGATTTTCTGGTGTTTACTAAGTAAACCATCATGTCATCTACAAATAGGGATAATTATATCTTTGCTGATGTTTATGCCTTTAATTAGTTTTTCTTGTCTTTTTTATAGATAGAACTTCTAAAACTGTTTAGTTGTTTGAAATGTCTCTCAATTTATTTATTTCACTATTTTATTAGTTGTTTTGTTAATATTCATTAATTTCTTTAAATTTTAGTTTTGTTGGCATCTAATCAAGTACAGTTTCTGATAATTCTCTTTATTTTCTATATTTACAGTTAATTCAATCATTATTTCAAAATTCATTAATTCAAAAATATTTTTGGTCACCTTAGAGTGCTCCATTTTCAAGGGCAAGTCTTGATTTATTTCCCAACCTCAGTGAAAAAGATCCCTGCTTCCAAATGCCCTCCCACTGCTCTCTCAAAGATCTAATCAAAGTGAGATCAGAAAAACAATAGCTCCCTCTCCTTTTATGTATAGTTCAGGAAGGAGTATAAGCTCTGTATTATACATTATCTCCCTTCCCAAGCCCTATTTGAAAGACTTCATCTATTGATTCCCAGATGCTAGAAAAGTTAATTCACAAATGGGGAAATGTGCATTCTGATCCAAGAAATATGAATTCATTTCTTCTTCCTTCCCTACTTGTTTGATTGCTTTTTGAAGTGTGACCATAATGATTTCTTCATGTTCTTTTAATTGTCCTAAGGTTTTTTAGTAGTTTTATCTAGCCATATAAGCATATGAATGGATAAATTAACAAAAAAAACACATTTATTCAGCACTTACTATGTGCCAAGAACTGTGCCAAGTTCTAGAAAGACAAAGCTTAAAAAGAAGATAAGCCAGGGCCTCAGAAAGCTTATATTCCAACCGGAAAAAATAACACATAAAAGGGAGAGGCAACCAAGGAAGAGAGTTGTGTTCTCAGGAGGTGAGAGAGACTGAGGGGTGGGATAGTCTAGAACTTGTGTCTAGTAATAGGGTAAAATAGCATGACTAAATAAATTGCTGGATGGATGTGATGTTAAAACCTAAAATCTTGTGGCAACCACAACATATAATTGGCTGAGTGGAACAGTGCACACACTATCTAATCATGATCTTTTATCTTTCTATCTTTACCTATGCCTTACAACCCCTAACCCTGTTATTAACACTCACTCTTACTTTCATACCTTCTTACTTCTTTGTCTTTTTTCAAGTCATCATATCCCTACACTGTTTGGACTCTCCTTCCTTTTCTACTTGTATCCTTTAGTGAACTAATTTCACTATATACTATCCTCTCCTTTTGAATCTTTACCCATTTTACATCTTGACAAACCTTGACCCTGGATAACTCCAATAATCTGCCTCTTTTGCTTCTATTCATGCACTACTGAATGGAGCTAGAGGAAATGGAAAAAAAAAAGCTATGTCTCCTACAAACTCAATTTATCTAATTCCATTGATCCTTACTTCAGTAAGGTAAACTATTCTTGGGATCATAAATATAGAGCTGGAAGGAAACTCAGAGGAAATTAGGGGTAAGAAAGGTTGAATAACTTGCCCCATGTTACGTAACTCATAAGTTCTTGAATCAGAATTTGAACTCAGGTCTTCCTAATTCCTGAATTAAGAAGCTTCCTGATGAAGTTTAGAGGAAAGTGTAAAAGCTGGCTTGAAGCTTAACATCAAAACAAATTAAGATCTTGGCAACTGGTCCTTTCACTTCCTGGCAAACAGAGGAAAAAGAAATGGAAGCAGTGTCATATTTTATATTCTTGGGCTCAAAGATCACTGCAGACAGTGACTGTAGCCATGAAATTAAAAGGCTCTTGCTACTTGGAAGGAAAGCTATGGCAAATCTGGACAGCATACTAAAAAGCAGAAACATCACCTTGCCAACAAAGGTCCATATAGTCAAAACTATAGGTTTTTTTTTCCCCGGTAGTAACATCTGACTGTGAGAGTTGGACTATAAGGAAAGTTGAGAACTTTCAAATTGTGGGGCTGGACAAGACTCTTGAGAGTCTCTTGGACAGCAAGGAGATCAAATCAGTAAATACTTAAAAAATAATTCAGGCTATTCACTGGAAGGCCAAACACTGAAGCTGAAGCTTAAATACTTTGGTCACATAATGAGAAGACAGGACTCATTGAAAAAGACCCTGATGTTGGGAAAGACTGAAGGCAAGAGGGAAAAAGGGACAGCAGAGGATGAGATGGGTAGATAGTGTCATGGAAATGACAAGCATGAACTTGGACAGACTTCGGAAGATAGTGGAGGATAGAAGGGCCTTGTGTGCTGTGGTCCGTGGGGTCATGAAGAGTTAGACATAACTGAATGACTGAACAACAACAACTTCCTAATTCTCATTTAATCTATCCACTGCTCCTTGTGGGTGAAGAACACAAGTAAGCCATTGTATATAGGTCATAGAGTGTGTTGAGAAAAATGAAGTATGTGAAGCCTGGAAAGGTAGATGTATGTTAGGCAATAGTTTTAATGGGACTTCTGGGGGTGGAGCCAAAATGGCAGAGTTTAGGAAGCACTCAGCCAAGTTCTCCCAACATTCCTTCCA
Organism: Phascolarctos cinereus; assembly: GCF_003287225.1. Classification (NCBI taxonomy): domain Eukaryota; kingdom Metazoa; phylum Chordata; class Mammalia; order Diprotodontia; family Phascolarctidae; genus Phascolarctos; species Phascolarctos cinereus. The sequence goes on along the minus strand of NW_027556098.1, from coordinate 227,094,534 downwards.
AACAACTTTAAATAATTCCTCAAATAGAATTCTGAAGTGGTAGAGCCAACAAAAGGTCAAGGTGAGAGATTCTTACAGCCCAAGAAAACTTAAGTGTAAGAGAGATCAGTGACATAGGGGTGGAGGCTGACCCAGAGCCCACATGGATGAAACACCAATGTTGGGACTGGTGGTGGTAGTAACAGAAGCAGCAGTAGCTTCCAGAGCTATCGAGCCAAAGACTGTAAGAAGACCTGGAAACTGTTCTGAAAGAGATTATATGGGACCCCTGTGCTAACATTGGACACAGGACTGGATGCTGGTTGGCAACTCCATTGCTTATAGTTACTTCAAGGTCATAGCTCAAGAAGAGCACTTTTGATCAAGAGGGAGCAAGGACACTGCAGAACAATATTAATTACATTCTCAAGGGACCAGGAGCCCTTCCCAAGAAAGGATCAGAGTTCAGACCAGGAGAGAGAGCAGTGACCACACCTCTCCCCAGATCACATTAACTTGGAACCACTGAAAACTTCCAAAACTCCCAGGACCAGCTCTGAAAAGAGTCATGTCAAAAAGCCTGAAGCTTGGGACAGTGTCTCTCTTCCTGCCCCAAACACTGGGAATAGAACTCAACTTTAACATAAAGTTAAAAATCAAGAAATAGCATGAAAGAATAGGCAAGCAACAAAATAGCCAACTCAAAAAAAAAATCTACTGTGGTAACAGGGAATATCAAGACAGAAACTTAGGAGCCAATGAAGTCAAAACAGCTACAGGCAAAGCCTCAATGGGGAAAACAAACAAACAACAACAACAACAAAAAGCATGAATTGGACACAAGCCCAGCACGAATTCCTGGAAGACCTAAAAAAAAAATAAAAATGAAATGAGTGGCAGAGGAAAATTAGGTAAAAATGTGATCAAAAGAGAAAAAATATTAAATGCAATTAACAGATTGATTAAGAAGGCACAAAAAATATTGAAGAAAATCAAATCATAGAAAACAGAATCAGCCAGATGGAAAAAGAGTTATGACACCTCACCAATAATAATAACTCCTTAACAAGCAGAATTGGCCAAATAGAAAAAGAGGTAGGCTGAAGAAAATAATTGCTTAAATTGAGCCATTGCAAGCTAATGGCTTTACAAGACAATAAGAACCAATAAAACAAAGTCAAAAGAATGAAAAAAAAAGAAGAAAATGTGAAATATCTGATTGGAAAAACAACTGACCTGGAAAATTGGGTGAGGAGAGATAATTCAAGAATTATTAAACTGCCCGAAACCTATGATCAAAGAAAGAGACTAGACATCATATTGCAGGAAATTATCAAGGAAAACTGACCTGATATCCTAGAACTGGACAGTAAAATAAAAGTTTTAAAAATCCACTTATCACCATCACAAAGAGATCCCTAAATAAAAACCCCATGAAATATTATAGCTAAATTCCAGAACTCCCTGGTCAAAGAAAGAAACCACCTAAATATCATGGACCTATAGTCAGAAGCATACAAGATCTAGCAGCTTCTACAGTAAAGGAGCAGGGATCATGTAATTTGATATTCCATAAAATAGAAGAGCTGGGATTTTAACCAAGAATAACCTACTCAGAAAAACTGAGCACAATCTTTCAAGGGGAAAAATGTATATTCAATGAAATAGAGGATTTTCAAGGATTCCTGGTGGAAAGATCAGAAATTAATAAATTTCACATTCAAATGCAAGACTCAAGAGATACATAAAAAGATAAATTTGAAAGGAAAATCCTAAGTGACTTAAGGTTAAAATGTTTTTATTTCTATACAGGAAGAGGATATATGTAATTTCTAATAACTTTATCATTATTAAGGCAGTTGGAAGGATTCTACAGAGACTAAAAAAGGAGTGAATCAATTATGTTGGAGTGATGTAAAAAAAATGAATGGGCAAGAAAGGGGGATGCCTAGGGAGAAGGGGAAGAGAGAAGAATACAGTGGAAGGGGGAATAATAGGGACAAGGTGAGCAATGCTGGAACCTTATTCTAAAACTTCAAAGAAAGGAATACATACACACACATATGATACATATTGCATAATTTATATATTTAATTAGGAAATTTATATATATATATATATTACATATATATATATGTGTGTGTGTACTCAATTGGTAATAGAAATCTATCTTAGGGGAAATAGAAAGGGGAGGAGATAAGAGGAAGGTGTCTCAATAAAAGGGAGGGTGAATAAAATAAAGCAGTGGTCAGAAACAAAACAGACTTGAGAAGAATAAGATAAAAAGAGAAATAGATGGATAAATAGAAAGATTATAAACATCACAAAATTGAGTGAAATGCACTATTAATAATCATAACTGTGAATAGGAATGGGATGAACTCACCATAAAACAGAAGTGGGTAGCACAATGGATTAAAGACCAAAATCTAACAATATATCATTTACAAGAAACACACTTGAAAAAGAGAGACACAGGGGATAGCTAGGTGTCACAGTGGAAGGAGCACTGGCCCTGGAGTCAGGAGTACCTGAGTTTGTATCTGACCTCAGACACTTGACACTACCTGTGTGACCCTGGGCAAGTCACTTAATCCCGATTGCCTCACCAAAGAGAGAGAGAGAGACAGAGAGAGACACCTAGAGTTAAAATAATAGGCTGTAGTAGAATGTATTATGCTTCAGCTGCCATTAAAAAAAAAGACAAGAATAGCAATCATGATTTCAAACAAAGTGAAAGCAAAAATAATCATAATTAAATGAGATAAGCAGGGAAATTACTTCCTGCTAAAAGGCATCATAGACAATGAAGTAATAGCAATATTAAACATATATAAACCAAATGGCAAGACATTCAAATTCTCAAAGGAAAAGTGAAATGAATTACAGGAGGAAATAGACAGTAAAACTATACTAGTGGGGGACCTCAACTTTCCCCTGTCAGATATCGGTAAATTTAACCATAAAATAAATAAGAAAGAAATTAAAATTCAATACTCTTGCTTTTTTTGGGGGGGAAATCTGATTTAATCCAAGCCTTTTGTTATTTTTTTTTAATTTATAGAATTTAACTTATGGAATAAAACAAGCATTTCCATAATGTAGTATAGTAATTAAAAAAGATAATTCTATGTGAAATTGCAAATCTATTATGTACAACTTGCTATTCCTTTTAAATATATAATAAAGTTATGCAAATTTCATTTTTTCCCTCCCCCCTGACCCTAGAGATGACTACCATTAAATATACATACACATATGTAAAGTCATTCTACACATACTTCTATCTATCAGTTCTTTGTCTGGATGCAAATAACATCTTCCTTCATGGTCTGTTGTAGTTAATGACTGAGTCACTCAAAGTTCTTAAAACCATTTTGCTATTTCTGTATGCAGTGTTCACTTGGTTCTGCTCACTTCACTCTTCATTGTTTTGTTGAAGTTTTTCCATGTTTTTCTACAATCAATAAGTCATCATTTCTTGTAGGACAACAGTATTCCATCATAATCACAAACCACAACTTGGTCAGTTTCTCCAATTGAAAAGCATCCCTGAAATTCCCATTTCTTTGTTACCACAAAGAGAGCTGCTATAAACATTTTAGAACATATAGATTCTTTTTCTTTTTTCCTAATCATCTTTGGAAATAGACCTAGTGGTGGTATTTCTGGGTCAAAGGATATAGACAGTTTAATAACTCTTTAGTCATAATTCCAGATTGTTCTCCAAAATGGTTGGATCAGTTTACAATTTCACCAACAATGTATTAGTGCCCCAATTTTTCCACATTCCCTCCAACATTAGTTGCTTTCCCTTTCAATCATTTTAGCCAATCTGATAGATGTTGTTTTAATTTGCATTTATCTCTCAAGGTTGTTTTAATTTTCATTTCTCTAATCAATAATGGTTTAGAGCATCTTTCATGTGACTATAAATTGTTTTGATTTCTTTGTCTAAATACTCCCTGTTCACACCCTTTGACCATTTATTAATAGGGGAATGACTCATATTCTTATATGCATATCTGAAACAGTGTTGCTGTTAAAAAAAAAATTAGAAAGTATGTGGATTAATGGAGCCCATCTTAAATTATGGGTAGCATCTAACTAAAACCAAGAGTATGCATTAGCTGTAATAAGTTTTAACTTGTTAGCCTTCCCAATAAGATCAGGGGTATACATTATCACTGCCATTTTTCAATATTGTACTAAAAATGCTAGCTATACCAATAGAACAAGAAAAAATAAATTGAGAGCATAAAAATAGACAGTAAGGAAACAAAACTATCACTCTTGGCAGATGATATGATGGCTACAGAACCTTACAGAATCAACTAAAAAGCAAATTTAAATAATTAACAACTTTACAAAAGTTGCATTATAGAAAATTAATGCACATAAATCATAACCATTTCTCTATAACACCAACAAAACCCAGCAGGAAGAAATAGAAAGAGAATTCCATTTTAAATAACTTCAGACAATACAAAATACTTGGGAATCTACTCACCAAGACAAACCCAAGGACTATATAAACACAATTACAAAACATTTTTTCACACAAAAAAGATATCTAAACAAGCAGAGGAATATTAATTACTCATGGGTAGGCCAAGTTAATATAATAAAAATGATGCTTCTACCTAAGTTTATTTATTCAATTCAATACCAATCAAACTACCAAAGAATTAGTTTATGGAACTAGAAAAAATAATAACAAAATTCATTTGGAAGAACAAAAAGTCAAGAATGTCAAAGGAATCAATGAAAAAAAAATCTGAAGGCAACATAGCAGATTGAGATTTCAAACTATAATACATAGAAGTAATAATTTTAAAAAATCTGGTACTGACTAAAAAATAGAATGGTGGGATCAATGGAATAGTTGAGGTACCATTTGCCAAAAATTTCTGGGAAAACTGGAAAGCAGATTAGAAATAAACTAGGCATAGACCAGCTTAAGGTCAAAATGGAGAAATAATTTAAACAAAAAGGGCAATATCATGAGTAAATTAGGGAACCATGGAAAAATCTACCTGGAAAAATGTTTAGAGCTATGGGTAAGGGACGAGTTTATGACCAAACAAGAAACTGAGAGAGTCACAGGTAGTAAAAGGTATAATTTTGATTACTTGAAATTTAAAAAAAAAACTTTTGCACAAATTAATGCAACCAAAATTAGAAAGAAACCCGAATACTTGGGGAGGGGCAGAATTTACAGCAAGTTTCTCTGATGAAGGCCTCATTTTTAAAAATATATAGGAAACCGAGTCAAATTTATGAAAACAAGAACCATTCATTAAAGAATATGAACAGGCAGCTTTCAGAAGAAGAAATTAAAACTATCAATAGTCACATGGGAAAATGCTCTAAATCAGTACTGATTAGAGAAATGCAAATTAATACAACTCTGAGATATCACCTCAAACCTATCAGATTGGCTAACATGACAGAAAAGGAAAATGACAGATTCTAGAGGGGATGTGGAATTATTGGGACACTAATACATTACTGGTGGAGTTGTGAACTAGTCCTACCATTCTACAGAACAATTTGGAACTATGCCCACAGGACTTATAAAAAGCTGTGCATACCTTTTGATCCAGCAATACCACTACTAGGTCTGTATCCCAACAACATCAAAGAAAAGGGAAAAGGACCTATTTCCATAAACATATTTACAGCAGTTCTTTTTGTGGTGGCAAAGAATTGGAAATCAAGGCAATGCCTCAACTGGAGAATGGCTGAACAAGATATATATCTATATATCTATATATCTATATATCTATATCTATATCTATATTTATATCTATATCTATATATATTGTTGTAATGGGATACTATTGTGCTATAAGAAATAATGAGAGGGATTGTTTCAGAAAAACTTGAGAAGACTTATATGAACTCATTGTGGGGTCCAAAATTATCCAATCAGAAAAAAAAACCCACTGAGACAGAGCTCCAATCCAATAGCACTTTATGGCCTCCTCTAATGAAGTGGACTTCAGATCTTCCTCATGATCTGAGATGACTCCTTTCCCCATGGCTTTCTAGGGCTTGATACCAAGACACTCAGGAGAGGCTAAATAAAATACAAGATTCCAGTGGTTGATAGACCTTTCTCCTGAGGACCAAAAATGATGCATCAGCAAAGGGGTCATGGGTTAGATGAAGTATAGGACGTCTCCCCTGTCTAAGTAGCCATAAGATGGTCACCTGCTCATGTTGGGCAAAAGAGGGTGATCCAAAATTCAAAAAATATAAAAAAATAAGCTGGGGGACTTTCTATATTACATTATGATGTCCCAGTCATGCAGAGTTTGTTCAACAGCATTCTTGTGGTTAAGGCAAGTGAACTTCATAACTAATAAAAAAGTAGATTAAAATTTGAGGCCTACTATAAAGGCATACTATAAGAACTTATTTAGTTATCCCTATATGATTTGTGTAAAATATGTACTAGTACATGTTTATTCTTGTCCTGTTTATAGATAACTGACTAAATGTATATTACTACATGAGAATATCACTAGTAATTGTTAATAATTACTACCCCTTTATGGAATCACATTGAATTGATTAATATTGCTTGGAATGGAATAGGTCAGAATGAATCATTTCTCACACATTCAAAGTGAAGTGAGCAGAAAGAAGAGTACATCGTACATAGTAAGAGCAATGTTGTAAGGATGATCAGCTGGGAAAGAACTTAGCTACTCTGATCCAAAGATCCAAGACAATCCCAAAACCCCCATGACAAAAAAAAATGCTATCCACCTCCAGAGAGACAATTAATGAACTCTAAATGTAGATTGAAGCATATTCTTTTTTGCTTTCTTTACTTTTCTTATTTTTTTTTTATTTGGTGTGTGTTTTCTTTTGCAACATGGCTAATATGGAAATATATTTACATGACTTCCCATGTATAATCAGTATCAAATTGCATCAAAATCTCAAGGAGGAAGGAAGGGCTAAATGGATAGAGATAATTTGGAATTCAAAATTTTAACAAATGAGCATGTTTAAGAAATTTACATATGATTGAGTAACATTTAATAAAATAGATAAAAATATACTGGAAAAAAATAAAAGATCTAATGCTTTACAGAACAGTTTTTCTTTGATCATGAAGATAATAAGGAGCCCAGGTTGCTCACTGAATAGGAAAGTGCCATGGTCACAACTATATTTTAGAGACATCACCTTGGCAGCTGAGTGGACGAGGGATTAAAGTGAGGAAAGACTTGATTAAGGGGGAATAGTTAGAAAGCTACTGCAATAGTCCAAGTAAGAGGTAATGAAGACCTATACAGGGTGATAGCTGTGTGAATGTTGAGAAGAAGTGTATGAAAGTGACGGTTTGACAACAGACTGAAGATATTGGCTAGTGAATATATTGGGTAAAATGGGACATAAAAGAAGACATTAAGATGTGAGTCTGTGTGACTTCAAAGATGGTGGCATTCTAAATGGTAATAGGAATGTAAGGGAAGAGAGAGGGTTGGAGGGAATGAAGAATAACGAATTCTGTTTTTTGGATATGTTGATTTTTAAATGCTTATGGGGGATTCTAATTCAAGATATTAAAAGGAAACTGGAGACAGATATAATAGTGGAGTTCAGAGAAGAGGTTGGGTTGTCTAAATAAATTTTCTTAGAGATTATAACCAAATCCAATGTGGGATGATGTGATTAGCAAGTGACATAGTATAGAAAAAAGAGGATATGCAGGACAGAGCCTTCATATTTATTGTGTGTGACCTGAATGAAGATCTAGCAAAGGAATAAAAATCTAGAGAGGAGAGAGTGTTCGGGTAAAAGTGTGATCTCTGAGCTTCTGTTCTGGCTGGCTCCAATTCCAATAATGCTCTATCTCTTCACCATCTTCTGCTTCTTCATATCCATGCTTCCTTTTGAGACTCAGCTTAAAAATCAACTTCGATATGAATCTTTCTAGGTCTCTGCAGACACTTAAGCCTTCTCTTTAGAAGTTACCTCCCTTCTACTCTGTGTGTATATACCCATTTGTTTACATTTTGTCTCCCATATTAATATGTAAGCTCCTTGAGAGCAGGGATTGTTTTATGCTTTTACCTGTCTTTGTATCCCTAGAGTTTAACAAAGTGCCTGACACATAGTAAATATTTAATCAACACTTATTGACTAATTGATTCTAGATTGTTTTGGTTGCCTTTGGTATTCAACAATTCAATGAGAAGAGCCAAGAAATACTGAAGCAAAATAACTGTGATGTGACAAAGCAGTTTAGAGTTTCTTTTTACAAAGAACAAGCATATGTCAACCATATCTATCATTGTGCCTAAAAGATGATGCTCTACTGGGACCCAGGTATTAGGCAGTTTCCTGATAATTGCTTCATGATTATCAGAAAAAAAAATAGTAGCCATACTAGTGGATGATTCCATGAGTACATCAAATTCTGTGAAGTTCCCCGTATCAGAAAAAAAAAAGTTGCTTTCACATTCACCTTTCTACTTCACTTAACTCCCCCTCACTTACTAATCTTTGAATATCAACAGCTACTGTGTTGTTATTTTTCATACACTGAACAGTTCTCATTAACCACTCTAGCAACTCCCAGAAGGTGTCTTTGGACCTGACTTCTTCCAGATTTCTTAAAGGTGTCATGATATTTTCTCTCTTCTAGATATTTTGAATGAACTTAAATAAAAGAAATAATATCATTTAAAAATATGTGTAGATACTCATTTATAGTGAATATTATAGAATGCAAAATAGGATACCATGAGTCAGTTAATAATAGAGTTTCACAAGGAAAAAGGACATTGAAGTCTTGGTCTTAGGTGTCTACGAAGTATATAGAATTTTTTCTATCAAAATACTGAGAATTCATGTTTGTGATATTATTAGCTACAATATTCCCTCAATACCTTTTCCCAAATCAAACTATTAATAGGTTAGCAACATGTCCTCCAAAAAGAAGGACACAGTTTCCTTTATGCATATATTCATTGCCAAACATTTGAACACACCATTGACAAGAATTAGACTTCTAATCAGAAACTCTGACCATTTTAATCAATGGGCTAAGAATGTCACTGAAATCTGTGATCTCATTACTGGAGATACACTTACAAGTTCAAGGCAAATTAGAGTTGTTGAAATAATTTTGAATTAACTAGGAGTATGACAGTACTTCTTTTTATAGGTTTGGAATTTGGAATGGGAATGTAGGGGAAGAAAGCTAGCATTATTTAGCTAAATTTTTAGAAGATATGTCAAATGTCCTGTTATTCCAGGCTGATTGTCTAGTTGGATATCCATTCCCTTTGCTTCCTTAATTTAGAGCATTTTATAATAAATAAACATCCTATTTTAGTCTCAAAGTTTCTCTAAAAAACTGTCTCCCTATTCCCCTTCTCTCATCAACATATTTTATCATTACTCCTTAATATAGGCTCTCTAAATGCAAGGCAAACAAATTTGCCAGCCATCTACAATACATGACTTTCTCTTTCCTACCTTGGTTCCTAAATGTTCCCCTCTAATCAATCAATTCTGCTTAATTTCCTGAAAATTTATCCCATTTAGGATGTGGGCCATTTTGAAACTTATTTGACTCTGGTCACCCCTCAACTCAGCATTCCCTAAGCAGTCATGCACTTAGTTTTCATTTTACTCATACTTGTTTGTTTATAGATTGTTATTTCCATAGGTGTTAATATAGACTTTCTGGCGAGTTCTCTGGGGGTATGACTTCAATTCCTATTTCTTTCATTACTGTCTGTCCTTTAGCCCAAGCTTGGGGTGACTAACACTGTACCCAACTCATACAAGTTGCTGAGTAAGTATGGAATCTTGATGAGTTGACTATCTTATTAAGAGGAGAATCAATCAATCATCTTCTAATTGCCTTGTACTGACTGCATGCCCAGCATGTTTAAGTCTTTTTTTTTTTTTTTCAGTTCTTTGGATCTCTGGTAAGAGATTTGAAAAGAAAGAGAAAGGATTAAAGAGACTGAAATTATTAACTACATAATCACAAAGAAATGCACATTTCATTACCTTTAGGAACTGGGCAGAGTCATTCTGGTTAAATAATAAAAAGGAGGAAAGAAATTTTGGTTATTTAAATTACATAAGATAAACAGAACACTTAAGAGTCTTAAAATATTGAATATGTACATTTATAACATCAATCTGGATATTCCCACAATATCATCTTATTGATAACAATAGGCAGCATAACAAGCTGGCAACATAGAAAGCCGGATTAGGAGCCATGAAGACTTGGATTCAAGTCTCATTTCTGACACAAATGTGAGACCTTCAAAGTCACTTAGCTTCTTGGTGCTTTAGACAATTCCCTGAGTCTAGAAGTCAAGAAGAAGGTTTCCATTTGAATTAATAGAAGGAGTTTCCTCATCCAGGAATTTCTTATAACCATGAAATCATGGGTCCAGTAATTATTATTAATAATAATAATAATAATAATAATAATAACAATAATAATCAGTAGTAGTAGTATTACCTACCTGAATAAGGTACTGGAATAATAATAATGTTATTATTGTAACAGTAAATATATATTTATTGCTTTAAATTATTTTCTTGTATCGGCAAACTAAATTAACTGCAAAGAAAATGTGAAGACACTATCTGCATCCAGAGATAAATAGATGTATAAAATGGTATATATATATACATACACACACATACACCACATATTTGTGTGTAATGGTAGCCATCGCTAGGGTGGAGGCAGGGAAGAAAAAAAGTAAAAAAAGAAAGTTACATAAAACATTCTTTATATGTTTAAAAGGAATAGCAAGTTGTACATAATAGATTTGTAGTTTCATGTGGAATCATCTTTTTTCTCTATTCTACTATATTATGGAAATGCTTGTTTTATTTCATGAATTCAGAATAAAATAAATAAAAATTTTAAAAATGTTACCTATATATCTTATAAAAAGGATACTATTGTCTCCATGTGTATAAACAAAAGAAATTCCGAGCTCCAAGGGACCTTCGGGGTCATCCACTTATTATATAGTTAAAAAAACAACTGAGGCCCAGACACTTCAAGTGACTTGCTCAAAGTCATACAGTTAGCTTTTGCCAGAACTACAACTGGAGGGCTGATGCTTCATTTCCATCAGATATGCTTAAGCTTCTTGGCATACTTTTTTTTGACCTAGGCACATGGGTAGGTGTTTAACTAAAGTAAACAATTATTTTTAATAATATTACTTAAAATCAAATGGTGAGCTCTCTGAAGGCAGGACTTCAATTCTTATTTCTTTTGTTACTATCCTTGGGTGACTAGCCTGTGCCCAGTTCTTACTAGATGCTCAATAAGTATGGAATTTTGATGAGTTGACTATCTTACTAAGAGGAGAATCAACCAATCATCTCCTAATTGCCTGGTACCAACTGTATGCCCATTAACTAATATTTTAAATACTAATTACTAACTTATTTACAAACATGTTGATTTTAGTGACCATATATTTGTACTTAACAGAAACTTTTAAACATATTATCTTATTATTTAAAGTCTATAACCTGTAAGGAACATTGTAGATCTGAACTGTGCAGCCCTATTTAAGGATCAAAGGGAGGTTTAAAAAAAATCTAAGCATTTTCCACTGCTAATTTCTAAAATTTTGCTCACTTTCTCAGCCTATTATTTTATGGCTGTGGGCTTCACCAAGTTTCCACTGAGAATTACGAGGGGCGTGTTTGTGTATTTTGGGTATAATACCATTCTTTCCTGAAGGATGATCAGTAGGGACAGGCCCCCTGTTGTTCAGGAAAGTTAATTGTGATAGTATTCCCTTCAAATCTGTTCGGATCTTCTATTAAGCATGTCTCAGATTTCTTATATAAGTTTTTAGACAAACAAAAGATACATTATTGAAATAACAAAGAAAGAAATGAGAACCAAGAAAACATTGTATACAGTAACAGCAATATTGTTTAAAGAACAACTGTGAATGACCAAGTTTACAGTAACAAATATTATTTGAAGAGCAACTGTGAATGAATAACTAAGTTATTCTGAGTATTATAAATACTGAAATCAACTACAAAGGACCCATGAAGGAAAATACTATTTACATCCAGAGAAAGAACTGATGAATAGAAGTATGCATAGTATGGTTTTACATATGTGTATGAAATAGGGGCCTTCTCTAGCGTGAGCTGGGGAGGGAGATAGTTTGGAACTTAAAATGCAACAAAAAAAAGGTGTTTTGGTTTTTTTAAAATCTATTCAGGATTACATAATGAACAAAACAATGAACTGTCATTTAAGGGATCTAATTCTTCCACTGATAAACTGAGTGACCTTGATCTAGTCATCTCACTTCATGCTTCCCAGTTTTTTCATCTCTCTACTGAAGTAGATGGGCTAGAGGTCCTCTAAGAAATCATATGATTCTAGTTGAGAATTCTCTAATAGTTCTGTGACTAGAGGCTTCCACATGGAAAACAGCAGTTAGAAAATGGATTCATTTGTCTGTATCTAATGCAAACATTTCTCTCAGAGGGTGCTCAATAAATATTAATTGTTGATAATGATTTGTGCAATCAACAATATGTGTGGTTCAAATGCATATTCAGTATCTTCCAAAACACTGGAAATTCAGTGCTAATAGCTTAATGGACCATGAAAAGAAGCCTGTTTTACTTTGAAGAACTAGGAATTTGTTTATACATGTCCATCAGTGATTCATCTTCTTATTCAATCCCTACACTTTTTGATTTTTTGGCATAGTTAACCATCCTTTTTTTTTAACTTGAGTTTCAAGTATATTGAAGAAATTAAATATGAAAAATTATTGTGTAACATAATCATAGAAGCTGGAATGGGCTTTAGAGCTCATCTATCCTGAACCTTTCTTATTACAGACAAGGAAACCTAGGCTCAGAGGCCCAAGGTCACATATAAGTGACAAAGCCAGGATTTGAAACCAAGTATCCCGACTCCCAATGCAGTGTTCTTCCTCTGCCTATATTTCACAGGATCTCACTATCACAAGAAGAAACATTAAATTGATTTATTCTTTTTAACCCCCAAGGGCAGCAGTAGGACAAAATGATACAGGGTTAAAGGTTAAATTGTGACTCTGGAAATAATTTTCCAACAAAGCTACCTGAAAAAAGGTGTGGACTGTTTTATAAAATAGTGAACTCTCCATCACTAGAAGTATTCTGGCAGAGGCAAGAAGACTAGCTAATGGGGATATCTAAAAAGGGATTTCTTTATTAGGCAGGAGATCCTATCTAGCCATAAGATGTTCCAGTTATCAGATACTCTCTTGACTCTGCTCATATCTCTTTGCTCTTCAATCTCTTCTGCCTTCCAAACAGGCCACTCTCTTGACTCAATCCCAGATTTTTTTTGTTCTTTTAACTTTAATCCTAGAGGAAGTCCAATCACTCATGACTCTAAACAAAACTGTACATAATCATTTCCATACAGATAAAGTAAACACTATTCTCTAGCACTTTCTCCAGGCCTTTTACTCTTACTATTTCTAAGGCATTGTATTCTAGTTATCCCCAAAGACCCCAAATGGATCTTGTTTCCCAAGCAGCTGGCAAACCTGTATGTCCACATGATCTGTAATGGAAACCAAACATACCCACAGCCAGCACCAAATAGAGATGCTATAACAGCAAAAGAACCAAGATGGGGGTTGATCAAACCTTCAAACCTTGGTCTTGGGGATATAGAGAATTCAGCACATCAGAGAAACAAGTACACTTCAGAGTAAAAAAGACCAGAGGCATAATGAGTAGAACAACTCAGTACTGTCCCTTCACTGAGGATATTATCTGAAATGTATAGATCTGAAGGGAAGGGGAAACTCAGCAGAGAGAAGAGTCTCATATTGCCCTACAAAAAAGGGAGGAGAGTTCTCCTGGTGGCTGATGGGTCCATAAAAGATCCAGTCTGCATTTTTTTTAGGTTAAATAAAACTTATTCTACATTAAATGTCTTATTAGCCTGAGTACTTGTAGAAGAGACGAATTTTTTTTGTTTGTTTGTTTTTTAATGGAGAGAAAATTGCTGAATAAAGAGACTCTCAAAGTTTTCCTGGATAGGAGCATAAGCCTCAGAGATTTAATGAAATACTCAATTAATGAAATACTCAAGCCAGATACTAACATTCCCAGAATTCTCAATGCTGAAGGCATGAGCCAGGGAGATTTTGTGAGAAGTTCCCCAAAACTGTGCCCAGGTCAACTGTGTTAAGGGTTAGGATCCAATTGTCCTTTGGGTTATGCAGAATTTGGTCAGACATCATTTGAACCATATCTGTCCTAATAACCCCCCTTGTAGCATCCATCTTTCTCTCTCAATGAATTAAAATACCAGATCCTGTCTCTGGGATCCTTTGCCTTGGATCAACGCTCTACTTGACCTCCCTCATTTTACCTCATGCCCTGCACTGCAGTCAAGTAAAGCTAAATGCTATCCCTAAATTTTACTTTGTTTTCTCCCATTTCTTATATATTTCCACTATATCAGTTAGTCAAAAAGCATTTATTAAGCACCTCATATATTCCAGGCACCATGCTAAGTGCTGGAGATACAAAAATAGGAAAAAAAAAAGTCCCTGTTCTAAAGGAGTTCACAGTCTAATTCTAATGGAATATATAATATGCAAAATGCACACACACACACGCACATACACACACACACACACAAATATGTACATATCTGTAAAAATAAGCTATATACAGGGTAAATTGAAGTGTGTGTCAGAGGACATGCAGCAAGATTAACAAGGACTTGGAAAGTCTTCTTTGAAGAAGGTGGAACTTTAACTTTTAGGTTTAGCTGAAAATTGAAGGGACCGAGGAGGCAGAGAGACAAGGAGACAGAGTTTCAAGTATGCGGGACAATCAGCAAAAATATCTAGAATCAGAGATGGAATGGGTGAGGAGATCAGTGTCACATCATAAAGTACAGAGAGTACAGTAAATAAGCATTTATTAAGAGCTTACTACATGCCAGGAACTGTGCTAAACACTGGGGATATACAGAAAGGCAAAAGCCAGTTCTTGTTCTCAAAGAGCTCATAGCCATCATAGCCTTTTGCCTGGACTGTTGCACTGGCCTCCTGACTTTGTTTTTCCTCTCTCCAGCATTTTCCCTTCCCAGGTCATCATTCGTCAAGCAGTCAAATTAATTTTCCTATTGTGCAAATAAAAAACCTACTCAAAAACTCTCAATGATTCTCTACTATCCTACTATACTATTATAGGGGACTGAATTCAACTACATACTCTGGCATTTAACTAACATCCTACCATCAGGGTTCAATAGGCCATTCCAGACTTATTTCCCAGTTGCCTTTTATATATCCTACATTCCAGCCAAACTAGATAAATGGTAATGCCCTAATTGAATCTTTCTGTTTTCTACTTTTGTCCATTCATATAGGCTGTGGATAGGACCATCCGTGTCTCTGCCTCCTGAAATCCTTGTCTTTCTCCTAGGCCCAGATCAATGAAGACTTTCTTGATACTCCCCAAATCAAAAGTATTTTCTTCCCAAGTATTGTTAATGCATCTATCCTCATTGTTCCCTTATCCCTCATTATGTTCTACCTTGAATCGTACTCATTTGTCTGTGTGTTGTGTCCATCCAACCTTGAGACAAGAACTGTCAGAAGTTCTTTACCTTTTGGGTCCCGGACCCCTTTGTCACTCTAGAGAAGCCTATGGACCCTGCCTTCAAATAAGGTTTTTAATTGCATAAAATAAAATACATAGGATTACAATGGAAACAAATTCTATTGAAATAATGACCAATTATTTTTAATAATAAGTTCAGAGAAACCAGGTTAAGAAGAATAAAAAGTACTTAAATTTTTTTGCTTGTTTGTTTGTTTTTGATGAGATCAATAAACAACATTGTACAGGATATTCTTGGAATTGACAGCGGTGAAAGAACCCTCCCAATGAGTTTAGCTTCAGCTCTAGCCCTGTTCCCTGACGTGAGTGTTCCCGGAATTGGAGTTCTGTGCCTGATCCAAGATGATCAGAAAAATGAAAATCACACCATCTACAAAAGATATGAAAGGAGGCATGATGTAATAGAGACAGCAATGACTTTACAGTAGATGCACCTGAGTTTGCTGCCTAGTGCTGTCTGAATACGTTCTACCTATATTGTCTTGGCAAGACATTTCTCCTCTCTGGGCCTCAGCTTCCTCTTCTGTAAAATTAGGGTTTTGGCCCAAATGATCTCTTCGGTCCATTTCAGATTTAAGTCCTATAATCCTATGAAGGAATGAATAAACAGGACAGAGCAAGGTACCAGGCCTGTAAGTCTGAAGATTTGGATTCTAGTATGGGTTCTGCAACTCAATAGTTGTACAATTTTAGGAAAACAATTTAAACTTTTTGGGCCTGAAATTCTTCATTTATTTGGTTGAACTGGATTAGTTGTTCCCTTGAGGACCTTCTGACTCTAAGATGATATGAATAACTGAAAGTTGATTTTACATAGTCATATTGTATGTTTTATCCTGTATCCTCCACTATAAATCCTTTTGTACTTTTTCACAGTATTTAGCATAGCTAAGTCCCAATTAGTGCAAATAATCAATCTAGTGAAGTGTGAATTAATCATGGTATTTGAATTCTCATTGAAAATTTCCATTGAGTTCAAACCAGTTACATATAATAAAACTTAAAATAGTGTGAATTCAAACAACGTGACCACTTCATGGGATTCATTATTCATACTAATAGGAATCTCTCTAGGGCCCTGAAGTTAATCAGTAGCCAAAAACTGTTGACTTGGCAAAAATGGAATGCTGTGAAATACAGTTCCTCATTTTTAGAAATGTCATAATTTAATACCAGGGATTTGAACTAGACTATATCTAAGATCACTTCTACTTCTTTGATTCTAATATTAGTGTCAATTTTAAAAAAGTACCTTAGTCCTTTGAAAAACAGTGCAATAACAACAAGGTGAGAACTTTTTCTTTTCTTTTCTTTTCCTTTTTTTATTACCTCTCATGAAAACAGACACACATACTTCATAAGACTTGCTCCTTTTTTCCCCAATAAAGCTCATTAAGCTCAAATAGTCACCCAGTCAAATCTAGTTTTCTGAAGCAATAGTTTGTGAAAGAAATCAAAGATCTATGCACATGTGTGCATATGCACCCACACACAAACACACGTGCACACTAAGATTTCTTCACCGACTTCACAGCTGGTGTTTCCATAGTGATTCTAGGCAATTCATCTCATTTTTTTTCCCTTCCATGTTGTCTAACCTCCATTAAACAGCAAGGTGCACAAGTATCCTTTTTTATGAACTTTCACTTGGAATAAAGGCTTTATGGTCAACGGCAAATTGCTGTAAGTCTTATGTAGGCTCAACCCTGAGCTCCTGAAACTATAAGCAAAGGTTTTGCTTTCTACCTGTTACTCACCAATAGCTTCAGGAAAAGGCAAGGCGGATGATACGTTAGCTATGGTATCTATACTCTATTGAAAACTTCATTCAGGTTCAACATATAGATTGAGTAGTCCTGTACACTCTGAAAACATTGTGTTTGACCGATCTCTTTCCTTTTGTTGTTAAGTACTATCACCAAGTAATTCATATGGACACACATGGAATTGAATTCACTTAGCTGATTATTAATGTTAGTATTTTAGGAATATTTATATTTTCCATTTTTTTCTCTTATTTTGTCACTTAACTTTTCCTGTTAATAACACTAGTTTCTCTTCAGAGTACAGGAAGATTTCTTTAGTTTAAGTTTCTCACTGTAATGGACCTCTAATACCTGAGAAACTATCCCTCTGTACTTTAGGATTCAACAAGTTTCTGTAAGGTATTGAAGGACCTGAGCCCAAGAAATAGGATCACATAGTAACTATAAGGCCTTGCCTTATTCATCCACCCTGTCATACTCTCAGCTGTTAATGTTTTTACCACAAAATACATTTTAAAATCTATTTTTACATATTTTATATAAACCTCTATAAGCATACATTATATGCCATTATATTATATGCCATTATATGCCTTACATTCTAAGGACTGTAAGCTCCTCAAGGGTGTGGACTATTTATATTTTTGTTTTCTCATCCCCAGGCAGAAGGTATGTGCTTAATAAATTCTTGTTGGTTAATTGCCTACTAGGCCTTACATACTTAAGCAAGCTTTTTTTTTTTTCCAGGGGGACAGAAGTTTAAAAAAAAGTCTTGAAGCCATCTGTAGAAATGTAGGGGAAGCCAGTTATAATGAAACCAATACAAATTTCATCACCTGCCTTAGGAATTATCATGGCCAAATAATTGTGGAAAAGAAAGAGAATTTGAAAATTCATAGCAAGTAGACCTTGTAGGGATCCACATGTGACTTAAGATCCACTGCTTGGCATATGCCAAATAGAAAATTTAAAGAAATTCAACCCAAAATAAGTGGCTACAATATATAGATTCATGTGAGAAGATAAGTTTAATAAGACCAGCCCTCATGGAACTTAACAGCTAGTGGAGGGACAAATACTTGAATATTTTATATATATATATATATATATATATATGTATGTATGTATATATGTGTATATATATATATATATAATGTATGTATGTATATATGTGTATATATATATATATATATACAAGATATGTAAATATATAAAGTTAACATATAATGATAATTGCATTAAAGAGATTAAAAACAAAGTTCCACGAGATGTCCAAAGAAGGAAAGGGATTTCAGGGAAACTTTCAAGAGAAATGCTCTGCAGGTTTCAGAAGTATAATTAACCATGACCGATCCCTAAATAAATGGCATTAGCAACAGAGAAAATAGCAGCACCTTTTACAGAGCACATCTAAAGACTTGATTCCACAACCAACATTTGGAGTCAAGTAAAAGTTTTATTGAAATCATGATTTCACTTCCATTTATTAACATGCCTACTATGCTAGCTGCTGATGCTGGGTTTAAAAAGGCAAAAACAAATCAATACCTTCTTTTAAGGCATTTAAAGTCTACTAAAATTGTTTATGTTTCACCCTTTAAGGCAGAAATCTAGTGTTAATTGTGCGATATTGAAAAAAAGGAAAAAGAAAAATTATCAGGAATCTTCTGCTCTTTGGTAAATGGTTCTTTGAAAGTCAACATAAGATTTTTGTGTATAGCCTTTAAATATATTTAGGCACAAAAATGTATCTTTATGTTATTAACAAGGTTAAGTGAAGTGGTTCCTATGGACACTGTAATCAAGTTGGTAATTTTCTTATTACCCTATGCACGTTTTAATCAGCCAACAAGTACTTATTGTTGAATTTGATACTTTGACAGGAAGCCTGCATAATATGAGTTAAATTGCAGTGAGAACTAGTAGAAAACATACTAGATTAGAAGTTAAGCTTATAGAAGCTTCTTGTTCCAAACTCAATGGTTGACCCTAGAAAAATCATTTTACCTCTCTGAGACTTGTTTTTTGTATTTGTAAAACTGGGATAATATTTCCTGCCCTGCCTACACCACAAGGTTGTTGCAAGGATCAAATGAGATAATGGATATGAAAGCATTTTGGAAAGTGTTGTAAGGTACTATTATGAGAGGTAGCATGGTATAATGAATATAGATAGTGAGAAAGCCTGGCTTCAATTCTACCTCTGACACTAGCTTTGTGATTGAAGGCAAGTCACAATCTCAGCTTCACTTGTCCTCATCCATACAAAGAGGATAATAATACTTTTACTTCCTACCCCACAGGGTGGTTGTGAATAAAATATTTTGTAAAGAGTAGAGGATCAGGTATGGTGGCACATGCTCACAATTCCTGCTTCTGGAGGAGGCAGAAGTTAGTGGACTACTTGAGCTCAGGAGGTTCAGCAGGGCTAAAGCTTATCAGGTGTCTAGTACTAATATGGTGAGCTTTCCAGCGGTTGCCTAAAGAGGCAGGTCAGAAATAGAACAGTGAAAGCTTCTATGCCAAACAACATTGAGATTGATCCCATGAGTGTCTGATGTACTTCCAGCTTGGAGGAGAGAGGGAGACCAAGTCTCAACAAAAGACAAGAAAAGGGAGAGATCTATATATTTCACTCATTACGCTGAGTTCAAAACCGTTGCAGTTTCTTCAAAGAAACTGAAAGTGATCCAAACTAAATGATTCACACTGAAAAAAATAAGGATGAAAATGAGTATTTTTCAGATTATTTCCTCTAACTGGATGTACAGCCCATTCATTGTTTGTACTTTTGACAAGTCCAAGATGGATAATGAGCCACATCTGGAATTTAATAGAAGGAAAATATGATCTTATAGCAAATCTGGGAAATTATAATGCACTCTCAATGATCCTAAACTGACTACTGCTACACAGACCCAGATTTTTTTTTAACACTGATAATTTCCTAGTAGTGCTATAAATTTGTGAATCATGGAACATTAAGATAATAACTGGAAATATTGGAACGTTGGAAATACACTTAGTAGGTATAAGCTAGCTATAATAGGTTATTGACAATGACAGCTACACACAGAGAATAAACATTGTTAAAAATAGGTATGATAAGATGTACTTGTTGTCACTTCAATTCTCAAATTACACAGCTTGTTGAGGGCAGAAACTTAGTAAATGCTTTACAGTTGATTGACTTATTAAGACTAGCATGTCTTTAGAGTGACAGACAACAAATATACAATATGTAGTATATATAGCACATTACTAACTTGAAAATATTAGCAAAATAAGAGGAAGGCTTTCAGTGCATCAGATACTGCATATATGTATTAAAACATGAATAATAAATACAGTTGTGGATATAGAGTTAGGAGTCATTTGGTCCCATTCCATAATTTTATAGATGAAAAAATTAAGGCCCAGTGAAGTTAACTAACTTGCCCACAGTCACACAGAGCTGGCAAATATGGAATTAGAATCATGACTTTTCAACTCCTAATGTGACCTTCTTTCCAGATTCTACTCCCCTGCCACACTGCTCACATAGAGATTCAGTTACCAGTCTATGAAATACCAAACTCTTACCTTACTAAAAGTCAGTTTATGATCTGAAATTGAGAAACTGAGTTGGTGTACTAGGTCTAATATTTACAACCTGATGTAATCTTGGGCAAGTCACACGAGCTCTAGAAGCCTTCATTTCATATATGTAAAATGGGGATACAATTACTTGAACCTCTTACCTTCCAGTGTTGGCATGAGGAAAGCACTTGATAAACCTTAAAGCACTGTAGCAATGTGAATTATTACTATTATGTATCCCATAATACAGGACTTACATATTGTGTGTATGTGATTTCTTAGAATAAGAGTTCTTAACCTGTGGTCCATAAACTCTCAAGGGGTCCATGGGTAGATTTCCAAGCATCTATTACCTTGAATGGAAAAAGAATATATCATTATCTTAACTGACTTCTTACTAAAATTAAGCATTTCCTTCAATGATTTAAAAACATTATTCTGAGAATGGGCTTCATCAGATTGCCAAAGGAGTCAATCACACGCACACACACATACACACATACACACACACACACACACACACACACACACACACACAGATTAAGAAACCTTACTACAGAGCATTTACATGAGAACATGTATAAGGGACATGAGAAAAAGTAAATGAGATAACACTTCTCCCACTGAAAGCAGTGTCAACATGGATAGATCACAGTTTCACTGAAGTTTTGAATTGACAAAAATGATGCTATCATTTTTTTTTCAGAAATTCTCAGACAACAATGTCAGTGAAATATTTGAAAATAGTTGTGTTGGCAGTGTTAACTGATCCGGAGAGCAAACATGGAGTTAACAAAACACTTGCACCCCATGGAGACACAGCAAAATGTTAGCAGCTATGCCATTATCCTGTCTGCCTTTCCCCAAGTCTCCTTGATAGGCATATCTCTCAGTGTAGAATGTTGTTTCCTGAAACTTTACAGTAAAAATAGAAATAATAAAAAATTGACAAGGCCATTTTTTTTGTTGGCTACAAAACTGAAACCTGTAGACAGCAATTAGAGAGTGCATAAGCATTCACACTTACATAAATACACAAACTACACACAGTCAAATGTTGATGTGCAGGATATTGGGGGCACCCTTAGAGAGAATGGTTCCCCAGGTACTACAGACCTGTTAGAATGACTATATGTGGCAAATAAATCACCTCTTAGAATGACTATATGTGACAAATAAATCATCTCCAAAGCTCTATGTCATATTAAAGACACTAGTATTGTTTCTAGAAGGGGATATAAAAGAGGGAAAAAAACAACTAATAATGTGAGAGAGTAGGATCAATAGGCTGTTAAAATTCATAAGAGAAATAAAGAAGAAAGTAGGGAATTTTTAGACAGCATCCACTTTGCCTTAGGTAAGGAAGTATTTTCTGATACAGAATGTATGAAAAATATGGTACATGTCCTAACAGGATTCTTTATATCAGTTTTCCGTGAAAGTTTAGCATAGAAAGTTGTGTATGCCCATGTATTTACAACTACTAATGATTTTATTATAAGAAGTCAAATCAGAAATGAATTCAAGGAAATACAACTTGTTTGTACGGGAGGAAAAAAAAATCTGAAATGGAAATAATAGCTTCAGATGTCAAGAAGATCAAGAACTCCAGTGTCAGGTTTGGCTAAGTATCAAATATTGTTTCTCTCTATTGGAACTAACCACTCTTCAGAACATAGTTCAAGTTCATCCGTGTTTCTGTTAGTGGCCTGGTGACTGACAAGATTATTTTTTTTAAAGCAGCTAACATATAGTGCCTCCTTTTAAAAGATGAAGGTAGAGGGAAAAATCCCCCATCCATCTGCTCCTTATGTTGACCAAGGCGTTGTTAAGAACAAGGAACTAACTTAACCATAGATGTGAAGTATGCTCTTAAATTTTCTATGCTGAAATGTTCTCTTTCATTTTCTACAAAATAGTTAAAAATAATTTGCCTCTTACCTTTCTTAAAAAACAGATACACACACCTGGCTATTAAATGGCTATTTTTAAATCTTGATATTTCACACCAAATGTGAGAAATATCCAACTGTTCAGGTATAGCTAGCTGGTGCTCCATCTGTAAAATATGAAAGAAGCAACTGCCATACATTAAAGAGGGTACATTAAAGTTGCTAAAGGTAGCACCTACCCTCTTTCTTGAATTTCTACCTCCCAAGGCCTAATTTCCTGACTTGGGAGGGGGAGTTGTCCTCTGTAGGACAACAGATTTTAGCTGTGACCACAGGAAGTTATCTTATGAAACTCACTTCTTGGGCTGTCAGAATGTGACAATTTTTCTCGGTATCAGAAAGGCTGGTGTTTCGTCTCCTCTCTCACCTTCACCAAGCTCTCAGTGATTTCAAAGGAAGTTCCATGCTTGGATCTGCTCTGTGTGGACAGAGCACATTTAATCTTCTGAAGCTTATCCTAGGGTCTCAAATTCTACCTGGCCCTTAGGTATGTCCAAATGAAGCATGTCTAGATATTTTAGTTTTCTAGATATTTTTAGTTATACCTACTTAATAATTACCTTCTACTTAATAAACACTCTCTTCTATCTCTTTCATTATATCACATAGGTTTTTAATTTTCAGCCTAATATATATTGTAACTAGATGATTCAATAGTAGAAAAATGGTGAAAATACTAATAACCAACACTGTGGGAACAGGGATAGAGATTGGACTCATGATTTCATTGGTATAGGAACCCCCTTTACCAAAATGAGGAGCACCTTCTTAAAGTCTTAGAGATTTGACATAGGACTAAAAATAGTATTACAATCCACCTCATTATTGCATCTTAAAAAACATGTAGCCTTTCCACTGGATGTGAAGCTGAACTCTCCCAGAAGGGTTGTCCTCTTCTACCCCCCCCCATTAGAATGTGACTTCCTAGGAAGCAGACATAGTCTTACTTTTCATTCCGTTTCCCTGATGCTCAGCACAGTTCTTAGCACATAATAAGTACTCTATTTTTTTCAGTCATTTATAAGGCCTCCAAAGTGCTTTCCATAAAATGTCTCTTTTAAGACTAACAACAACCCTATAAGGAAAATATGCTTATGATTATATAGATTTTATAGATAAGGAAAGTGGCTGAGAGAGGTCGGGGGCTTATCCATGAGTATACAACTAGTAGTTGTTGGTACAAATCTGAATCAAAGTATTTCTAACATTGAATAACACAACTATTAAGAAAACAACCAGCAAGATCTGCACAGGGACACCCTGTACAATAAAATGCTATAGGAAAAAAATGTGTGAAAGCCATTTTCTAACTATGTAACTTGTTTCCATGCATCAGAAAGAGCTTGAGGCAGCAGCAGGTAAGTTCTCCCCAACCCTCACCTTATGCTTTAAAAAGTGTGTTGCTTTCCACTAGCTTACATACCCTTTGGAGCATTGGCCAGTGAAGGCCTAGTCCTTGGAAAAATGAACTCTTCTTAGCCTTTTCCATTTCAATTCACAGTCTTGGTAAGCCTGATTCCAGTAGTATATGATGGTGCATGTAATGTGCATGCAATCTTTGATTGTTTTCTCTCAGTTCACTGAGGGGTGACAAAAAGCCTTTTAAATGGCTACTAAGACAGATCTGAGTTTGTATAAAAAAGACTCAGAAAAATCTAAGAACTCTCTCTTACCTTGTGATGCCTGAGGTAAGAATAGCTGTACACATCTAGGTAAAGAAGGGGATTCTTGCCCTTTCTCTTGCCCTGCTTCCATCTTGCCATAAAAACAGGATGTCTCTTGCTTCTTCTCTCACTATTGCATTTGTTTTCCTAAAGTTTCGCGACTCAATATAATAGCCTAAGTAACAACTTTAAAAGCTTCACATAGTCTAGGAACCATTGCCAGAGGTCTATCAACTAGGG
Source organism: Phascolarctos cinereus (assembly GCF_003287225.1). Lineage (NCBI taxonomy): Eukaryota > Metazoa > Chordata > Mammalia > Diprotodontia > Phascolarctidae > Phascolarctos > Phascolarctos cinereus. The sequence continues at coordinate 227,069,658 of NW_027556098.1, read as the reverse complement.
TCCATGATAAAGTCTGACAGAAGTTGCAGCAACTGAGTCATGGTGAGGAGCCAACCCTAAGGTTTATTTATTTCATTTATCCTTGACCCAGCCCAGCAGTGAAAAGCAAGACAATGTAATCTTGCATGCAAGGGAACAACTCGTTCAATGGCCATGACACAACCAGAAGCGAATTTGTTGAGAGTAATATTTAGCAGTCACCAATTTTGGCTTAAATCTGCTGTCCCAGAGACCAAGCATATGTAGAAGGAAGATTGCTCTCTAGTTCAAATGGATTTTTTTTCCGTTCTTTCCAAATTGTACTTTTCCAGGAAAGGGCCCTCTGTAAAAGCTACTGACATTAATTGGTTAATTCATATTAAAGGAAAGGGAGGAAGAGGAAGAGAGGAGAGAAAAGGGAATAAGCATTTATATAGCATTTACTACATGCTGGGCACTATGCTAAGTGTTTTTCAAAAATCTGATCTCATTTGATCTTCACAACTCTGTGAAGTAGGTGCTGTTATTATCCCCATTTCACAGCTAAGGAAACTGAGGCAAAAAGAAGGTAAGTGACTTGCCAAGAATTACACTGCTAATAGGTGTCTGAGGCTGGATTTTAACTCTAGTCTTGCTTACTTCAGTCCCAGTGCTTTATCCACTATTCCAACTGGTTCCTATATTGAGGAGAGCTCAACTGGTTTATTCAATGCTAAGGATTTATTACACGGTGATAGATATAATAATGGGAGAAAATTACTAGAGATGGGATCAAGAGCTATAATATTAGAAAAAAAAACCACTCCATTTCTTCAAGGTTACCCTAAGAATCCTGAAAGGAGACGTAACCACACTCTGGCTACCAGACTTGGCAGTGCCAGGGAGTGTTGGGAGAATAAACTGGGAGTTAAGTTTGAAAAAATCTATAAGCAACTTCTAAGTGATCTAAAGTTGTATTAATGCCCTGAATGGTTCCAACATCAAGTAAAAAGAATTATGAAGACAGAAGTAACATTATTCTTCCTTTTCCTTTTCTCCCCACCCCAACAAAAAGCAGACTTTTGTTAAAAAGTTCATTGGGTTGGAAGGAGGAGGGTGGTAAAGCTGGTTGGTGTCTATTTATTTTTCTTTTCTTAAAACTATGCTATAGTTGATAACAGGGCAGGTTGTTGTCTGTGTACATTCATAACTTACATGACTGAACAGAAAATACACATATACACATTGAAAAAAAGATGAATTAAAAGCAGAATTATATGGGATTTATAAAAACAAGGGGTTTTTTTTTTAAAGGATAGAAGTCTTATTTCAGGGAGGAAATGAGATTAAAGGAGCCATCAATTCATTACTGTAAATGAGGAACTGTACACAGGCACTTAATTCTTACTTCTTCATCTTCACAGGAATGGAGAAATTGGAAAGAATACAGAAAAAAGAATATATTTATATTTAAACCTATATCTTTAATTATGAATATACATATATACAGCTATGTAAGTGTATATATTAAGTACATTAAAATATAAATTGAAAAGATAACTGAGGCAGAGCTCTTTAAGCATTAAAAAGTATAATGGATAACTACATCATCATTTACAAATATTTTACAAAATAATTTACAAACTAAAGGAACTCATTATTAAGACTACATATAGAGAAACATTAATTGTACATGGGTAGGTCAAGCTAACATAATAAAAATTAATATATTATCTAAACTAATTTACCTATTCAGTGATGTGCCAAACTCCCAAAAGAATATTTTGTGAAGCTAGAAAAAATAATGATGAAATTCATCCGGAGAAACAAAAAAAAAAGAGGGTAATAATGGGGATAAAAGTGAGTAGAAGATCTATTAGTATAAAATGTCAAAGTAGTAATTACTAAAATGATGAGAGAGAGAGAGAGAGAGAGAGAGAGAGAGAGAGAGAGAGAGAGAGAGAGAGAGAGAGGGAGAGAGAGAGAGAGAGAGAGAGAGAGAGAGAGAGAAAGTTTCCAGCTCTCAGTTCCTGGAGGAAGGACTCACTATATGACAGAAACTGTTGGAAGAAAAGAGCAGCAAGCTGGCAGAAATTGAGCTTAGACCAATACCTCCAACATATAATGAGATAACCTTCCCTCATTTAAAAAAAAATAATCACATTATAAATAAATTAGAGGAGCAAGGAAGAAATTCAGATAGGTGGATAAGGGAAAAGTTCATGACTAAAAAAGTGATAGGGTGACACAAAATAAATGGGCAATTTCATTTACACTTTTTAAAAATGGAAAACAAATCTAATGCAGTTAAAATTAGGAGGAAAACAAGTAGCTGGGTAGAAAAATATTTGCAGCAAGTATCTCTGACAATGGCTTCATTTACAAGATATATAAGAAGTTAATTCAAATTTAAAAATAAGAGCCATTCCCAATAACTATATTACCAATGGACACAAACAAGTCATTTTCAAAAAAAGAAATCCAAACTATCAACAATCTGTGAAAAAAATGTCCTGAATCACTAATAAGTAAAGAAATGCAGATTAAAGGTTCCACTTCACACCTATCAGACTGGGATAGAAAAGAAGGAAATGATCAATGTTAGAGGGGCAATGTAGAAACAGGTCCCCTAGACCACTGTTAGTGGAGCTTTGAATTGGTCCAACCATTCTGAAAAGCAGTTTGTAACTATGCCATAAAATTACTAAAATGTGCATACCTTTGGAACTAATTATACCACCACTAAGCCTACATCCCAAATAATTCATGGGAAAAAAAGGAAAAGGATATATATGTGTAAAATATTTATAGCAGCTCTTTTCATGGGCATCCAAAATAAGAAACTAAGGTGATATCTTCCTATTGGATAATGGCTAAACAAATTGTATACGAATTTAATAGCATATTCCATAAGAAATGATGAAATGGATGATTTCAGACAAAACTGGGAAGAGCTTTCTATGAACTAATAAAGAATGAAATATGTAGAAATGGGAGTATAATTTATACAATAATAATAATATTATAGAGACAAAAATAAACAAAACAAAAACAAAAAACAAAAAAACTAGTAGTACACTTGCCAAAACACATGCAGGAACTGTATAAATTATTTTTAAAAATTATACAAATAATTTAAATAATTGGAGAACTATTAATTTTTTGTGAATGGGAAGGATCAATATAATAAAAATGACAATTTTACCTAAACTGATTTATATGTTCAGTGCTATCTCAATTAAATTGCCAAAAAAATTACTGAATTAGAGAAAGTAATTAAAATATTTATTTAGAAAAGCAAAAATATCAAATGAAATAACAAAAAAATGTAAAGAAAGGGGGTGTAGTAGTACCAGATCTTTATTATGTCAGTAATGATCAAAACAATCAGGTACTGGCTAAAAAAAATAGAAAGATAGCTCAAGAGAATAGAGCAGACATACAATTTACAGCAGCAAATAAACATATTTATATTTTATATCTATTAAGTGTAAAGACTTAAGATCTGGGGATAAGAATTCATCATTTGGTAAAAAAAAATTGGGAAAATTGAAAAGCAGTATGGCAGAAACTAGACATAGTCCAATTATCTCACAACATTTGCTAAGATAAGGTCAATATAGATATATGACCTGAATATAAAGAGAGATATTACAAAAAATATAGAAGAACATGGAATATATTACTTATCAGACTTATGGATAGGTAAATTATCTATGAATAAACAAGAGAGCAAAATTAGGTGTAAAATGGATAATTCTGATTACATTAAATTAAAAATATTTTTGTAAAAATAAAACAAATGTGGCCAAGATCAAGAAGGAACACAGAGAATTGAGGGGGGAAATACAAACAGTTTCTCAGATGAAGGTCTCATTTAAAATATATAAAGAACTTTGTGAAATCTATAAGAATATGAGTCATTACTCAGTTGATAACTGGTCAAAGGTTATGAACAGACAGTTTTGCAATGAAGAAATAAAAAAACAATTTATTTGATTAGGGAAATGCAAGTTAAAACAACCTTGGGATTTCATTTTATACTTATCAGATTGGCTAAAATGACTGAAAGAGAAGGCAAAGAATGTTGTAGAGGATGTGGAAAATTTGGGACACTAATTCATTGTTGGTGGAATTGTGAACTGATCCAACCATTTTGGAGAGCAATCTGGAATTATGCCCAAAGAGTTATTAAACTATACCCTTTGACCTAGCAATACCATTACTAGGTCTGTTTTCAAAGACAATTAGTGAAAAAGGAAAAAAAAATTATGTTCTAAAATTTTTAAAGCAGCTTTCTTTGTGGTGGCAAAGATCTGGAAATTGCAGAGATGCCCATCAATTGGGGAATGACTGAACAAGTTGTGGTGTATGATTGTGTTGGAATACTACTGTGGTATAAGACGATGAGCTCAATGATCTTAGAAAAACATGGAAAGACTTGCACAAAATAATGAGAGCAAAATGAGCAGAACCAAGAGAACTTTGCATAACAACAACACTGTTTTAAAAACAACTTTGAGAGAATAAGTTATTTTGACTATTATAAATACTCAAATTAACTATAAAGGACAGATGAAGAAAGATGCTATCTGCATCCAGAGAAAGAACTGACAAATAGAAATATATATAGAATAATTTTACATATTGTGTACTTGTGTCTATTAGTGGCCATCTCTAAGGCAGGGGGGAAGAAAAAAAAAGAAATTTACATGATAACTTTGTTGTGTATTTAAAAGGAATAGCAAGTTATACATTGCAGATTTGTAGTTTCACATGCAATCATCTTTTTTTTAATTATATTATGTTAGGTAATTGCTTTTACATAAATTAAAAACAAAATAATTTTTTAAAAAATAAGTAGGAGTAATCTATAAATACAATTCAAAAACACAACACATAATTCTTAAGTGAAAGAAAAAAAAACCTCTGAAATACTCTAATCAACACAGTAAATTAATGATAACTCATGAGTCCAAAAAAATAGAGATGAAGTATGCCACTCATGTCTTGACAGAGAGCTAATGAAGTCAAAATGCAGGGAGAGACACACATTTTCAAATATGGCCAATGTGAGAGAATTTGTTTTCCCACTCTTTGCAGCTATGTTGTGAGGATTTTCTTTTTCTTTTCACAAATGACAGTGATGGTAAATGGGAAGGAGAGATTAATAAAACAAATGAATAACTTTTGAAAAGGAAGACACAGACCCATCACTTGTTCTTCATCAACGTAGAAGACCAAACTAAATGAAATGCATTTGAGAAGCAAAAACTTCTATTAAGACAATAATATGCAGGAACACATGTGAACATACAATCAAGAGAGATTGTGAGAGTCTTTCATTTAAACACCGTGACAGTTTAGATGTAGATTTATAAGGCCACTGTGGAATGACATGATAAACTTTAGATGTATCATCTATTGCTTTCATTTTATAGTCCCCCCAAAAAAAAGATATTTTTAAAAAACCCTTCATAGTACTGCTTTTGAGCTTTTATTTAGCAATGAATTTTGATAACAGATATGAATTATTTTAAATTAATTATTCTGGTCAGTCTTCAACTTTTTGCTCATTAAAAAATTCTGGCTACTTTGTTCTATATAAGCATTTCATCCAAGATAACTGGATTTCACTAGAGATTTTTTTCCACCATTTGAGAACTCATATCATAACTGGAATGTCTCTTTGTTCTTTCAGTTTGATTTAAAGCAAATTATTCTATGTACTACAGTAGTTTAAAATGTATTAAAATTTTTTTTCTAAATTGTGAATTATATGAAATAGTCTAACAGTTTAAGTTTAAACAATGCAATTAGCTAGTTATGACTGGAACAACCAGGCCCTATTTAAAATAATGAGGTCTGACAGTTATGGAGTCTGAATTATTCATTGATAACTAGCTTTTCCTCTTCTGCAAACCATGGCTAACATTAATAACAGAGGTGTAAGTGTGATAACAAAAGAGTCTGACACTAAGAATACACATACAAAAGTGCTAAATTCTTATTTAATTAATAACGACCATGGTAGCAATATTTTTCTGAAAGAAAATCATTAAGCAGAATGTGTTTTCTCATATGTTTCATTATTGCTTTTCTTTAAGGTGGTTTCTATATAAAGAAATAATGGGTTTTGGTAGTATTTTGCCATTTGATTTTCTAGAAATGTATTTGCAAAACCAGTTAAAGGATGCAGGAAAGCAATCATTTTTAAAGCCTTTGGTTAAAAAAAAGTTTGTCATTTCCTATTCCTGCTCTTTTATTTATTACACTTAGGAATACAGTGCACTTTTTATTAGAGGAGACATACAGATTACAATGATACATAGAACATAATCATAAAGGTAAATAGCTCAGTTTAATTTGAAACAAAATACTTTTGATTCTGCCATGATTACTGTAAACCTGATGGCTCATTGGTAGGAATGTTTGTAACTGACAGGATAAATCACGTTGTTATCCTGCATAATTTTGTAGCAGAGAAACCAAATTTGTTAGCAGTCTCCAGGCACTGCCCATTTTACTGCTGGAGGTAACTGTCTGTGCATGCTCAAGGCTAGAGATTAATGTGTGACCAGTGTACTTCCTACACTGAATTTTAGTAAAACCGGTCTTTGCTTTGCAGCCACATCCACTACATATGCTAAGCCTGCTGGTATTTTTAACCTTCAACATTTGCTCAAACTAAATGTTCCAATTTCTGCTTTCCATAGGATAAGCTCCTCTGTCTACCACAATGACTACATATGTAAGTGAAATCAATCAACAGCTTTCATTAAACACTTCCTGTGTGCCAAGCCCTGAGTTAAATTGCGAAAGTACAAAGAAATAGCAAAAAATTGTTCCTCTGCTCAATGAGCTCATATTCTAAATAGGAGACAACCCATGAAATACAGAGAACGACATTAAAAAATGTTCCCCAACATGAAGAAAACCTATAGGACTTTGCATGGTCTTGTAGTGAAGGAATTGAAGTTGAGACAGTGAATTCCAAGTAAAAATCTTCCTTAAATAAGGCCTGGGTTACAGGAACACTTGGTGAATAGAACCAGAAAATCCCTTGTTTTAAGTTTACTCTTAGGCATTCATCAACACAACCATCTGTACAAGAGTAAGTGAGCGTAGTTAAGCTTAAAAAGTCCCAAGAGTCTAAGTAAAGAATGTCCAAAATGGGGCTTTTAGATACATCTCTGTTTCTGGATTTATGGCTCAGCGCCCATGCATTTGTAACACAGTGGTCTTGTTAGTAAGACTTTCAAAAGGAGGATTTGAAAGATGGCTTTTTTTATTAGTGCAGATCCATATGCTATAACCTGATTTTTTTCAGTACAGATGTCACTTACAGTATACCTATCATGCACTGAAGACTGTGTCATTGGTCAAGAGAGAAGAGACACCCCAATATAATGATTAATAATCAATGTGTCTGGCCTTTAAGTCCACCCAGAGGAGGAATGAAACACTGATGCAGTATCTCTCCCCGAAGGAAGAAAAACACTGAGGGTGGAAAAAGAGGGCAGGATGAGTTTCCCTTAGAGAGATATAAATAGTAGAGCTGTCCAGCACCGGGTTCTGCATCGTTTGGTATAAAATGCTGTAAGTGAATGATGCATGCAGTTTACATCACAGTGTCTTTTTGTAATAAAACTATTAATTTAGGGTAAAGCATATGAATCTATAGAAATATTATTTTAGATTTTTTGACAACCATTTCCCTCCCTTCTTCCTATTGAGCCATGTAGCATAATTCAATGAAGGCATTTATGACTATTTTATCTTTAATTGCAGCCAGAAAAGGAATTATTACAGTTTATTCCCATGTTAGATTCTCATTAGAAGTGTCTCTAAGCAAGTTTAACTCATATATTCCCTTTTTTTTTTGGTCTACTTCCCTAGCTTTTTCCTTAGGAAAAATCTGTTTTATTTTTCTATCTCTCTTTCTACTTTCTTCTATTGGCTGCTTTTGCTTCCTAAAGAAAAAAAAACAGACAGAGGTAGTTGAAACTCCAATATACAATTCCACTGATTATTTTATGCTAATGAATGAACCATCTAGTAATATAATATTTCACTTTTTGTGCCCTCCTGGTGGTAGCATAAGATAAATTCTAGAGTGTCTTTAATTAACTAAAGGAAGCAGAAAGAAATCTCTGTGGATTAATAATATTTATGGCCCTAAAATGAACAAAATAAAGGATAGGAGTAGGAGGGGGCACCTAAGTGGTAGACAAATCTGAGAAAGTTAATTAAAATGAAATTCATGCTTATTTTGGCATTTTCATCTACCTTTATTACTGAAGGATGGTGAATAGAAAAGTCTAAACTCTGCCTCAATCTTTTTCACAGCCTAGACAGTCAATCCAACTTGTTCACATTTTATTCCTAAATCTTGGCAATGGAAAAATGAGAATAGGTGCCTTTAAAGATTAATTTTTGTTTGTCTTGTTTCTCAAAATGACCATGCCTGTGTACTTCAGATACATCAGATCATATCCAATGATTAAGCTACATGTAGGAGAAAAGCTGCTCAGAAGGGATGGAGGTGGAGAGGAAGCAAGAGAATGCCAACAAAGAAGCTTTGGCATGAAACTGGAGATGTACAACGATAAATATTTGCCTCTACCCCATTCTCCTGAAAGCACAGTAAAAGATCCAGTACCCAACCGGCATGTAGATGTGGAGTTATTATTAATTCAACTCATTATGAGTCACTTGAGAACAGAGACTTTTGTTATTGTTTTTCATGTTTTTTCATATTTTTTTATTTGTTTCTCCAGTGCTTAGCACAATTTCTGGCACATAGTAAGTGCTAAATAGGTGTTTTTTACTTGTTGAATTGTTGACTTATCTCTAACTCCCATTCCCCCCCCAAAAGGAAGTAGTCCACTCTAATGAACTTTACAATTTTCTGATTCTTAATCCACTGTTAACCTTGATTTTTCATCTCACATAGCTAATCAGTTACCAATTCTTACCATTTTTGTCTTGACACCATTTTTCATAGCCAACCCCTTTTCTACATTCACATAGTTAGCACTTTAGTTCAGGTTCTCATCTTTCTCTCTTGTTCTATTACGATGGCTTCCTAATTGTTCTCCCTGTCTCAAGTTTCTCTGTACTCCAATCCCTGCGCACAGTTGCCAAAGTGTGGCATTTCCTTAAGGACAGATTTGCAGATCTGACTGTGTCACTCTCATCTTAATGAACTCCAGTGACTCCCTATTGCCTCTAAAATAATGTATCAATTCCTCTTTTTATCTTTTAAAGCCTTTTACAACTTGACCCAACCCTATCTTTTCAGCTTCTTTGTAAATTAATTCCCCTTTTACACTCTTCATTCCAGCCAAACTGGTCTCTCTGTTCCTAACACATAGCACTCCATTTCCCCTCTCTGTATCTTTGTTTGCACTGGTTGTTCCTATGTCTGAGGTGCTTTCCCACCTCATTTCTGCCTCCTAGTAGAAGCCCATACTTCCTTCAGGAAGAAGTTCAAGCACTACCTTGTTCATGAAACCTTTCTTGATCTCCCAGTTGCTAGTATTTTCTCTTCCTATGTAACTTGCATTTAACTGTCTTGTATTTATTTTCAATTTAGTCTCTGTATGTATGTACAGATGTAGATATAGAGTTCCAAAATTCTGAATGCAGCTTTAAGCTATTAAAGTATGTGTGTGTGTAGTATGTATGTGTGTATACATATTATACATGCATATACACATACATATATCACAAGCACATGTCATAATCCTCTAATAGAATATAAGCTCTTTAAGAACAGGAATTATTTCATTTTTGTCTCAGTATCCCTAGCACCTAGCATAATAGCTGGTATATAGTAAGTGCTTAATAAATGAGTATCGAATAACTGAAATGGTAATAGTCCTATAAATCTATACTTACTTAAATAGAAATGTTGACTGAATATCACCAGAGAAACATACCCCATTTTATTTAGAAATGAAAGGAATGTCTTCTTTCTCTAATAATTTTGATACTATCTACATATGTCATTTATGTAGTAAAGTGCTTTTGAAGCAATCTGTAGAGAATGAAATGGATATTTTGCATACTCAGTACTAACTTCCATTAGTAGCTAGAAAGAACTAAGCCTTTTCCTGAGAATTAGACTACTGACTCACTTCTTAAAGAGGTCTGTTCACTGAATGGGCATTGCCTCACTCAAAGCGAGAACCTGAAAAGACCTTAGCTTAAAAGGCCCACTGCATCCTGGGCCCTATCCAAGTCATCCTGATGAATATCTTGCCACTGGACACAGATGGCTCTGGATGAGAAAGTGAGGCTGGTAACCTTGCACAGCCCTCCCTCCCTCAAATCAAAGTCATGTCATCATCTCCCAGATGTCATGGTCCTCTTTGAGAATAAAGGACAAATACAACAACAACAACAACACAAGACTACTGAGTGAAGCCACAGACTTTATCTTTTAACTATCACATCCCCACCCATATTCTTTATTTAGTGGTAATCATATGCAGGAAATCTTCAACTTCTAGTCAAATGGGTCTTGGACCCATATGCTAAATTTTTGTGAGAAGGGTGTACAGCAGCTTAAGGAGTAGCTCCCAGGGCCTCCTCCAGGAATATTAGCTTCCAAACCCACAGAACTCAGTTTCTATGGGACTACATGCAAACATAAAGCGCAAACACTTATTGCTCCCAGATGCAAAGCTAGGCAGAGCATTTTCTTTCTGCTTTCAGCATTTCTTCTTCTTTCCCCTTTAATTGCCATCTGCCTGATGACCCTATGCTACCTTTAATTGTTCAGAACTCATCTATCTCTATGGTTCCTACCTTAGTTTCTCAGGTAGGTGAAATGTTTTAATGCAAAGAGCACTAGATTTGGAGTGGAATGAGATTTGAATTTGAATTGTACCTCTTACACTTAACAAACTGTGTGATCACAATGGGGTCATTTAACTCTCTGATCTTCATTTTCTTCACATGTAAAATGGAAATAAGTGCTGTAGTTACTACCTCACAGGGTTGTTATAAGAATAAAATGCAATCATATATGTAAAATGCTTTAATAAGCTACATAAATTTCAGGTGTTTTTTTTGTTGTTACTGTTGTTTCAAACAACTTCATGTCCTCTTCTATTTTGAAAGAAATCATCTTTGTGAGAAAATTTACCTATTATGGAACCCATTCAACCCATTCCCTCAGGACTTTACTATGTGAAAAACTAATTTGGTATGTTAACTGTTACTAATGGCCAAACCATCACAGGTAAAATATTTGCATTTTAGCTGGAATTTTTATTCTTTAACCCAAAGTAGTGACACAATGGTGGGGATTTCAGGGACAATTTGGTGGGCTAGTGAGGAAGACATTTGGGGAAGGAAGGGAGTAGAGGGGGAAAAAAGTCTTTTCAGCTTTCAGCACTACAAATTGGACCAGTCCTACAATGCAAAACCACTGCACCTCAGCAACACCCTCTCTGAGCCTGTAGTGTAGCTTCTCTTAAATTTGATGGGAAGAAAAAAATACATTTTGCATGACTTCACATGCATAATTATCATATTGTTTGTCTTCTCAAAGGGTGGGAGAAGAGAGGGAAAACAGAACTCAATTTAAAAAAATAAAAGCTAAAAGTTAGCTGGGAATGATGAAGTCTAGAGGTCTAGGGGTGCTGGAACCCCAAAATCATGACAAGCAGGTCCTGCCTGAAAGAATTTGACCCAAGCCTTCTTTCAGCCAAAGACAAGGTGTATTAAAGATCTGTCATATTGGGCAGACTCCTAAGGAGTCTGAATGTTAGTGAGCTATTTGCTAGATTACAAGAATCAGAGCAGTGGCTAGATTGTAAGAATCTAAGCATCTTAATGGAAACAAGATGGACCTCATATACAGAAAGACTATGGAAGGGATCTAGGAGTGGCCAAGTAGTCTATGAGGTAATAGAACTCCTGGGACCTGGACCATATGGCCAAGGGAGAATGGAGCCTAAATAGGACTAAGGGTGGGAAGTGGCCAGGGACTATAGGAAGGTAAGACAATGGAGGGCTAGGGCTAGGTTAAGGATATTGGGTGTAGCCACATTGAAAGGGCAGTTGATGGTGTTATAGCCTCAGGTGAACACCAGAGATTTGTCCTTGTGGGGAAGTTCAGGGTTTTTCCTTTCTGGAGTCTAAATCCTATCCTCATCAGGAAGACCTTACATTTAAAATATGTTATTGTTACTAGGTTAACATGGTGGTAGACTGTTGGACTCAGAGTTAAAGTATTGCTTTAAGGTTTGCAGATATATCACTATTATTATCATCACTAATCTGACTAGGGAGATGCAGTTTAGAACACCACAATCAAATTTACAATTGGTAACAAATTGTCAATATTTAATAAATATGGTAAGTATGACATTGACCATAATGCAAAAGTAACTGAAATAGGAACTAAGATAATGATGCTTCTTTTTCTCTCATAGACAAATATAAATGCATGCAAACATAAATGCACACACATGCACTACAGTGGGGTGTATTTTATTCTCTGTATTTCTGCACAAGACTCCTGAGCTGTGAAGGAAGGAGTGAAATATGCTGAAAGAGAAGGAACTGAACATGCTGAAATATATATCACCACAACAAGCTAAACCTGAGAAAATCCTTCCTAAAATTAATGTCATAATGGGATTTGTCCTTTCACTAGATTGCTATATTTTAATTGAGAATTAATAGCCACAGAAGAATATAGCCACATATTAGCATGGTGAGATCAAAATCACCAGAGTTTTCCTGGATAAATGTCAGTCCCTTTATCCATCTCCATCTTGGTTTCTCCACCTCATATCCAGATGTAACAGTCCCTTTTCTCCAAGATTTAAGGTATCATTTTTCACAGTCAATACTGTATACTACGTCATTTTACATCTAAGTTCCATCCTCATTAAAAAAAATAAAACATTCAGAGTACCATCTAAAAATCAAATGTCACACTTCTTAAAATCATTGTCATGTTGTCTGTGTATTTCTTAATGACTACATTATTAACTTTAAGAAAACACACTCCTACTCACATTTCCGTTATTTTTCAGATTCTGATATTCCCCATGATTCATTTGCCAATAACTTCACCCTATAAACAAAACAGAAAAAGTCAGAGCAAGATCTAAACAGTGAGGCAAATGGTATAACAAGTTCTGTTTATCTAAAAACATTTGAACCCACACGTGTACTTATCAACAACGTGTAAAGGAAATAGATACATACATTTATATCCTAAAATGAAAGCTACTCTGGTGAATAGTATAATATAACCAAAAATTAGATTAAAAATGTAGTTGAAAAATATTAACATTTACACTAACACTTTCCTAACACTTGGGAAATGTTAATAAAATGGTCCATTTTATCAAATCACAAGGTCATTGAGGTGAGTAGGTATTTGTTACTAAGTTGTAAAGAACATTGATTTACAGTAACAAGCCCTGAGGTGGTATCAAGAATTGTAGAATATTAAAGAGAAAAGGTATCTTAAAGATCAAAATCTTCATTTTACAGATAAGGAACCTGAGGCCCAGAGAGGTTGGGGTACTTATTTTAAGTCACATGTATTTTTGGTAGCAGAGCCAGGACTAGAGAGCACACATTTTCTGAAGCTTAACCCAGTGCTCTTTTTAATATGCCACTGTGGCCCACTAAACTGAGGTCCTATAAATAATTATTCTGGGGCATATGGGGTGTTCAATGAAGACTAGCAAGTCTTACTTGAGGGCTTTCTGAACCCTTTTCAGGGCTGCTCACCCACCATTGGTGTCCAACTGTCACCCAACTCTCACGTGTGGCTCCAAGAAATTGTAGCATGTGCAGTGGCCACAATTGGTAAAACTGTCTCAGCAGATAGGTTAAAATAGGTTGAGGGTGACTGACAGACCTCAAATCCAATGATGAGTTAGAGGATGCCTACCCCAAGCATGTGAAGACTTCCCTGGGAGGAATGGGCCAATGAGAACAAAGCATCATATCCAAATAGCAGCCCTAAGTAAAACAAGGATAGCAAATGAAGAGCAGCTTACTGAAGTGGGAGTGGATACACATTCTTCTGGAGTGGCTGCTTCAATGAGGACTACCATGAAGCTGGCATAGATTTTGCAAGCAAATCTATTCTAGTCAGTAACTACAATGCTTCCCAAAAGGAGTACACAATAGGTTTATGACAATGTGGTTGCCACTTACAGGGAAGTGCCATACTACCATTACCAGTACTTATGTTCTCACCTCGATGAACTCTGATGAGGTCAAAGAAAAGTTTTAGGAAGACCTGCAGACCCTCATCATCAATGTGTTAAAAGAGAACAAGCTTGTAATTCTCTGTGACTTTAACATCAGAGTAGGTACAGACTAGGTGGTACAGGGAGCTAGGTGGTGCAATGGAATAAAGTATAGGGCCTGGAGTATGGAACATCTGATTTCAAATCCAGCTTAGACATGTACTAGCTGTGTGACCCTGGGCAAGTCACTAAACCCAGTGTGCCTCAGTTTCCTCAACCATAAAATAAGCTGGAAAAGGAAATGGCAAACCACTCCAATATCTTTGCCAAGAAAACCCCAAATTGGGTCACAAAGAGTTGGACAAGACCAAACAACAGCAAAGACACAGATATCAGACATAGCAGGAAGTTTTTGGGAGGAATGGAGTCAGAACAAGAATGGTAATTTTCTCCTGAAGTCTTGTATGTCTCATGATCTTCTCATCAGCAATACTCACTTCTGTTTACCTAAATGCAATAAAACTTCATGAATGCACTCTTGCAACAAACATTGGCATTTAATAGATTATGTCATTATGAGGAGAAGAGACAGACAGAATGTAAGAGTGATGAAGGTGATGTGTGGCATAGAGTGCTGGACTGATCATAGACATCATCTCCAAGATAAGCATTTGTGGTGGACTCAAGGCAAGATAACTACAAAAAGACTTAATGTCAATGGATTAGAGCACTTCTCCATGTGTGAACAGTTTGTGGCTGACTTGGAGGAAAAGCTGAGCCAACACACAGTGGTAACAGTGATGCAGAAAAGGAGTGGGCAGCTTTCAGAGATCTGGTGTACAGCACTGCATTTACTCATCTGGGCCAGAACACTCACAAACATCAGGATTCATTTGTTGTAAATGATAGAGAAATTCAGAAGCTTCTAAGTGAAAAATGAGAACTCTAGGGGGCTTGCCAATAGGATAGTTCATCCCATTTCTAAAAAAGGTAGCGTTTAACTCCTCAAAAGTAAAGTGCATGCAAAACTTAGAGAGATGCAGGATTATTGGCTTAGTAAGAAGGCAGATGAGATTCATTTTACACTGATAGTAACAATCCAAAATGTTTCTATGATACCATGAGGCTATTAATGGGCCACAGACCTTTGATGCATCTTAATTTCTCAGTTCTGATGATAGATAGATGGACAGATGGATAGATGGTAGATAGATAGATAGATAGATAGATAGATAGATAGATAGATAGACTGAGAAATGGTCCATGATCCTGGAGAGATGAACTGAACATGTCCATTGTGTTCTCAACAAACCATTGCTGAAGCCACTGACTGTATACCTCAGGTTGAAGTTAATCCCTCTCTAGACAAACATCCAGCTGAAGAAAAAGTTCTGAGTTCTAATCATTAGGCTGACTACATTCCAGCAAAGATCTCCAAAGCAGGGGGACCCACTGTTCATACAAAAGCTGACTGAAGTCTTCCAGATTATATGGCAAGAAGAGTTTATTCCCTAGGAGATCAAGGATGCCTCCATTGTCCATCTCTATAAAGGATAAGGAACTAAGTTGTCCTGTGACAACCACATCAGGGTCTTTCTCTTCACTACTGCTGGAAAGATTCTTGCCAGAGTCCTCTTTGATCACCTGATCCTTCACCTGGAAGATGGTCATCTACCTGAGAGCCAGTGTGGCTTCAGAAAGGGTTGAGGAATGGTCAACATGGTATTTGTTGCCCAGCAATTCCACGAGAAATGCCAGGAGCAGGACAAAAGTCTGTACAAAACATTTGTCAATCTGACCAAGGCCTTTGATACTGTCAGTTGTGTGGACTTGTGAAAGATCACGGCAAAATTTAGTTGCTTGAATAAGTACATCAGTATTATTCACCAGTTTCATGATAGCATACTTATACAAGTTCTGGATAAGGAACAACACTGTCATGCTTTCCCCGTCTATTAAGACTGAATGACTGACTCTATGATATCCATCATTAGCAGACTAGTACTATACCTCCAAATCAATATAAACTAAAACAAAACAAGACAAGACAAAAAAAAATGTATGTATGAATATTGCATTAACTTAGAACATGAGCTTTTAGACAACAGAGTTGGTTTCCTTATGGATCTCACCATATTCGTATAATTGAATAAAATTTAAGTATGCAATCACTGTCAAAGTGAACATTTAATGCACTGATAATGCTACCATTTCTAAGGTTTCTTCCAGTTTTAAAAGAAGGATATCTGATTCCTCTTCTTCCCAATCCTATCCATCTTGTACACATTGACCACTATGGTCTTTCTAATTCTTTGCTTTGATCGTCTCATTCCACTACTGGAAAGCCTATAATGGCTAACTATGATGGATGAGATCAAGCCTAGTGCTTCAACCTGCATAATTTTGATCCACTTTACCTAATCAAATTATGTATCCTGCCACAGGTATAAATGCTCCAAATTACTAGTAATTTGAGAAATTCAAATTAAATCAATTCTAAGGTTACACCTCACACTTGGCAGATTGGCAAAGACGACAAAAAAATAATAGATTTTGGAGGCATTGTAGTGGAATTTATGGTGGACTTGTGAATGGGTACAAGCATTCTGGAAAATAATTTGGAATTATACATGAAAAGTTACTAAACAGTGCATACTACTTGACTCAGCTATGCCAATACTAGACTTAAACCCAAAAGACATCAGAAAAAGAGGAAAAGGTCCTATTTCAACAACAACAAAAAATATTTATAGCAGCTCTTTTGTGGTGACACAAAAACTGGAAAGAGAGGAAATGTCTGTCAATTGGAGAATGGCTGAACAAATTGTGGTATATGAATGTGATGGAATTACCATCAGGCTGTAAGAAATGAGGAAATGGGTAAATTCAAAGGGACAGGGACAGATTTCTATGAACAAATGTGGAATGAAATAAACAGAAGTAGAAGGATAAATTATATTAAAATATCAATATTATAAAAACTATCAATTTAAAAGACTTTTTTTAAACTAATGAAGAATGTAATAAGGAGAACCAATTATACCATAAAAACAATGCTAAAGATAAACAACTTCGAAAGCTACATTGAAAAAACAGCTCTAATCAATGTAATGACCATCCCTGATTCCAGAGAACCAATGGTGAAGCATGTTATTCACCTCCTGACAGAAAGGTGATGGATTGAGGCTAAAGAATGTGGCATACATTTTTTTTTAATACAGCCTTTAAGGGAATTTGTTTTGCTTGACTATGCATATTTGTTACAGGGAATTTGTTTTTCTTTCATTTTCCCAATAAGGTGGTGAATAAGAGGGAAAAATAGATTTTTGTTAATTAAAAAAAACAACATTTTTGCAGTGTGTATATAAAAGATGAAAAATTATGCTAGGGAAGAGGATGAGAGCTGGAGAAGATAGGAAGGGGGGAATATGAGAGAGAGAGAGAGAGAGAGAGAGAGAGAGAGAGAGAGAGAGAGAGAGAGAGAGAGAGAGAGAGAGAGAGAGAGAGAGAGAGAGAGAGAGAGAGAGAGAACAGTTACTGCCCTCAAGGACCTTACAGTTGGAAGAAAAAGTCAGAAATCAGGTACAGAGCTAGGTCCATAGTCATTACTTAATACATGCTTTTAAAACTATACTGGATGATAATAAAACATTTTAAAAATCATATACTGCTTCCTGAGAAATGGCCTTGAAAACAAACCTAGTGCCAAAACTTTAGACTCAATAAAATTCTTGTTCAGTCAGTTCTTCAACTACGAATCCAACCTTTTACCCAAAGGGGAAAATGAATCATTTTCTTCTAAGATTTTTTTAATCAGGTTCTGAGATGGAAGTAGAGATAAAAGTAAATATCAATTCAACCATAGCCTGCATTTCTAACTTGTTGAGGCTTGTTAGTCTTGATAATTATAGTTATTAGAAATACAAACATGAATTAGACTACACAGTATCTTTTCCTTCCTCTCTAGGGTTGTTCTCTATAGCCTATTACCTAGAGATTTTTTTCAGTCTGAGTTTAAACATGCAAAGGGATAACACTTCCACTGTTATTTCCCTTAGAAGATGCTTTAATAAGGTAATAAATCTCCCTGCTATGAACATTTTCATGTTGTTTAACTTACACTTTCGTTTCCCTAGTTTTATCTTATTACTCCTGGTTCTATCACCTTGAATCAAAGCAATGTCTTTCCCTTGCTGTTTTTTCAACCTTTCAAATACTTGTAGACAATGATGGAATTGGGGAGGATGCCAGCAAACACAGTTCCAGGACCTCCTTGCCCCACTAGCATGCAACTCATTTAACAGTATACAAATGATTTAACAGTGATACCTTCTGAGTTCCCACAGGAAATCATTTTCATTCCCACCACTGCTTGCAGATGGAGGTTATGTTTCCCTCTCTCCTTAGTCACTGCTCAGCCAAACTTAATATTTACATAATTCTCCCCATCGTGCTAGGTAAACTTTCTTTTGAACAGGAGATGTTTGTAAGCATATCCTTCAAGAAAGACTAGTGGAATTTAGAAAAATATTTTAGGGCTCTTGAACTAGAAGAAAATGTAATATGAATTAGCAATAAATCTAGACAATGTTAATGAATCATAGAATATTTTAGTTGTAAGGGACTTTAGATATCAATTCATTCAGCTTCCTTGTTTTACAGATAAGGAAACCAAGGACCAGAGATCTAAAGAGACAGATATGAAGGCCACCTAAAAAGCACTTGTAAGAATTCATTTGCTTAGAGTCTTACAAATATAATAACAGGATCATAAATATAGAGCTAGAATACCATACAGTCCAACCCCCTTATTTTATATAAAAGGAAAATGAAGCTTAAGGAGGTTCTCTTACCCATGTCATATATAGTAAGCATCAGAGGCAGGACTTTAAAATGGGTCCTCTGGGCACTATTTCCACCGTACCATGCTAGAAAAATGGCTTGATACTGAAAAAGAAATGGGAAGGAAAAAAAAACATACCCTCTGTCTCTCTCTGTTTTCTGTGTTTCGGTGTCTCTGTTTCTCGCTCCCTCTCTATAGATAGTTAGTAGATAGGGAGAAAGAGAGAGAGAGAGAGAGAGAGAGAGAGAGAGAGAGAGAGAGAGAGAGAGAGAGAGAGAGAGATTAGAAAGAGATAACCACCATGACAAAAAAAAAAATGAAAGGCTATATGTAAGAATGACAAAAGGGACAAAATGTACAGAAAAAAAATCCTACAAATTATCCAGCAATAACACCAACTGCATTGGATGACTATAAGCAAATGCAAAAAATATGAATACCAAACAAGCTGGTCTGGGTGTTCTGATGAAAGGAGAGAAATTTCATACCATCAGTATCACTGAGATAAAGTTGGATGAGATTCATGACTGGGAAATGGCCTTATTAAGAAGGAAAATAATAGGGAAGAGGTGAGTGAGCAGATTGTTACATGTTAACAACATATAATCATGTAAGGAAACATAATAATAAAAAGGATGAAACATGGAGGAGTGCATTTGGGTGAAAATAAATTGAGGCAGAGGCAAAAGCAATATTGCTATCCAAAAATACTACAGTCTACTTGGAAAAAAAGGAATAGATGGGAATAGATTACATACCTGTCATGGAAGTATAATGGGAGGACTTCTAAAAATGGAATATCTGAAGGAATTTTATTTTTTTGCCCAAAGTAGACCTATTTTTTTTCCACTTGCCTTAATGATAATTTCTCCTGAGACAATACAAACTCCAGAAGGCAGGGCCTATGTCACCCTTGTATTTATATTACCAATGCATGGCACAACATAGGTGCTTACTAAATGGTTGTTGATCCTTCAAAAAGGTGAGGAATAAATGAGAATGCTTCTTTTGAATCTGATTCTTACCCAAAAGAGGGTATTAGTAGCTAAAGTGAAAAATGATGGTGTCCTTGAGAAGAAGTAACTATGTCATATAGGGTAGATAAAGGGTAGAAAGGTGGACATAGCCTGACATGCAGCATAGATTGTGGGACAGTGGATTTCAAAGAGCTAAAAGAAAAAAAAAAGGATATAATACCAAGAACATAAAAAAAGTATAAGTCCAAGAAATATAGGGAACTCTCAAGATTGGAATTTTGAACATGCTAAGAAAAATTCTGATAAGAAGGGAAAAGTGGAATTGTTAAAAGATGTCAATGTGTAGGATACTCATGAATTAATAGATTTTAAGACAAGAAGTTTTAAGGTAGTGCTTGGGTGGGTAATGAGTGATGAATAAAAAATGACTGCATGGTTCTAGTACCAAGAGTGCTAACCATCAGAATGAGCTATGGCTGACTGGTAAGGAAAGCCAAGAAGAAAAATGGGATTTTTAAAAAACTATGTTGTGAAAGAGATGATTAGAGAAAGACCAATACTGCTACTTGAAGTGGATGGTATGATTACTGATGATAAAGAGAAGACAGAACTGTTCAACTCTTACTTGATTTCTCATTATTTCTGCCAAAAAGAATGATCTTTCAAATAGAAAAGACAGAAGAAATGTGGGTAAAGGGGAGTTAATACTCAAAGTAAGTAAAGAGGTAGCAATAGGGCATCTGTCCTCCCTTGGTGAGGTCAAACAACAGGCCTAGATGAGCTAAATTCTGGCGTACTGAAAGAATTGGCAGATAAGATTGTTGAATCACTGCCTATAAAAGATTTGTGGTGATTAGAAGAGGTACTACAATACCAAAGGAGGGTATATATTATTCTTTTTTTTCAAAATAGAAGAGAATGGCATCTGAAAACTATAAACAAGGGAAGCTTCTATTTGATTCCTGACAGAATTCCACAATTATTATTATTATTAAAGGGATGGTTAATGAACACTAAGAAAAATAAGTGATTACCACAAAGAGTTAGCATAGCTTCATTGACGACAGGTCATGTTAAGTCAGTATTATTTCCTTTTCTTACAGGATTACTAGACTAGTAAACTAGATCAGGGGAGTGCTAGTGTCTAGTGTTAATACTAGAGTGACTACCAAAGGATTTGATATATGATTTCATAATTCTAGTGGGATTTTTGTGGAAAAGCCAAAGAGATGAGGGCTGGAAAATAGTATAGTAATGTGAATTGGCAACTGATTGAATAGTCAGACTCAAAAAAGTATGATTTGATGTCAGCTAGAAAGATCTCTAGTATTTGATCTTGTGTGATTTAACATTTTTATCAGTAACATAAAGCTAGGAGAGATAGCTAATTTATTGGATAGCAGAATCAGGATCTAAAAAGATCTTTATAGGCTCTTAAAACATAGGTCCTAAATTAATAAGATGAAATTTCATAAGGATATACATGTAGTTTTACACTTGGGTTCAACAAAATCAATATCACAAGTTCAAAATGGAACAGATGTCAGTTAGCAGTTTATCCTTAAAAGGTCTAGAAGAAGATTATGAACTACAAGCTCAGTATAGCTAAAGAATTGACACAAAAGCCCCCCCCCCGAATACTATTCTTCACTAAAAGAATTATAGCTTCTGCAAATAAGGATGAGATTGTCTTGCCATCCTATATCTGGAGATTCATGTTCAGTTTGAGGTATCACCACCTTAAGAAGATCATTGATACACAAAAGATAGAAACTAGGAGGGCAAAGGACGTTCAGATCATGCCATCAGAGGATGGGAGATTTTTAGCCTGAAGAAAATATAACATAGCTGTTAGCTGTCTTAAAGTATTTGAAGTACTGTCACACAGAAGAGGGATGAACCTGTTTGATATGAGTGGAAAAGAAGGCACAATGAGTGGAAGATGAACAGAAGCAGATTTACACTAGCTTCCTAAACATCAAAGCCTTCTAAAGGGGAATGGGTAGCCTCAGCTGGTAGTTAGTTCCCCCCTCACTGGAAGTATTTAAACAAAGGCTGGATGACTACTTGAAAGGAATGTGAAAGAGGAGATCATTATTCAATTATGGGTTGGAATAAAGGATCCCTTAGGTACCTTATAACTCTAAAACTCTATGATTCTATGAAGTGCTTTGCACAAGATTACACAGTTAAAAAAGGGCAGAGATGGAATCCAAAGCCAAATGTTTTCTGACTTCAGTTTATTTTGTTTTCTCCTTTGTCTAGAACATTTAGTTAACTTTAACAAAGGAAACAATATAACATAGAAGAGAATACACTAGGACTTGGAGAAGCATTGACTCCACCATCTACTAGCCATGTGTGTCTTTAGACAAGTCATTCAAATCACTCTTAACCTCAGTTTCCCCACTTATAAAATACTACCTACCAAGTACTATTGTGATGGAAATACTTGGTAAAAAAAAAAGTTTAAAGTTTTAACAAAACATTGAGCTATTATTATTACGTAGCCTGGCACATGAAAATCACAAAGGATCATTTAAGAGTCTACTTGTCTTGTCAATCAAATATAAATTAAAGCTCAGTGAAATATTTATATCCATACTTGGAAAAATGGCAAAGGGAAAGTCACTTAAAAAAAAAGTAATTCTGGTCTCAATTTGCATAGATGGGAAATGAGTTAAACCTTTCCAAACACCCTAAAATTCCTATCACCATTTGGTGCTCTTACAGGCATTTCTTTCAAATAATAATTTAAAACTCACTTTGCAACTTATTCAGAGAAAAAGCCCTAGCCTAGGTGTCAGAAGCTCTGGGTTCTAATACTGGCCTTGTCACTAACTAGCTTATAAACTTTAGAAGCTGTTTAACTGCCCCAGACCTGCTTTCTCACCCATAGATGGAGTTAGAATAGCTGATCTCTAAGGTACCATCAGGCTCTCAATCATGTACATTAACCACTCCAGACTTCAGTTTTTCATCTGAAAAAATGAGGTTTTAAATATCAAATGTATTTTCCAGTCTAAAGCCTTATGGGTCTAAGAAAAATCCTTTTACTTTGTAACAAATAATTTTCTGATTCTATTATCAGCAGATTTGAGTAAGAGTCAAATCAAAGAATATCAGAATTGTCAGAGACTCCAAAGATCTATTCCAACATATAGCTAAATAATAATGGCACCTGCAATAGGCTCAACATTGTCATTTAGTCTTTGCTTAAAGACAACAAGGGTGGTGGGAGAGAAGAAAGTGGTGATATAATTGAATTGTGGCATTATAGATCTAGAGATAAAAGGCATCTTTAAGGCCATTTAATCCAGATTCCTTGTTATAAATATAAAGTAAGGGAGGCTCGGGGAGTTTAAATGAACTCCCTAAGCTCACCCAAGGTAATACGTGAGAAGTAGAATTTGAACCCAAAGCTTCTGACTCTACAGCCAGGGTGCTTGCCACTAAATCCCCCTGCCTTCCAAAGCTGATCCTTTTACTTTTAGATAACTCTATTTGTAGGCAGTTCTTGTTTTTCCTTATAGTAAAACAAAAGCTGTCTATTCACTTCCCATGAGATGGTCAGGTTCCACCTGCTGGGGCTAAGCAAAAGAAGTCTACTCTCTTTTCCACATGAAAATCTTTTAAATTCATGAAGGTAGCTATCATGTATCCCCATAAGTTTCACCTTCTCTAGATGAAGCATTCCCCATTCTTCTACCTATCCTCAAGTGTCCTTTATTAAGTAATATCGTTTCAAATTCAGATTTTTTGGCTCCATAAGCCCCTCCAAAGTTTCTCAGTGTTTAAAGATGCTAGCAGGGGCCAAATTATGGTAATTCATCTATCTCTCAATCACTCCTGATTTCTAGGTAGTTCTGATTTCTATTTCTAGAAGTAGATTTCTAAGTCTATTTTTGATGCCTCAAGATATGTCATTAGCCCAGAATGCTTTATTGAATGATTGGCTATCAAATGACTGGCCTACCAAGTCCTAGGAGATACAGCACAGTCATACAGCCATTCTCACTTCACTCTGAAACCCCATGCTAATCTTTCCTTAAACTTTACTTCAGCATTTGTTTATATGAAATTAAGTCACTCTGGCTTAGTATGCACCACCCTGAATGTCCTGGATGGCAGTTGTAACACAGACAAAACAAGAAAGTCCTTGAGGTAAGATTTCCCTAAGCCATCTCCATGCCCACTCCACCAATAGGATAAACAGAAGCCAGTTCCTGTCATCCAGAGATATTTTGATGGAACAACAACAACAACAACAACAACAACAAAGCTATGAAAGAAAAAGAGCTAGGGTCAGCTGAGCCAGAAAACAAGGAAGAAATTGTATAATTTTGGTGGAAGAAAGTAGAAAGAAGGTAAATCCTTTTTGTTTCCTCCTTCTTGAAATCATAGCAAAGCTGTAGCTGAAACAGGAAGAAAACTAGATTAGTTCAGAAAATCTCCTTCACTGGATGGGTTAGGCAAGACATCTAAACTTTCTGGAATTTAATTCCTCATTTGTAAAATGGAAGGGTTGAGTTTGGTTATACTTAAAAAATCTCTTAGCTCTAAAATTATATAGCCTATAGAGCTATTATAAATGGCTATAGCAATACTTAGAGCAGGAAATCCTACCCCTTTCCTGCCCCATCTATTGACCCTTCAAAACTTTCTAGGATAGGCTTATGAAGTTGTAACTAACTCTGGACTACAAAACAGGGAGCCTCTTCATTCTTATCTCAGTTTATTTATTTTTGCTTCCTCTTTATTCTTTCCTTCTTGTATAAGTATTCTTCTCTCTCTGCTGACTCTAACTTTCAGGATACTTAAAACTTCAGTCCTAATTACTTGGCAACAACAGAAGTAAAATTCAAAATGTCAGAGCAGTAGTCCCTTTTACTCCTGTCCAAACAGAAAGTCTATCCCTAGTCAATTAGCATTTATTCAGTGACTACCATATGTAAGGTGTTCCCAATCAACCAATATCAACAAAATCTACTAATCTTTTAAAATTATGTGTAGCTCTCTCCTCTTTTCTTAGTCCACTCCTGAACCTCCCCAACCCTACCACTGTCCTATCTCAACCTCCTAACCTCCCCACACACAGTTTCTTAAATATTAAGGAATAAATACTCCAAATTTTTTATGGCTATTTTAATGCCTTCAAGGGCACAGAACATATCCTTAATTTAATAACATACAACTTGAAGGAATCTCTAAAATTTAGCCCCTGTTTATCTTATGTCCATGTTTTCTTTTCAGGTTAAGAAGTTCAGGTATGTGACCAAGAAAAATGTTTGTCTTTGATGCAGAATACACTAGATACTGCAAGAATTTCCCAAACATGTCTATAATTGGCATATATTCTTTCCACGTTTTTAGCCACATGCATTTTTTTCTCCAAAAATACACATTCCCTATTATTTTGTCATCTACTTGGGATATATCAAAGAAATATTTTCTCCTCTAATACAAGTTTCGGAGAGTCATTCTCATAACCATATACTCTACTAAAGCATGTGCTCAGTGAGTGGGATTTCTCAAGTTTCTAGGAAAAATTTAGAACTGTCAGAAGACATGAAGCATACACCGTACCTGAACCTTTGCTTCCTATTTTATTTTCACATCTTTCTGCAGTGTTAAGGAAGCAAACTAAAAATTGTCAAGAGTATTGTCAGGGGCAATAAATGCAAAAAACCAATCTTGCTCAAGCACCCCTATTAGCTTTTCCACTTTCCATGCAAAAATTATTTCTGTCAATATTTTAATTTCACCTGGGCTGAGTAGAAGAAGTGACTGACATCTAAGCAGATAGTTGTCAGCAAACTGATGATAGCATACAGTACTGTGATTAGATATTAGGATGGAATATGTATGGTTAGATGTAAACTTTAGTGTATTTTGTTTACTTATCCCCAAGAGTATTTTCATGAATAAGTCATCTGTGTTATGATCATATGGTGTAATAAATAGGTAAATAGCTGAGTAAACATTATAGTGTTCATTTGAGAGCTGATAATAAAATAAGCCCAAATGGACACGTATATGACCTTAAAAATCATTACTCAGCTTCCTTATTAACTTTCTAAACACCTTGAAACATATGTGTCAGCTGCCTAAGGGGAAAGAAGAGTAATTAGAACCACACAAATTATTAGTCAGTAGATGTTAAGGTCAAAGTGTTGCCATCCAAAATACCTATGTTTTATAACATTTCACACTGTCTAATCAATACACAACTTTGCCCACTTGCAAAGGCAAACCGGTAGGGTTAAGGGGGGACAAAGAGCTAAGTGTTCCAGACATAAATAGAAATTTGAAGCTGTAGACATTGAAGTCCTATAATTTCATGTCTTTCTGATTAAGAAAGATCTGAAAAACACATGTAAAACAAAGATTCCAGGGCATTTCATTTTTGATGAACAGGATACTGAATGCTTGAACTTTCAAGGTTTCTGTCATAGTCATCATCATCATCATCATCATCATCATCATCATCATCATCATTGCTCTTTCTTCAAAGATATCAAATTGTTACTTGCACTCAAATAGTGTAAAAATTCTGGATATAAACCAAATAAAGCTAGAGACTTATGGTTACAGTATTGAATCCAAAGTTCACACTGAGCCAATGGAAAAAGGTGACACCTACAGACCTATCAGTCTGCTCAGCAAAGATACACCAAGCGTAAAGATATGAAGAAGAATGCAATGACTGAATATCATAAGATTTCTGGCTTCCCAAAATCAAAGCTGAATGGGAAGAATGTATTTAAATCAATAATACCTAATTCAATGCCAGTCTTAATGTGTACCTGTGGAACTATAACATGGGCTATTACACATTTGAAAAGCATTCTAACAAAATCCCATAAAATGCTGCAAAACATTTTAATCATCCTAAATCAACATTAGAAAAATGAATACTTCTATATCAAAAGTGAAAAAAATGATTCATAGACCTTCTTAGATAATATGATAAACAGCAAAAACCTATAGAAATATTTTGGACTAAATAGACATCACTTCAATAAGCCATTGGTTTTGTCAAAATGTAATGAGAAATGTTTTACCTCTTAATGGAGACCAATGAATGTCTCCATCAAAAGACTGTAAATGATAGCCTTGTGAACTCAGCCAACATTATATCAGCCAAGAACCATTGAGCAAAAGGGCTGTGTCATGAGTATTTCTTTTTAGAAATGAAGAAACTTGGCTCAGATTCTTATAATCTAGCCAATATCTTACTAACAATCAGACTCCTTAAGAGTCTGCCCCATATGATGGGATGTTGTAATATACCTTTTCTTTGGCTGAAAGAAGGCTTGGGTCGAATTTTTTTCAGGCAGAAACCACGTATTATAGTGTTGGGGTCCCAGCACCCCTGAACCTCAACATTTTGGTGTCCCATAGAGGGAAACTGCCTAACCCCAAGTTCTTCCTTAAAAGACTAGAAGGCATGTAAGGCCTCTTCCCTCCCCCCCCTGCCCCCTTTCTTGCTTTGCAGTTGGGGTCACTCTCCAAGCACCAAGGCTTTGGAGGTGATTTTCAGGCCGACAGTTACGAGGCTGTCTCGAACTCAGCCTGACGCTCTTAGGTCTGTTCAAGACCATGGACCTCGGTACCCACTTTCCGCAGCATAGAGGACAAGGATGGACTCCTTACCCTGAAGCGTATGTCTAATTCTGTCAGTTCTCTCTGCACTAGAAGTGGGTAGAGGAAGCAGTTACAGCATGGACCCACCTGGCAATGTCCTTGGACCCTATGGCAACCTTTGCCTAGAAGCATCATTCAGGTTCAGCACATCCTGCTCAAGGTAAAGAAGCTAGACTCCTAACTTAGGTCTACAGAAGCCTCATAGTTCTGGACCAAACTGTTTTTCTGTGGATAATAAAGATGCACTCTTTATCCTCTTCTCCACCTCCACCCCTCCCACCCAATAAGCCAGCTCTTTGGACTTCTCTGAATATGAATACTAAAATCTGAAATTGTGTGCCTTGTATGTAATAAAAAATAAACAACAAATGATCAAAAAAAACAAAAAAGAAATGAAGAAACTTAAGGGTAGCAATTCAAGACCAGGGCAGCACCACCAAAAACTAAAAAAGGGCTTTCCTTAAGAAATCTCAACTTAGTGACAATTGTAGATTATGCAAAAAAATTGATTGTATGACATCATTGCAGGCTATAAAATTTTAGCACCTAACAAATATCCAGAAAGACATGACTTATATTAGCCATGGATAGGATTATCCATCAGAAGCTTGTTATATTTCATGAGCTCCCAGATGACAAATACTCACACTACAAACACAGATTTCAAAATTTCCTGGAGAACTCAACTAAAAAAACTAACAGAAGAAGACCATTATCACATACTGAACTGTTACGTATAATCATCTAAACATAACATTAATTTATGAATCATTAAGAACATTATAGAGGCAGCTAGGCAGCACAGTGAATAGAGTAGTGGCCCTGGATTCAGGAGGACCTGAATTCAAATCTAGCCTCAGATATATAACACTTACTAGCTCTGTGACCCTGGGCAAGTCACTTAACCCCATTGCCTAGGCCAAAAATAAAAAGAACATTATAAATATATGTCACTATAAACTACATGGAACAAAAGATTTCAAATTACAGTGATCTGGCCAAGGACTTCAAAATCATGTGGGAATAAGATGAGATACGCATCATCCCTGTCAATCTATCTGCTAGTATAATTGTACTGAATATGTTTTCATTGAACTTATATACTAATATTTTTATTCAACTACAAAAAAAAAATAAGGCAGCTAGGTGTCACAGTGGATAGAGAGCCTGGCCAGAGGTAGGAAGACCTGAGTCCAAATCCAGCCTCAGACAATTAGTAGCTGTGTGACCTGACAAGTAATTTAACCTCTGTTGGTCTCATTTTCCTGAACTGTAAAATGAAAATATTAATAATGGCTACTTCCTAGGGACATTGTGAGGATAAAATGAGTTTATATTTGTAAAGTATTTAGCCTGACACAACATAGGCACTTAATAAATGCTCTTTCCCTTCTCATCTCTTAATTATTGTGACCTCCAAGTGTCTTATTTCATTCTGACACAGAAACAAACTAAATGTGTAATGATCTGAATCAGGCCTAGTGCAATCCCCTTAACTAAGGATAAAGCAACTATTTCTACTCAGTGATATTCCTTCCAGCCAATCTGAGCATACACACTTGAAAGATTAGAATGGGAATGGTATGATCCCATGGGATTCTCAAGCTGGCTATGATTGGCAAATTGATTATATTGGCTATCTTCCATCATCACAGGGTAAGAGGTTTGTCCTCATTGTAAATCATTTAATGAAGGGACCCAACCATGCTCTTTTTACTCCTAGCTTAACTCACTCTCTGGACTTCACCTCCTTGCAAGTAACCTTGACCCCTCAAGATGACCCTACTTCTTTAAAAACCTGTTCTCTCCCCCTCTCACCTTCCACCTGCCTTTATGTGTTATCTTTTCTATTCAAAATGTAAGCTCCTTTAGGGTAAGACTTATATTTTTTTTCCCCTTGAATTTTATCCCCAGAATTCGTGTGTCTATCAGCTTCTGCTGATTCTGAAGGAGGGGCATGAGCAGTATTTCTTTTTAATTTTGTATCCTTTTAACTTTTAAAAATCACTTACCAAAGGAAGCTATTTTAATTATATTGTATTTTCCACAGGGCTTTGCTTTTTATTTTTTCTTATAAATTTTTTAATATATTTTTTAGTTTTCAACATTCACTTACATAAGATTTTTTGTTTGTTTAGGGAATTGGGGTTAAGTGACTTGCCCAGGGTCACACAGCTAGTAAATGTCAAGTGTTTAGTCTGAGGCCAGATTCGAACTCAGGTCCTCCTGACTTCAGGGCCGGTGCTCTATCCATTGTGCCACCTAGCTGCTCCTCACTTCCATAAGGTTTTGAGTTTAAAATTTTCTCCTCATCTCTCCCCTCCCCTCCCCCCTCACCCCAAGATGGCATGTAAATTGATATAGGCATAACATATACGTTCATATTAAACCTATTTTCACATTAGGCATGTTGTAAAGAAGAATTAGAACCAGTGAGAGAAACTAAAAGAAAGAAGAAACAAAAAAAGACAGAGCACATAACATGCTTCAATCTGCATTCAGACTCCATAGTTCTATTTTTTTTCTGGATGTGAATAGCATTTTCCATCATGAGTCTTTTGGAATTGTCTTAGATTCTTGCATTGCTAAGAAGAGACCATCAAAATTAGTCATCGAATAATGTGGCTATTACTGTGTACAATGTTCTCCTGGTTCTGCTCACTTCACTCAGCATGAGTTCATATAAGTCTTTCCAGGTTTTTCTGAAATCTGCCTGCTCCTCATTTCTTATAGCACAGTAGTATTCCATTACATTCATATACCACAACTTGTTTGGCCATTCCCCAGTTGGTGGGCATCCCAACAATTTCCAATTCTTTGCCACCACAGAAAAAAGCTGCCAGAAATGTTTTTGTACATGTGGGTCCTTTTCCCATTTGTATGATCTCTTTGGGATACAGACCTAGAAATGATATTGTTGGGTCAAAGGGTACGTGCATTCTTATAGCCCTTTGGGCATAGTTTCAAATTGCTCTCCCAGAATGGTTGAATCAGTTCATAACTCCACTAACAATGCATTAGTGTTTCAATTTTCCCACATCTCCTCCAGCATTTATCATTTTCCTGTTTTGTCATGTTAGTCAATCTGATAGGTTGAATGTGGTACCTCAGGGTTGTTTTGATTTGCATTTCTCTAATCAATAGTTATTTAGAGCACTGTTTTCATATGACTATAGATGGCTTCAATTTCTACATCTGAAAACTACCTGTTCATATCTTTTGGCCATTTATCAATTGGGGAATGACTGGTATTCTTATAAATTTGACTCAGTTCTGTATACATTTTAGAAATGAAGCCTGGTGTTTTGTTTTTTAAACCTTGAATCTGCTGGATTGGCTTAATTTAAGAAATTAAGTGACTTGCCCAGAATGACACAGCCTATATGTGTTAAGAGACAAGAATAGAGCTCAGGTCATCTGGGTCTAAGAACAGTTCTCTAGCTCTTATCCCATGCTGCACCTCAACAGCTCATATTAATAAGAAAGTAACAAAAAAAATCACAACTGTAACTACAGATTTTAAAAGTATTTGATAGAATACAATTACTTCTTTATGCAAAAATGTTAAAAATCATAGGAATAGATGGAACATTTCTTAATATGGAAAATAATATCTATCTAAAGCCAAGAACTAGCATTATCTAAACTGGAGAAATCATAGAGGCCTTCCCGGTGAGATGATGGGCAAAGCAAAGTTATCTTTTATCACTACCAATATTAGGAATTGTTCTAAACTGCTATCTTTAGCAATAAGACAAGAAAAATAAATCGAGTCAATCAATATTTAACATTTATAAAGTACCTACTATGTGCCAGCCACTGTGCTAAGTGCTGGAGATACAAAAACAAAAAAGAAACACAATCCATGCTCTCAGCAGTTTAGACTCTATTAGGGGGAAGACAGCATAGAAAAGGAAATTGAAAAAGGAGCAGAGGAGGAAAGGTACCATGCAAGAGTGCAGAATGGAGAAGTACAAGGGAGTGCAGCCAGGTGGGAAAGGAAGAGATGCCTGGCCTGGGTACCTTCTTTAAATGGAGGTTTTTAGGCCTCAGTTTTCTCATCTATAAGATAAGAAGGCTGGATTCATCGGAACTTGAAATTACCTTAGAGTTTAACCACTTCTGGGTCTAAATTGATGGTCCTGTTTTAACTGGTATGTTCTATACCTCTAAATCCGTAATTATGGAGAGCCTAGACTTTTTAATTAAATCAATCAATTTGAAGTACAAAGGAGACACAACCAAGGCCTAGATATCTTTGTTGAACCAAGACATGAGGAAATTGAGGCAAGCAGAAGTTAAGTGACTGACCCAGGGACATTCAGTTGGTAAGTGTCTAAGACCAAATTTGAACTCAAGTCTTCCTTATTTCAAGTTTAGC
This sequence comes from Phascolarctos cinereus, assembly GCF_003287225.1. Classification (NCBI taxonomy): domain Eukaryota; kingdom Metazoa; phylum Chordata; class Mammalia; order Diprotodontia; family Phascolarctidae; genus Phascolarctos; species Phascolarctos cinereus. The sequence continues at coordinate 227,037,618 of NW_027556098.1, read as the reverse complement.
ACTCTACCCATGATGCCCCCTAGCTTCCTCTGTAATTAATTCTAATTGATAATAATCAATGAGGAGGGGGAATACCTGGGGGTTTATGATTTATAGTACTGGAAAGCCACTTCAACCCTTCAGGGTTACCCCTAGAATTCTGAGAGGAGGAATAGTCCAGGACTGATGGTCCTTTGTGAGTGGTAGTTGGAATAGTGAGCACAGAGTCTTGGAGATACAATGATTATTTGGTTTATTGTGTCACTTCTTTAGTTTTTGAAGTGATTAAATGTTCTAGGAATCATTTCATACATTGGGATACTTCAAAAATGGATGAATATCTGAGTACTACACCTTTGCTAATTAGACCAAATAGCTATTGTCTAGAGAAAGTTTATTTCCCTCCCCTGTGTGATTCTGACTCTCCCTGGACTTTGCCACCCTGATTCAACTGCCTTATTACTCTACAACTTCCCTCAGCATTGGGGCCTTCTTGTCTTGAAACATTCCTCCTTCATACTGGTTCCCATTTGCCCACTGGTGAATTCCTTTCTATTTTGGGGACAGACCCAGAACAGCCATTTTTTTTTCTTTTCCCAGCTATTCTTCTGACTATGGATTTAATTTTGCCATCATGCTCTGTGCAAGTACCTTCCCCCAGCCCTATTCCCAACCTCTGCATTTCATCATCCTTTTATGTGTTATCTTTCTCCAGTATAATATAAGTTCTTTAAAAGTAGGCATTGCCTTTTTTTTTTTTGCTTGAATTTGTATCCCTAGAACTTAACTCAGTACCTGGCACACAACAAGTGATTAATAAATGTTTATTGCTTGTCTTGCTTACCTACCTATGTAAGGATTTGCATGTTAGTTTGTGGACCCCTATAGTACCTTCATGGTTAAATTAGTGGTTGAGAGCTTAACATTTTCTTATATTTATGGTATTACATTTTTCTTGAGAAAAGCTTACATACAGAGTATAGCAAAATATATTCTGAGTTAATTTTTTTGTTCCATTCAGATCTGAAAAGAAAGGAATTGGATATGTTGATTCATTGAGATCTGTTTTAGTGATCTAAGGAAAACAATTCAGATTGTATTCTAAAATATTAATAAACTGATGCAGTGGACTGACATCCCAGCTACAGTACTATGTATCCTTAATAAGGATGCCATAATTCTGTGAATACTGTCTCATTTCAGATTTAAATCCAATTTCCTTCACATTTTAAAAGTATAAGCATAGATAAAATAAAATAAATCATAAGATACAACACAAAAAAATTGATTTATTTAAAATAAAAGAGGATGAAGAAAACAATGATCCTGGTCTATATAATATGTCAGGAAGGGGTAGAGGTAATTCTCCTGATTTATCTAAAATGGAATTTTAAAAGAATAAGTCATTTAGGACTAAGTCCCAATTTCCAATCTTGGAAGATTTGCAAGACATGGTTTTATTTAGGAAAATAAGGAACTGAAAAAGTAGATACAGAAGGAAAAATAAAATGTGATACTAACAAGTAGAATAAAAAAAGTAGTACAATTGTTTAGATTCTAGAATCCTTTCTTAGCATTTTCAAATGCATGTTATATTAATGACTCAAATGCCTAGTACAGAAGAGATAATTAGATCTTTGATCTCATCAATATTAATACTTCCTCCAAAGATGCTGAAAGCAGCTCAACAGTGCTTACTGGTCCTCAGTAATACTTGTCCATGTTTTCTTATAAATCTGCTCTAGGAGGTTTTCCCTACATGGCTTCCTCTACATCTCTTGACGTGTTGGCTACCAGTGAAGCATATGAACTTTCCATCAATTACTCTTCACTCTTACTATATGTACAATACATTATTCCAGTCACATTTTTTTTCTGGTATCATCTTTACACCCTTACTTCTCCTGTTCAGTCCCTCATTTGTCATGTTACAGCCTGCTCATGACCACCGAGAGTCTCCTCCTTGCCCTTTGTTTGAGCTTTAACTCCCATTTTTTGAAGGCTGATATTTCATGACTTGCAGACATACAAAATCACTAGAATAATATGCTCTTAAAAGGTAAATGATGTTAATACAATGACTCTTCATTTATGGATAAGTTAGTTCATCCAGGTGTTGGAACTAAAATAAAAACTGTTAAAATCCAAACTGAATGGCCCAAGAGATCAGTTGAGAAACACCTCCTTGCTTCTTTGCAGAGACGAGACACTATGCATGGAACAGAGTCAGAGAAAGTGGATGTATTAATTACATTACACTAATTAGTTTGTTCAACTGTTTTGTTTCCTCTTTCTTTTCCTTTGCTATTATTATTTGCTACAAAAAATGGCTCACTAGGTTAGGGAAAGGAGAGATAGATTCAGAAATGAAGATGGTATGAAATATAAAATAGCATTTTAAAAATTTAGAAGTTTAAAAAAACCCTAAAGTTAAATTTGAGGTGTATATTAAAATCATTCTTAACATGATACAAAAGGTGAAACTGGCCATCTTTAATAAGGTTAGACCAAGGGTGGTAAACTTGTGGCTTTGAGGTCACATGTGGCCTTCTAGGTCTTTGGGTGCCGCCTTTTGACTGGGTCCAAGTTTTACAAAACAAATCATTTTATTAAGGGGATTTGTTCTGTGAAGTTTGGATTCAGTCAAAGCGCTGTGCTTAAGGACTTAAAGGGCCACCTGTGGCTTCCAGGCCATAGGTTCCCCATCCTTGAGTTAAACCAAAATTTTCTATAATATATCATAATAAGCTCCAATTGAACACATGAACTATAATAAAAAGTTATATCATTTTTTTAAATAGAGACAAATGGAGATACTTTGTACAACTGTGGTCAGGGAGAGAATTCCTAACAAAAGGATAAATCTAATCATAAAAATATACAATTTAAATTAAATTAAATTAAAAGAATGCATAAAATAATCAGAAAGCTAGAATTGGAATAAAGCTGCTGATTGGAGAAAATATCATTGATGAAAGTCTGCTGTCAAATATAGATAGGAAATTGATACAAGTATATAAGAACAAGAGCTATTCCTCAATAAATAAGTGGGGAAAGGACATAAACAACTTTTCAAAGAATAAATGCAGGCTACCAACAACCATAGCAAAGAATGATCTAAATCACCAGTAATAGTAAAAATGTGCAATAGCTTTAAAGTAGCACCTCATACCCAATCAGATTATTAAAGAAGGCAGAACATGAAAATAGTCAGTGTTGAAAGGTCTCATAAAAAGATAAAATGTTAGATAATGCATTGATATACTATGAATTGGTCTAACTGCTGTGAAAAATAATTTGGAATTATATTTAGAAACTCAATAAACTGTACATATCCTTTGACCCAGTGATCTCACTACCAGACATACATCCCAAGGAAATCAAAGTCAGAGGGAAAGATTCCTATATAAAATACAATATATGTAGTATACACACACATACACACACACATCTGTCCATCTCTCTCTCTATATATACATATATATGTATATGTATATGTATATATATATACACACATATATATATACACATACATATATATTTATGTATATATGTCAGCACTTTTCTTTTTTGTATTAGGAAAGAACTATCATGACTGAATGAATGTGGGTGCCCATCAGTTAGGGAAGTCCTGAACAAATTGTGACATAGAAATATAATATAATATCATAGTACCAGAAGAAACAGAGAACATACAGTATTTAAACAAATTTGAAAATTTTGTATAAGTTTATGCTCAGTGACTTCAGAAATTGAAAGTATTTTTCCAAAAACACCCCCCAGAAATTAGCTACTTCCCATTCCCACACAAAGCCTTGCTGTAGAGAAAATAAAATTAAAAGCTTACACATAATTCCCAACAAAGCCACAAAAAGATTCTATAGTTTTGTAGACTATTATACCATCATAGTTTTAAACCTAGTTAAAAAAAAACATTCAGTTGAAAGAAACCGATTTACAGGAGCAAAATCAGTCTCCAAATTCTTCCAAGTTACCATATAAATACTTGTTTTGGATTTTCAGGTAAGGATTTGTGATTAGGATGGTTTAATGACTATAATAATATGTACATCAGAGAAATTAGTGGATACAGAATAACAATTATGTCTCTTATTTTAAAAGAAATATTACATATTGGAAAATAATTCATGTTTGTACTGAATCAAATTCCAGAGCAAAATTCTAATTGTAGGTAGTTCCATATTCTGTGGACTCCTAGTGCATTCGAACAGAAGAATTTTGTAGAGTGCTAACTGTGTGTATAACATCATTCTAGGCACTCATTTATCATTTCCAACAATCATAATCTTTGAAAGTCATCCCTCTTTAGAATGTAACCTACCTCAAGAATATTTTATTAAGGTCCTACAAGAAACTGTTTCTTCAATATTTTTCTAACCATCATCAATGACCACCTTTTATGATGACTGGATTTAAGAAGGGAATTCTCATTTTAAACAGTGTGTTTTTACAGCAACTTATCAAACTGTGGCCTTTAGCTGTTGTTTTGTGACAGCCACTCTATTAAAATCCTGATGTAAACAAGTGGAGAAGGTGAACTGGAAGTACAGATATTTGCACGGCATTACTGTCAGGTAAAATTTTAAAGATAGGTTTTATGAACCCATTATTTGCAGTCAAGGCTTTTGACTACAGCATCTGAAATCATTTAAGGAGACAAAGTGTTTTGTCAAAACATACTGCTGGGAGTCAGTATGTGGCTTCTTTTTATATAATTCAATTTAATACTGTTGTTTGCATGAAAGAGAAAGTCTAGTGGTGGCAGCCATAGTAATGCAGTATAAAATGACAATATGGTAAGCGTCTGAGGAAATTAAAATTAAATGCTGTTAGTTTTCATTTCATTTCTTAATAAAGGTGCACTTGCATTGTGGTATACCTGGTGACAGAATAAATTGGGAAGATCTTGCATGTAAAGGCCTAGGTCTTCCCCACCCAAATTAAATTAAAATTTATTTTCTGATCTTGTGGGAGAAAGAGGAAAATCTTCAGCTCAAATTCATGTGTAAGTCATTACAAGAATTAGTATTAATTATTTGCTTCTTAAATTCATAATATTTTTTTAAAGAAACTAGAGAGATCAATTCAAGAACCCTACTCCTGCCCTGAAGGAAGTGATACTCTGGCAAAATGATGAATATTGGTGAAGGGAATCTAGAACTGGAAGGAAGATCCAAAACTATGGAGCCCTATGTTAAACACAATTCAATTCACCAACTTTTGAAGAATGTTTCCACACAAATTGTTAGCATTCAAAGTAACATTATACTGTGAAATAATTCAGTGAACTGAATTAGTTAGCTGAATTAGTTCAGTGCCTGAATTACCTTCTAGAGTCAAAATTGGTCAAAGGATCCAAATAGCCCTTCAACTAAGTAGCATTAAGTGAAATCTTTTCATTCCCCAACCTTATCCTTAATATTTATGTAATACTAAATGTTGTGGTATGAGTCAGTCAAATTCAGCTTTAATTTTTCCAGAAGAGTAATTCTAAATGCAGATTTTAAAAAACTCTATTCTAAAATATCCTAAATTTTCAAATGTGAAAAGTAGAACTAAAAGCACCATACAATTTTCTTCCAACTGGAAAGAATGCTCTGTAATCAGAAAACATTATTATACAGATATTTTAAAATAATATTTTCAAAATTAATTTTAAAAACAACCATTGTTTTAAAAAATCATACAGGTAAAAATTAGGGAAGCAGGAGGTGTTTGGAATACAGCTCAGACTATTCAGGTTGCAACCTTAGAAAGCAAACAAGTTTTTTCATAGAAAATTCCTTGATTGCACTATTTTAAAAAGTATACTAGAATGAGTGAACCTTTGGTTTAATATAGTATTTTTTGCATTTCTATGTGAATTGTTATATATGACATATATGATTATATATGATATAATCTTTTAGTATTTACTGAAAATGGTAGTAACCCAATTCTTCCTCCCAAATTGCCCTGGAAATGGATGAGTTTGAAATGCTGGATCAAATAATGCCTAACACATAGGATATTGTAAGCCAAACTGACAAAGCAAATGTATTTAAAGCACTGCAACTAGATGGCATTCATGTTTGAGTGAAGAAGAAACAAGGATGAAGTTTGGGACCTGTTGACCAAAATATGCCATGATCAAAACAAAATTCTGCGCATAAGCAGACTGCTAAATTGCAAATGTAACCTTTTTGTGCAATAAGGACTTTAAAAAATTGTCATAGTTATAGATTAAAGTATATTTTCAAAGGTGGGAAACATCAGATGAATGAATGTTTACCTCTATACTGGGAATGCTGGGGGAATCTTTGATAAGGGAAGGGGACACTAAACATTTCATTTACACATGTTGATGACAGCAAAGTGGTTTCTATAAGGAGAAACTATTGATTAATCTAACAGAGCTCTGGGAAAAGTAAAGAAAGAAGAGAGCAGGGGAATAGTGTGGCCTGTGGGGCACAAATTTATAGGGTCCTAGAAGTTAAAAAAAAAGTCCTTAGAGTTTATAAAGTTCAATTCAGTCATTTTACAGATGAGAATGAGGAAACCAAGCCCTACAGAGGCTGTGACTTATTCAAGATCATGCAATTTATAAGTGGAAGAACTCTAACCTAGGAGCACTGATTACAAGTCTAATAGTCTTAAATAAATATCTATATATGGTGGAGCAGTGGATGTGTTCTACATCCTCTTCAAAGAGTCTTTGACAGGGTTTTCTACTTAAGGCTTTTTTTGAAAACTTTGTCGCCAGGGGAGATAGGGTTACTATTTTGTCATGGATAGCGAACACTCTTAGAAGCACAAAATAAAGGGTAAGTGGAGAAATGTAAAACACAGAATTCATAAGGGATTGGGAGAGCGTCAATTTTATTTAACATTTTTATGAGTACTCTGGAATAGATTGAAAAGAGAAATCTCCAAGTTTTCAATGACTCTAAACTTTTCTATCAAGTGAAGAGTCAAGCTGATAGAGATAAGATTTTGTAAATGGGCAGAAACAAGACATTTGCAGAGGATTGAAAAAAATCCAAATTGTGCATTTAAAAAAAAAAAGACCTCTGAGCTATTTCAGACATGATCAGGAAAAAGACCTGGGAAAAAAAATACAGATTGTTGTTTATCAAGTGTATCTTTCCAGTGTCTTGTGGTGGCCAAAAAAAAAGGGCCAAGAAAATATTAGGCATCAAAAAGATTATTGTAGAAAAAATTAAAAGCATCAGTCTGCTCCTATATGAAACTATCCTCCACAAAAGCCTGCTTCAGTGCTGTGTAGAAATGATTCTTGGTTCTTGAAGACTAATCTAGAGGAGCAAAAGGTCTGATAGGATTTATCGATATAGAAAGGCTTGGCACAACGTGTGGCAATAGTAAGAGTTTAATAATAGCATGTTGATTAATTGATTGACTGATTAATAGGCTTTATGTCTCCGTTCAGTGAACAGCTTGGATAAATTCAGAAAGCCTTATTACCAGGTTGGCCATAAGATGATCTGTTCATAGAAACTCATGACCAAGTTGTAAAGTATTTGTGAACCATATCAGTTGAGAAAATACTCATATCTACATAATCACAAATCTTTAAAATACTAAAAGCTAAAGTGTAATGTTGTATAAAAAAAATAAAACTATAGTGGGCTACAACTAGAGTCCTATATGAAATCTAATGATAGGATTCATAGCATAATAGAAAAAGCAATAGTCCTAGAGTAGTCAGAGGACCTGTCTGGGTTCAAATCCTGTCTTGACCATTTACTACCTATCTGACCTTGGGCAAGTCATATAACATCACTAAGGTCCCTTTTCAATTTAGACCTATGATCCTACATCAGAGCATCTGATCTAACCCATGAAGAAACTAAGATGCTGAAAGAATAAATGATTTACTTATTCAAGGCCTTCTGGATAGGGTTGTAGCATTTTGAGGTTGAAAAGGCCTTAGAGATCATTCAATCTAACCTGTTTATTTTAAAGATGACAGAACTCAGGCACAAAAAATTTAAGTAATTAACTTGTATAAGGCCAAACAACTGTTAAGTAGCAATGATGGGATTCTAAGTCAGGTTTTCTCACTTTAAAATGGAAGCGAGGTGGGACAATGACTAGAGTGTCAGGCCTGGAATTCTTCCTGAATTCAAATCTGGCCTCAGACACTGGTTGTTTGAGTCTGGGAAAGTTACTTAATCATGTTTGCCTCAGTCTTCTCATCTATAAAATGAGATGGGGAAAGAAATGGTAAACCACTACAGTATCTTTGTTAATAAAACCCCAAATGGGGTCATGAAAAATCAGACACAGCTGAAAAATGACTCACCAACCATAATATCTCTCTTTAAATGCAATGTTCTTTCTACTATACCATGTACTTCAAGAAGAATGTAGTTTCACTGGATAAAATCTAGAGAAGAGTAATTAAAATGATTGAAGGGTTGAAGGAGCCTTCCACAAGAGGGCAGAACAAAACACCTTGGGCTCTTCAGTCCAAAAATGTTAAGCCTAAGAAGGCAGATATTTGAAATTTATAAGATTATGACTTGTATGGGTAAAGTGAAGATTGACTTATTCAACAAATTCCCAAATACTAGGATGAGGGGATAGCTTTTGAAAATTAAGTGACTTGAGTTTAGGAGTTAAGTAGTTTAAGGAACTGAGTAAGTTAAGACTACTTTACACAAAAAGGAATAAACATACTCTCCTAAGACACTACAGGAAAGAAATATACATGGATTCAAAAAAGATTAATGCAGATCTAATAATTGTACAACAATGAATGTTTATTGAAGGCAGCTATAGGCTACTGTTTATCTTTAAGTTCTGTATTTCTTTGAAGGAAGGGACTGTTTTATTTTTTTCTTTTTATCAATAATATATGACAAAGGGCCTGGCACATAGTAAATCTTTAGTAAATATTTGTTGATCGATTGATTACATTACTTATGAAAATTTCCTCTAGCAGTACATCCTATAAAGTCTCTATTAGCAACAGATTACTGGATAGGACAGACCAAGGGTTCAGCCTATTGTATCCACTCCTTTCCTATGTTCCTAATTGATATCTGTCCTAGTGTTAAGTGTTCTCCTTACACTTACACTAATTTGCATTTTTACTCAATATACAAGTATTATCATTTTTTAAATATGTTGACATTTTATTTGTCTTTCTAGATATTAATTTTCAAAAATTTATTCCACTCTTTTTAAAATATTTTATCAATATTTTTGTCTTTCCAGCATAGTCTACTCCATTCATTTTAAATGCCTTTGTCATGTCTCTAAATACATTTTAGACTGCCAGGGGGTGGGGGTGGGGGTGGGGGTGAGAAATATGCAAAGGACTGGAGAATTTGTGTTAGCACTGCAAGATTCAGCTGCATTTTCAAGGAAGTATTTGTATGTCTAGTTTTTGTAAAATCTATAAAATACTACAGTTAATTCAAGTAGATCACAAAAATTGATTTGAAATAAAAACACTACACATAAGGGATATAGTATTTCTACATATTTATAGGAAGGTCAACTTTTCTTTCATTGTTTCTAGGTTCAACAAGACTATCTCAGTCATGTAGCATAACACCAAGCAGGGTGAGCACTAATTTCAACTCAGTATATCATGAACTGCTGTAGTCACTCCTCCACTTGTATCTTCATTACTGTACTTTGTCAATGGTTTAGCCTTGACATGAAAATCCAGGGGTGGGCTTTTCTCTTCTGTGTCTGTCTCTCTTTAACTATAGAACATGGAGCCTACATGTATCCTTCTGGTAAATATTTCATTCCACCACATCACAAACTTCTGCTATAACCTTGACATTGAAATTTTGTCAGGCTTAAATGTTTATGTGCCTTATGCCTCTTGGAGATCATGTGTTCCTAGGATATTTTAGGGGAAAAAATGTGCACCCCCAACCTCTATATTTACTAACAAGTTTATCAAATGTGAAAGCTAAAATGTAATGTTTTACCAGTCTGGATTGTGCTGTTAGCACCTGTCTGGAAAGTATATCCACTATACCCTTGAGGTTCTACCTTGATATTAGTAATTCCTGTGTTTCTTCTGGTGCCCCATATTTGTCAAATGTCTAATAAAACAAAACCAGGAGAAGACATGGCCTCAGTATACTTTTACCATCAAGGACATAACTTTCTTCAGGACACTTTTGGTTTGATCTTAACATCACGGATGCTCCCATACCTCAGATTCTACAGTAGCTTTTTCAGTATAATTCTTGGCTCTCAAGGAAAGATTTACACAAACTAATCAAAATGTTTTAATAAATGACAAATACATGACTGCAAAGAGAACTTTCCTTACGTGAAATACCTCTAAAGACTTCAATACTAATGCATTGTCATCCCACCACATCAATCTAAAATGGGGAAAGATTTGTACCAAAAGTAGCAAACAAAATGCCTTCTTTTTCTAAGTGAAATTATGAAACCATGCTGATTGTTTATGTCACATAATCTCAGCAGGGCCCTCTTCATAGCAATATAATGTTTTCACACTTCCCTCATTGATTCACTAGGGAAAACAAATGGCACAGTGGATAGAGCATTGGTCTAGAAGTCAGGAAGACTCATCTTCCTGAGTTCAAATCTGGCCTCAGACATTTATTAGCTGTGTGACCCTGGGCAAGTTACTTAACTCTGTTTGCCTCGGTTTCCTCATTTGTAAAATGAGCTAGAGAAGGAAATGACAAATCACTGCAGTATCATTGCCCAAAAAACTCAAAACAAAACAAACAAAAAAGGGGGTCACAAGCAATTGGACATGACAGAACAACACCGTGTGCAAAGCACTGTGTTATGGATTGGTGACAAAATGACAAATATAAAATATTTCCTGCCCTCAAGCTGCTTACATTCTACTGAAAGCAAAGTGAGCAGAAATTCCAACATTAATACATGTAAATAAATATGAAATCTATACAAAATATTTTCAAGAGGGAAGAGAACACTGATAACTGGGAGCATCAGCAAAGATGGCATGCCACAGGTAGAACCACTGAAGGAAACCGTGATTTCTCTGAGGCAGAGGTCAGCATAGGCCAGGTAGGCCCAGAACAGAGGTTATTAGCCTGGTGCTTGTGAACTAGTTTGCTTATGAAATATCTAGATAGCTTCATTTCAAAATAATTGGTTCATTTTATGCATTTTAAAACATTATTCTGAGAAGGGATCCATAGGCTTCACCAGACTGCCAAAGGTGTCCATGACATTAAAAAATAATAATAATAAGTTAAGAACTCCTGGACTAGAACCTAACTGCTTCCTAAATTTCTTTGAAATTTCAGAGTTACATTAATGCCTTTGAACTACTAGACTAGTAGAGGCAATGGATATGAAGACCCCATTTTGTGTCCTGCCTCAGATGCCGTGTGACTCTGAGCAAGTCAGTTAATATCTCTGAGTCTCAATCTCCTCATCTATAGACTGAAAGCATTGTATTAGATGGCCTCATAATTCCCTTCTAGCTCTAAATTTATAATCCTATGATGAGAATATTAGGAAGTTACTACTTCAGAATATTAGAAAGTTCCTATTTCTTTATTTCACCCAGGTCTAAAAGAGTTAATGAATAAAGTTTCCAAGGACTGACTTTCAAGCAGGGATAGCTTAGGCTATAGCAATACAGTAACTCTCTGGGTATCGAAGACACTCAGTAAATGTTTTTGATTGACTAGCTAGAAGAATCAAGTTTAACATTCATTCTTCACCTAACAGCTGAAACTTGCATATTACCCAGAGAGATGAGGTACTTTCATATTTTACATATGGCCCACTGAGTACAATTGTAGCAGTGCCCTTTGATAATATCACCCATAATAATCTTCTATCAATGCTGAATGAAATATTGAAGTGAAGTATGCAGAGGATGATTAGGGAACTATTCTTTCATTTCCTGAATATTTGGGAGTGATTTGACCACTTGTATGAATCCAGAAGGGGAAAAGATTAGCTACTACAGACTTCAAGACTATATAAAAATCAGGGTACAATTTACTCCCATGTACTTCTAACTCATCTTCTGAATGAGGGCAATGTCAGTTCATTTTATTTGTATTATATATATATATATATATATATATATATATATACACATATATACATATATATATATACACACACACACACATACACACACATATACACATATACATATATACACATACATACATATATACATGTGTGTGTATATGTGTGTGTGTGTGTGTAGTTCTGCTGTGCTTTAATTCAGGCCTTTTACTTCTCATTCCTAATAAAAGGAGAATAATATAAGGGGAGCTGTTTTGGGGAGTCACTACTGAAGCAAAGTTCCACCCGCTTCTCCAGGAATTGATTTCTAACAGGGAGAGTTCTGCCTCATTGCAAATAGGGAGGAGCCAATATAGAATTGAGGTTAAGTCTCAGGCTAATTGTGATGAACAGCCCAGATTTGGAATTTCCCCCACAGCAACAGACAGGCCTGTTTCTTATCTGGATTGGCTGAATCCATAGTTCGAAGGAAATAACCCCTTTGATCAGAGAAGTATTTTTTTTTTACTCTTAGGAGAGGATGATAAAACCCAATGATCAGAAAACAAAACACCATAGCAAAAAGTTACTGCAGGCATAACGGATGTTCCTTGGATAGAGGAGAAAGCAGTAGGGACATTGAGAGCTAAAATAGTTGTTTCTGTATCATCCTGAAAGCTGTGTTTTTGAGGCTGGACATGGGCTGCTTTTTGGGGAACGTTGCACAATTCAATCCTCCAATTTAAGCATAGTTCTAAGGCACAAGATTGTATACTTCTCAAAGTTTCCTAACCAGGCATTCATGTTTGTGTCTAAAGTCATGAGGAATTTGTAATGCAATCCCAATCTTTTTCAGGAAGCCCAGCACCAACTGAATGATTTTTTATTTAATGTTGAAATGCTCCTTTCCAGGTCCACTCTGCTTTAGCCAAACCGAAGTATTAACTGTTTAATAAACTTTCTTCTCCATACCTTTGCTTATACAATATTCTCTTTACCTAAAATTCTTTTTGCTCCATTCTTGGATGTTAAACACTTCCCAAAGTCAATTCAGATATTATTACCTCCTTCATGAAACTTACACTCAAGTCTTTAGGTAGTAAAAACACTTCTTCCCCACCCAGACATCACTCAGCACTTTGTTCAGTACTTCTCATATATTTCTTTCTGTTATTTTTATTTGCATATGGGTCACATCTCCTGACAGTCTTATGTAAGCTTAGTATTCTCCACAATACACAGCACAGCACTGTAGATACAGATGGGATGAGACTGGATCTTTTATTTTATTGGCATAGGGGATTCCTGTTGAGGAAACTCCCTGTACCATAGCAGATCAGGAATCATTGTGTAATTCCTAGTCTTGGAGATACCCATAGGGCACAGAGAGGTTAAATGATTTATCAAACATCACACAGCTAGTATGTGGCAGAGGCGGGATTTAAATTAGGTTTCTGATTCTGAGGCTAGGTCTCTATCTAGGTCTCTGTCCTGTGTTGCCTGTAAACACATGGTAGTCATTTAATATACTTTTGTTATTGGTTTGAGAGCAGGACACATCACTTTTGTTGTTCAGTAATTTCAGTCATGTTTGACTCTTTATGACCCCATTTGGGGTTTTCTTGCAAAGATACTGGAATGGTTTGGCATTTCCTACTCCAGACATGTCATGGCCCCTCTATGAATCAAGAAAAGCTCAGCAACTCTTAGTTCAAAACTGGTCAATACAATATTTAAATTACTTTTGTGAGCACTGTTCAATTGATTGGATTGTGAATTTAACCCCAGCATAACAGAATACATCACCTTCTCTAAGATAAATGAATAAAAGCTCTTTAAAAAATTTTATCTGCCAGATGTCAGGAATTTTTCTAGGGAATTGTATGTATCATTTGATTCTATCCCCAGTGATTGCTAGGTTTTTATTATGTATTCATATGCATGAACCCTTAGCAAATATCTAAGAATGCTTGCCAATCTTTTCTATTTTTCTTATGTTTCTTTGATTTTTAACAGATAAGAAATAGTAGTACAAAAATGTCCCATCTCATCCACATTTTGATCCCTAGACTTTAATGTAGAGGGAGAGATTCTTGAATCAGGTGGGAAGTAGTAATATGTGACTTCTAATTAGAAATAATCAGATTTGGGAGGAGGGCCATTTGACCCAGATGTTGAGCTAAATGGGGACCCTGGGTGAAGAGCTACCACTGTCTAGCTGTGGGACAAGAACATTTGAATTATCTCATCATGCTTAATCAAACAGTAAGGATTTATTAAGAACCTAATATGTGCTAGACTTTGTGCTAGGAATGGAGATTACCTGTACAAATAATTTTAAAATTCTTATTCCCAGTAAGCTTACATTCTAATGGGGAAGACAACAAGAATTTTATAAGATATAAAGGACATTTCATATATATATATATATATATATATATATATATATATATATATATATATATATACATATATATACATATATATATATTCCTACGGATGTATGGACATGTATGTATATGTGTGTATAACATAAACACTTTGTGTGTGTATATATATATATATATATATATATATATATATATATATACAGCTATAAGAATGCAGAGCAAATGTATCTAGCTCCACCTTAGCTCTCTAGTGCTTATAAGTGAAGCTCCAGGGTAATTTGTGTAGACCTGGCATTATCTGTCAAGGGTATGATAAGTATTGAAAGGGATTTACTCATAACAACCTAAATATCAAGTGGGTCCAAGGGAGATCCCATAGAAGGATAGTGAGTTATTAGAAGTCAGATTTGACATGAGGTACTCTCTATGTTGATTTCTCATGACTATAGTTCTGCCTCACAAAAAAAGTTAAAATAGCCCAAGGCATGGGATTAGTTGCCAAAGAACTGGAACCACTCCCAGCAGAGAAGGAGCAGATGGCAGAAGCTCTGTAGAGAAGTAATCTAACAGCAGTTATAGAGGCAGAGATAGTTTTGCCTATTCTAGCACAACCCCCCAAAAAATAATTGTCTGTGGAACAGTGTTCTTTCTCCCACAGGTAGACGGAAGTCTGTGGGAGGTTCTGTCCTTATATATGTAGGGACAGATATTTCCTGTTATTAATCTCACTATTCTATATAATTAAATGCCTTTTGCTTAATCTAATTTGGTCTGAGAAAGGGGAATAATAGGTGGGGCTTTGTGAGCTATGGATATGAGTAGATGTTGACTCAAAGAGTACCTTGAGCTTGGGGTATAATTTTTGAAGAGCCTTATTGAATTAGCCAAGGGTCATATAAAGTATGTGAGAAGACACATAACTTGAGAGATTAAAAAATTCTGAAGTGGCCCTGAAGTCAGGAGAATCTGAGCTCCAATCTGGCTTCAGAGCAAACACTTGATACTTACTAGCTGTGTGGCCCTGGGCAAATCACCCAATTACCTAAAATAAATAAATAAATAAAAATAATTTTGAGGTTCCCACATTATAACTGAGCGCACCTCTACTGAAGGAATTCTTGACCTCTTCTGTATTGCGAAGCCTACACAGTATAGTGAAGCTTACAGACTGTTTTTTAGGATGCTTTTAAATACATAAAATCAAATAATATGACTACAAAGGAAGCCAATTACACCGAAATAAAATTATTTTTTTTCTACATAGTTCACAGACTTCAGACTATTAATCCTTTTTCTAGTGGTTAGTAATTAATGTATTTCCCGAGTCAATAATAGTAATAATAAAACAATAACAACAATTGCTGAACTCACTAGTAAAGGAAATCTACTCATATCTATACATTGGGAAATCTTTTCAGTGACTATTATTATGCACATATGAAGGTAATTTATAGATATACATATATACCTTCTGCCTCAAGTTGAGTGTTTTCCACATTATTGGCGATAGAATAGGTGGTAAATTGGTTGAACTTAAATATTTTATCAAAAAACTTGTCTGAGCCATCCAAATACAGACAAACAAATCCAATGGATAGTTTTATAGAGCCAAAGCAAAGGAAAGATTTGAGTACATGTCTATGTAATAATAATTCCATATTAATAATTAAGTATTTATTCCATTAATATTAATGTTAAACCATAATAATTACAGAGAAAATATCATGGAGTCATTTATTTATCTGTAGTCTTGCATTACATTTTTATTTACAATGTTGGTGTTTATATTGTACATGCATATATGACATACCATTCATTTGGAATTAAACTGTGACTTAGACACATGCAATCTTTTGGGAAATAGAGGCACAATGTTAGAGCTGTAAAGAAATAAATGTCATCTGGTAAACCTCATGATTTTTAAGTGAATAAATTAAGGGGGGGGGCAACTTGTCCATAACCAACTAAGCAATCAATTAAACTATGAGCATTTATTAAGTACTTACAACGTATCAGGCACAAGAAAAAAAATCAAAGTCCTTTCCTCACAGAGCTTAGTCTATTGCAAGAATCAACATCTACATATGGAGGTAAAGATACAAAACAAATACAAAGTGATGACAGAAGGCAGCTAACTAGCAGCTGAGGGGATTAGGAAAAAAAAATGCTGGATGTAGTCAGCAGCACTTAAATTTTGAAAGAAACTAGGGATAAAGATAAGGAAGGAGTGCATTCCAAGAACAGAGGAAATACTCTGTGTGCAAAGACAAAGACTAGAGATAATAGATCCTGTGTGAAGAAAAAAGTAAGACTCTCATGACTTTCAGGAATTAAATTCAAACAAATAATGAGTATCAAAACAAACAATGTAAGGTTTTATATTCCTTTTCTAGCTCATAATGTACACTTATATAACTCTTACTATGTGCCAGGCACTATGCTAAGCACTTCACAATTACTATCTCATTTGATCTTTATAACAACCCTGGGAAGTAGATTCTATTATTATCCTCATTCTTTTTCTTACAGATGAGAAAACTGAGGCAAACAGAGGTTAAGTGACTTGCCTAGGGTCACAAAGTTATTAAGTATATGAAGCTAGATTTGAACTCAGGTCATCTTGACTCCAGGCCAGGTATTCTATCTAATGCTACCTAACTGCCCCATTTATACTTAGTCTTTGAATTACAAAGACAAAAGCCAGAATGAAAGTTCTCCAATCTTGAGGTGATAGATAGGTAGCTAGTATGACTACCCCATAGATTTGTGGGAAAGTGGCAAAGGTCGGTTGGGACCAGGTTGTGAAAGACTTCAAAAATCAAACAGGAGAGTTTATATCAATGGCCATCAGTTATCCAGTTATCCTGAATTTTTGTCCATTGATCTTTCCACTTGTCTGCCTCTCTCCCTCTTGGAAGCTTGTTATCATCATCGGACCCATTTAAAAACTGGTTTCAAGAAAAAGATGAAAGCTCACAGTTCTATGAATAATTAAAGTCAAGTCAAACGGTTCCTTACTCCACTACATAAAACAGCCCTTAACTGGAATGTGTATTTCTTACAAATTTCAGAGGGCTCTTTCTTCCTCTCAAGATTTAGAAAGCATTCACTCAAACTTTTGTGTTTGTATTCAAAAGCCAAGTACTAAGGAATATGAATGACATAAGAAAGTAAAACTATAAAACCCTAATAGATCCACTATACTTAGAAAGCTTCACCATGATCAAGAAGCTTAGGGACCATTCATATACTCTTAAGGGTCTCTATTTGTTGAAGATTTATCCCTGAGGGTTTTATGAGCATTACATCTGAAGTCAGAAGTCAACAGCAGGTAGAGACATGATTAACAATATTTTAAATCTCAATGCATAGTTTAGCCCAGCTGTTTTAAAACTTCTTTGGTTTTGGATCCTTTTTATAGTGAAAAAAATTTTTGAGCTTCCCCAAAGAACTTTTGTTTATATAAGCTATATCTATCAATATGTGCCATATTAGAAATTAAAACCTATAAACTTCAAAAATAAGTATTCATTTAAAATAACAACAAATTAACCCATTGCATAAACAGAATATGTTATGAAAAATAACTCTATTTTCCAAAATATAAAAATTTAGGAGAAGTGAGGTGACACAGTGGATTGAACACCGGCCCTGAAGTCAGGAGTACTTGGGTTCAAATCTGGCCTCAGACCAAACACTTGACACATACTAGCTGTGTGACCCTGGGCAAGTCACTTAACCCCAATAGCCTAAAATATATATATATATATATATATATATATATATATATATATATATATATAGAGAGAGAGAGAGAGAGAGAGAGAGAGAGAGAGAGAGAGAGAGAGAGAGATATTTATATATAGATATATATATTTATATAGATAGATAGGTATAGATATAGATATAGATATTTAGTACACACATATCTTTGCAAATCTCATTTACTGTCTAGCTAAATATTAAAAGACATGTGGATTCTCATATCTGCTTCTGCATTCAATCTATTGTGATATGTTGTTCTGGTTAAATATTTGAAAAAAATCCAGCTTCACACAGATATGTAGTTGGAAAAGGGAGGAGTATTTTAATAGGCAAATAATATCTTAGTATTGTTATGAAAACAGTTTTGACCTTGAGGATCCCCTAAACTTGTCCCAAGACCTCTAAGCGTCTGTGGACCACACCTAGACAATTGCTGATTTTGCCCATTATCTGGAATGGGTTAAAATACAGACATTTCCAGATAAGTTTCTCTCCCTATCAGGCTTGAAAAATCAAAAGATTTGAAAGCTATTAGTACTCCAGTATATGATCCTCTTCCAGTCACCTTTCTTTTTTACTGACAGGTTGCTGTTAAAAATTAAAGTAAAGAGAGGCCCTCTTTTTGCTACATCCTTTTAATGGATCTGAAGCCAAAATAAGTCAGACTAAATTATGGGAGTAAATGACCTCCTGGGGAGTATTATACCAAATTCCAAAGAACTGTAAAGAGTTTCCTTTGATCTTTTTAGCTTCACAGCCTGAAATTCAAAATCTGTATTTAATTTTAGATTGCATATGCCAGCTTTTAAGTTTCCTTTCCAACTCGATATATCATTTTAAATGATAGGACACCTTTAACTTGTATTTCTTGAAACTGCTGACTGTCATTTCTTTATTCTCTTACACTATAAAAACAGATATAAATATAATTAATTGCAAAAATAATTTGGGGTTGGGTGCTATAATGGATAAACCATTGACCTTCACTTAACAGACTGTGCTTTAAACTGAACCTCAGTTCCTAAGTGAAATGACTTTGATCTGAGAGAGAAGGTATTTTACTTCAGTCCTTGTGAAATCTATGGAGGAAAAAAAAAGCTAGAAGGAAAAAGATAAAACTTGCTAATTCTTGCACTTGAAGCAATTTGGGATAGAGACAACTTTTTCTTCAATACATTTTCCCCCCTCATTGCATACAGGTGTATTCTCATTTTCAATGCAATCCTCTCCATAGCTAGACAGGTGCTTTGACCAAGCAACATTTCAACAATAGAGCATGCCTATTAACAGCTGGGGATCATTTCATATTCTTAAGCAGATTTCATGTACAAGCAGTCAGTATTTCTTTGGTCCTGATTATAAATGGTGAGTGCAAATATTTCTATTTACCTTTGGTGTTGGGATAAATGCTATCCCAGCTGGGAGAAGCACATGCACATTTTAAAATCCAGGCATGTTACTCTGTAGGACACAATGTAGGTAGCATCTATTGATGAAAGTCTATGTCCAAATAATTTGATGACAGACATCAGTAAGGATGACTTGATACTTGACAACAATAGATCCAAGAGTTTTGCTTCTTAAAGATTATGATATGTAGGAATTTATCCCATGACCTTTACTCTTACTACATGCAAATTTGCAAAGAATCTTGATTTTAGCAATGTTGGGGAATTCCCACTGAGGGAGCTCCTTCCACGAAGTAGATCACAACCATTTCTAACTTAGTAGATAAATCCTAGAGAATATCAGTGGCACAGAGAGGCTAAGTTACTTGAGCAGGATCACATGGCTAATAACTGTCAGAGACAAGATTTGATCCAAAGTTCTCTTGAACTAGTCCAGCATCATATCAACACAACTATATGATGCTGCCTCCTTACTTCTACTCCTTACACTTCAAAAGGGCTAATAAAGCATTTGCTATCATATTTTATATTTCTGATAGCAAGTAAATCTAGCATATACTAATTAGTATAGTAGGGCTATGTCATTGTGTCATGGAACACTAAGGTAACCAAGGAATTGAAATAGAGAATCGCCAAAAGAGCACAAGAATCATTGTAATAGCCTGCTGCTTGGCATTCAGCTGTCAGTGATAATCCTAAAATATGCCTTACCACATCACCACCACCTCCTTTCAATAAACACCAGTGACCTACAAGATCAAATGTAAACTCTTGCTTTGGTTCTCAAAGTCCTTCATAAACTGGCCCCTTCCTACTTTTCTAGTCTTCTTATACCTTACTTCCTTTGGTATGCTTTGCTGTCCAATGACACAGGCCTCCTTGCTGTTCCTCCCATACAATGTTCCATCTCCTGACTAGGCATTTCCATTAACTGTAACAGTCTTCCTCTTCAACTCTGCCTTCTGCCTTATTTGGATTCCTTTGTCTCAGCTAAAATCCCACCTTCTGTAAGAAGCCTTTCCTGATCTCTTTTTAATACTAGTGTCTTCCCTCTGAGACTACCCCAATTCACATTTGTGTGTGTGTGTGTGTGTATATATATATATATATATATATATATATATATATATATATATATATATATATATATATATATATATATGTACATATATATTGATGTATGCATGTATATATACACATACAGTTTATATATAGTTGGTTGCATGTTGTCTTCCCTGTGAGAATGTAGACTCCTTAAGAGCAAAAATTGTTGTTTGTTTTTTTTTGTTTGACTACCTTTTTATCTGCTACATATTAGGTGCTTAATAAATGTTACTTGACTGACCAGAGAGAAAACTACCACACACTATAGACCAGGAGTTACGAAGAAGTGGAGGAAAGGTCATCATCAAATAAATGTATGAAAGGAAAAAGAAGATGGGCTGATGAACAGCCTATGTGCTCCACTGGTACCTTCACAATGCTGAAATAAAGTGATAAATGCTGCCTGCACAAGGGATGACTGCCATGTAGCAGGTTTATAGGCATACATGGTCAAGAGTAGCTCAGATTGGGCAGGCATGTCTGGGTTGCTATCTGTATCTTTGGAGGAAACAGGCACATTAATGAAATTATAGTTCCACGTGAATATTTGAGTACTTTATGTGTCTTTCAAATAGTTTTCTAACAAAACTAGGCTTAAATTCATTCAGCCCAGATGATGTGCATCTAACCCACATTTACCAATGTCTTCTCCCTTTTTTACTACTTAGTATGTTGACTTGTTGTATCACCTTGGGTAAGTCACTTAAAGTCTCTAGTCTTCTAAGAATAACTTTTGCCCTACATAGAGGAATAGAATCTACTCATTTGGACCTTGGTAGTGGGTGTCATATTTCTCTCAATGACCTTGGGCCTTGTGGCTATTTGCATCATGAAAGAACCAAATGTCTCTATACCTTCTATTTTTCTAGAATTGACTGAGAGTCTCCTTGTACTTTAATAAAAATAATAGCTAGTCTTTAGATAATATTTTAAGGCTTAATAGCCCTTAACAGTTTATCTCATTTACTCTTTACAACTTTGTGATATGGGCACTAATATTAGTCCCATTTTTTGGTAGATGAGGAAGCACAGGTTAAGAGGTTCCCATGGCTAGTAAATGTCCGAGTCAGGATTCGAACTCAGATCTTTCTGACTCCAAGTTCACTACCTTATCCACAGTACCAGCTAGCTGCCTCACATTTGTAACTTTTAGTTACTTTCAAATGTCATTAAATATGAAGTGATATAAAAACTGATATTTTTAGTCATTATTATGTTCTATATATATGTGTGGCACTAAAAATTAGCTGTAATACTGTAGATATTAGATGATTATCACAAAATCCAAAAGGAATGTCAGCTCACTTGTTTGCGGAGATATATTTCTATAATCTGTATTGTTTTAAGAATGACTTTCAGAGAACATTATTTTGTCTACTATAAATACCCAAATTAACTATAAAAGACTTGTGAAGAAAGACGCTATCTGCATCCAGAGAAAGAACCGATAAATAGAACTATATATAGAACAATTTTACATATATACCTATTTGTGTATAACAATAGCCATTTCTAGGGTTGAGGGGTGGAGAAAGAAAAAAAAATAAAAAAAGAAATTTAAATGATTTTGTTGTATATTTGAAAGGAATAGCAAGTTGTGTATAGCAGATTTGCAGTTTCGTGTACAATCACCTTTTTTATGGTACTATGTTATGGAAATGCTTGTTTTATTCCATAAATTAAAAACAAAATTTAAACTCTATACATCAGCCATGTTCATAGCAAGAAGAGCCCCAGATATACTTTGTGGGATTTTCTAACTTTATTTAGTTTGTAAGTCCCTCCTCTTACACATGGGAGAAGAGGAGATGAAACTATATTTGTACCAAGCAGTCACTTAGTCAAAAAACATTTGTTAAAAGCTTAACATGCCGGGAACTATGCCAAATGTTGGGATAAAAGAAAGGCAAAAATGATCCCTACCATCAAGGAGTTAAAAGTCTAATATGGGAGATAAATATGCAAATAACCAGGTACAAACCAGATATATTTGGAGTAGTTGGGACATAATTCAATAGGAGAAGACATGGCATCATGGGAATCCAAGAAATGTCTCCTGTACAAAATAGTATTTGAACTAAATCTTAAAGGAAGCTAGGGAAAGTAAGAAACAAAAAATGAGGCAAGAGAGTATTCCTGAGGGGCAGCTAGGTGGTGCAGTGGATAGAGTTCCAGCCTTGGAGTCAGGAGAACCTGAGTTCAAATCTGGCCCCAGACACTTGAAGCTTACTAGCTGTGTGACCCTGAGCAATTCACTTAACCCCGATTGCCTCACCAAAGAGAGAGAGGAGAGAGAGAGAGAGAGAGAGAGAGAGAGAGAGAGAGAGAGAGAGCGCATTCCAGACCACCATTGCAAAGGTCAATAGGCAAATATAGTTGGATCCAGCATATGGAAGGAAGGAATATGAAAGAAGACCAGAAAGGTAGGAAGGTGCAAGACTATAAAAGCTCTAGATATCAGTTACAAGACTTTTCATCTTGGAAGAAATAGGGAGCCAATAGAGTTTCAATAGGGATGATGACATGGTTAGATCTATACTTTAGGAAAATACTGATAACTGAATCAAAGATTGATGGGGGTGGTGAGGCAGGGAGACTAATAAGAAAACTTTTTAAAGAAGATAGGTGAGAGCTGATAAGCTCCTGAATTACAGTGGTGGTCATGTAAGTAAAGAGAAGAGGAACATGCACAAGAGATGTTGTAAACAACAGGGTTTGGCAACAGATCGGATCTATTTAAGACGTTCTGGTGAGAATTTGGGATGACATCAAAAAGTGAGACCCTGGGTGCCTGAGAGTGCTATCTATTACCACATGCTATGGGTTTTTAGAGGAGGGGAGAGTTAACAGGAAAAGAAAATAAGGCCTCATTTGGATGCATTGAGTTTGAATTTGCCTACAGGGTATCCAATGTGAGATGTCCCTGTTGTAGCTGGTGAGGCAGGACTGCGAAGAAATAATCACTGAACCAGTGGAAGCTCATGAGATTACCCCATGAGACAGAATGGAGGTGAAACAAAGAAAAGGGCCCAGGAAAGAACTATACCCACAGTTTGCAGACCCAAGAAAGGACATGACGAGGAAGCTGCCAGAGAGCTAGGAGAGAACCAGGAGAGAACATTGTTATGAAAGCCTAGAATGGAGAGTATTTCTGAATCAAGAAAGGTGAGGATTGAGAAAAAGCAATTTGGGGGCAGCTAGGTGGTATAGTGGATAGAACACCTGCCCTGAAGTCAGGAGGACCTGAGTTCAAATCTGACCACAGACCAAACACTTGACACTTACTAGCTGTGTGACCTTGGGCAAGTCACTTAACCCCAATTGCCAAAAAAAACAAACAAACAAACCAAAAACACAATTTGGCAACTGACATGTAACCTGATTCCCAACCAGGTAAGGTGCAAGAGAGATAGCTCTGTACTACATCCAGTTTACACAGAAGGAGACTTGAATCTTTAGTTAGTGGAAAGAATATCGAACTAAAGGCTACTTCCATTTCTTAAGGAACTTACTTCAGTTGGTTTCAGTTACTCTTTAGGAGAAAGATCTCCAAGGAAGACATGGAAAAGGGCTTTGGAATGGTAGGCATGCATGGGAAGCTGGCTCTATCATGTCCCTGGACTTAGTTGAAATGTTAGGAATGGGCCTCCTCTGGATGAAATTGTTCCCTATCTCCCTAGTCAAGCTGAGATTTTTATCTTTGTCATAGCCTTACTTCTTGCAAACAAGCAACTTACAATGTCGCAAAGGAAATCTCATTTAGAAACCAGTCCATGTTGGCAATGAAGCTACTTGGAAATTGTCCCTGTCCTGCAGTTCCTGTGGAAACCCTATTCCTAATAGTTATATTCCCAGTGAATGTAAGAGGAGTTCCAGAAATAAAGAATTATGTGCTGCAAACAAAATAGAAGCCTTGAAGAACCCTTAAATTCTCAATGCCAGTTTCCAGTCAAAGTCCCAAATAGATAGGTTCCTCTACCCTCCACAATTCTTATCTTGCTAAAACATAAGTTCCATTATAGTACTCACCTATTTAAAGTCCTATAACTCATAAAGGCCTATAACTATAACCTCATTAGTCCAAACTTCTCTGTCTGGCTTTCCAGCTCCTCCACAATATGGCATCACTGTCCTTTCCTGGCTATTTTCTCACAATTCTTTGCAGAGAAAAGACTTATTTTTCACCTGGTACTTTAGTGCATAGTGAAATTAAGCCCCTTCACCCCTTTTGCACCTCAATATGTATACACATACATGTGAGCACACATACACATGCACAAAAAATACACACAGGCAGATAAAAGGACCTGTCTGCTTTTTTCTAACTATGCAAATCTTACCTATTCATTTAGGCCAACTCCCCAAATTGTGCAAGCCTTGTTCAACTACTTTTTGCAGCATATAATTCTTTCTTTCTAGAACTCCTCTTACATTCACTGGAACTATATGTATTAGGAATAGGGTTTCTACAGGAACTACAGGACAGGGACAATTTTCAAGTAGCTTCATTGCCAACATGGACGGGATTAGTTCTATTTTGGACCAGTGCTGTCAGATGACGAAACATCATGTGGAGTTGTGAAAGACAGCAATGGAAAGGATTATTGTCACCTAGAGGAGACAATTACAATAATAATAACAATAACTAATAATAAGAGCTAGTATTTATTTAGTCCTTAGTATGTTCTAGGCACTAACGCTTGGAGCTTTGCAATAATTGTCTCATTTGATCTTCACAGTTTGGGAGCTAAGATGGCAGAGTAAAAGGTGTGTCTCTCTTCCCCTCCTCAGGAAAAACCCTGGAATGACTGAACCAGAAGAAAGATGGCATGCAGCAGTCCAGTAGCCCAGGTAGCTTGAGGAATTAACTGGAAAGGCCCCTCTTACCTTGGGGAAAGGGGAGCAGTATAGAACAGGAGGCATCCCAGCAAGCTAGTGGAAAGCCACTCCTCAGTATACCAGGAAGAGATCCTAAAGCCCCGGTGGTGGAGCAGGCAAACACCAACATCTGGACCCCCGAGTGCCTCATTGAGGGTGGGGGAACTGGTGGAAACCAGCTCAGAAAATCACCAGGTGCCTCGGCATTCTATAGCAACCGGCTCTCCCAGTGCCTCAGCAAAACTAAGGGAAGCAGTGCTCCAAGGGGCCCCAGATGGATAAACACCCTACAACATCCATCTGAAAGGAGCTGAAGAAAGCAAAAGGAAGTAAAGGCTTGGGTGAGCAGGAAATCTCCAGGAGCCACACTACCTAATCCTACCCTTAGAGTTCCAGTGTTGCTGATTTCAGCCCAACACCAGGTAAGCTGACAGAAACCTACAGCCTCCAGCTGCCAACACTGGAGGCCCCAGCACATAAACCCATCGACCAGGCCCTAGGCTCCCAACACAAGAAGTTTGGGTCAGTGCCCTCTGCTTCCCAGCAGGAGAATCCAATCTCTTTAAAGGCCAGGAAATAAACAAACCATGAGCAAAAAGAAACATACAATAGATTTTTATTATGGGAAGAGTGAAGATCAAGGCGGAAATTCTGAAGAGGACAACATTGTCAACACACCCACATTTAGAACCCCAAAAGGGAATATGAACTGGTCTGAAGCCCAAAAAGCCTTCTTAGAAGAGCTCAAGAAGGATTTCAAAAATCAAATGAAAGACATAGAAGAAAAAATGGGAAAAGAAATGAGAGGTACGCAAGAGAGAGTCAATAGCTTAGAAAAGGAGGGACAAAAATTAGCTGTGGAAAACAAGTGCTCATTTGATCTTCACACCATCCTTGAGAGGTAGATATCCTCATTTTTATAGATGAGGAAATTGAGGCAAACAGAGGTTAAGTGAAGTTCCCAGGGTCACAACAACTAGCAAGTGTCTGAACATATGTTTCCCCCCTGCCATTAGCAGCCTTAGGTTTACAACAGACAGGCAGCATGCCCTTTGTGTGTTAGGGGCTAGGACATTTGGATAGTATTCCTTTTCAGTGACGGGCTCACAGGGAGAGACAGGAACATGAACTAGATCTTAGCATCCTAATCTTGGGGCCCAAGACCTAGTAATTCTATGTCCCATTTATCCAACCATGTGAGAAACACTAAACATTTTTGAGAGCTGCATAGATGAATGGGACAGTAAGATTGCTAGCCCTATAATCAGAAGTAAATACTTCTGAGGAGGGACAGGGTCAAAAGAAAGAATAGAATAAATGGGAGGGCAAGATGGGATTAAGGGAAATAGAGTTAGTTTTTCACAACATGTCTACTATGGAAATGTTTTGCATAACTGCACATGTAAAACCTATATTGGGTTGCTTGCCCTTTCAATGAGGGTGAGTGGGGAGGAAGGAAGAGAGAAAATTTGAAACCTAAAGTTTTAAAAACATATGTTTTAAAAAAAAGTTTTCACATGCTACTGAGAAATAAGAAATACAGGAAATGGGGTACAGAAGTCTATCCTGCCCTACAGGAAAATAGAAGGGAAAGGGGATAAGAGAAGAGGGGAGAGATAGAAGAGAGGACAGACTAGGGGAAGGGATATTCAGAATGCATGCCATCTTGGGGTGGGGGAAGGGGTGAGATGGGGCAAAAATTTGGAACTCAAAAACTTGTGGAAGTGAATGCTGAAAACTAAAAATAAATAAATTTATATTAAAAAAAAAAAGATTGCTAGCCCTAGAGTCCCAGGAACAGTATAAAAAATCCATTCACAGGAATAAGAAGGAGCTAAAACTAGATAGAAATTTTCCTGAAAAAAAATATAGAGGATTTTAGTGTATTGCAAGTCCCATGTGGTCAACAGCGTGACAGTGGATCAAGAAAAAAACACCTTATGTGATTATGTGTTTTATTAAGAAGCAGAGTGCTAAAGCACCATCCCTGGAGTCAGGAGGACCTGAATTCAAATCCAGTCTCAGACCAAACATTTGACATTTGCTAGCTGTGTGACCCTGGGTAAGTCACTTAACCCCAATTGCCTTACCAAATAAATAAATAAATAAAATAAAAAGCAGAGTGCTGCTGATAATCTGGAGCATGTCCAAAAGGGTGACCACATTAGTGATGTCCTCCAAAATCATACCATATGGAGATACATTGAAGGAACTAGAAATGTCAAGTTTAGAGAGGTAGGGAAATGAAAGCTGTGTTTTTCAGTAATTGAAGAGTTACCTGTAGGGGGGAAAAAAGAGTTGAGGCTTCTTGCCAGAGGCAGAACTAGGAAAAATGGGTGGCAGTTGTAAAGCAGTCAAATTGGTCTTGATAAAATGTAAAATTTCTTAATAATTAACTCCATCCAAAAGGAGAGGGTATTACTCCACAAAGTGGTGACTTCTCTGTCACTAGAGCGCTTCAAACAAATGTTGGATGAATAATTGTCAAATGTGTTGTAAAAAGGCTTCTGGTCCAGATTCAGCTTGGATGAGATCTTTGAAATTCCTTCCGACGATAAGACTACATGATCGTTTGTTTCATGTTTTGGGTAACTTGCCCCAACTAAATAGTAAACTCTATGCTATACATTTGTGTCATTCCACCACTTACCCTGATGCCCACATCCACCACCTGGTCTAGCATAAAGCAAGGCAAATAGTTGTTGTTCAATTATTTCAGTTGTGTCTGACTTTTTGTCACCCCATTTGGGGTTTTATTGCAAAATGTAGTGTTTTGCCATTTCTTTTTCCAGCTCATTTTACAGATGAAGAAACTGAGGCAAACAAGGTAAGTGACTTGTCCAGGGTCACACAGCCAGAAAGTGTCTGAGGTAAAATTTGAATTTAGGTCTTCCTGACTATAGGCTTGTACTCTTCTACCACATCCCTACCTAGATGCCTCAAGGCAAATATTAAGCACTTGGTTAACACTTACTTATTAATTACTTGTTCTTGTGACCCTCCGATCTGCAAAGTTTTCTCTGGTGTAAACTCTTAGGTTTTAAGGCTAGCCTGTTCTATTCCCCCCCCCCCCCAAAAATAGCCTTATTGGAAAGTAAAGCATTTTGGAGTTGTATTACTATTTCTCCAATACTATTTTCAGCAGTGATGACTTTAGTGCCAAACTTAACCTCATTATGGTCATTGTAGAGGCAGTGTGGTAAAATGGATAGAAAGCTGGCCTTGGATCCTGGAAGATGTCTGGACCAGCTGTGTAACCCTGGGCAAGTCTCTCTCTCTCTCTCTCTCTCTCTCTCTCTCTCTCTCTCTCTCTCTCTCTCTCTCTTCTCTCTCTCTTTCTCTCCCTCCCTCTCTCTCTCTCTCTGTGTCTCTGTCTCTATGTCTCTATCTCTGTCTCTGCATCTCTGTCTCTGTCTCTGTCTGTCTCTGTCTCTCTCTTAATTATTATTTTTAAATTAACAGTAATTTTTTCCTTTACTTTCGAAGCCACCCTATTGGAATAAAAAATAAAAGGGAAACAAATTCCTTATAAGAACTATACATGCTCAAGCAAAATAAATTCCCTTATTCTTTAGTTTTTTAAAAAAAAATATGTCTCATTCCACACTTTGAATCCATCATTTGTTTCAGGAGATGGATAGTATGCTTCATTAGAAGGCTTCATTATTAAGGCAGTTAAATGGGGTAAAGGATGAGTGCCAGGCCTGGAACATGGGAAGAGCTGAGCTCAAATCTGGCCTGAAACACTTACCAGATCTGTGACCTTGGGCAAATCACTTAACCTTGTTTGCCTCAGTTTCCTCACCTGTAATATTGAGATAATAATAGGTTCTACTTCACAGGGTTGTTGTGAGAATCAAATGAACTAATTATTGTAAAATGATTATTATTACAATGCCTGGCACATAGTTATTGCCATATACATGTTAGCTATTATTGTTATCAATATTATGAGTCCTCTGGACTCATACAGGGTCAATGCACTTTTCCTTTTAATCTTAGAATAATAAAGCTTTTTTGTGCAAAATTTTTTTTAAGGAATAAAATTATTTATCTGTGATCCTCTCTCTCGTTTTGGTGCTCTAGGTAACTGATTATATCTCCAGGAGAAGGTACCTTCCTGAATTGTTACCAAAGGGAGTTTCCTCATTCATGAATTCCCTACATGATGCCCCATCTGTACCCCCATCTTAATTGACGAAGTAACCGAACAGTTGGAATCCTTATGTCTTTGATGGCGAAAGAGCCAGTCAGAACGGTGAATCAGAACCTTTAAGTTCAAATTTTGGTTTTCAATGTGACATGGGCTAAGTACTCAAATCTCTGAGTTTATATTTCTTCATCTATAAAATAGATGCATGTTAATACTTGTGCTACTGTTGTGGTATAAGAGGTTGAGAGATTGTGACCCCTCAAAGACCGGAGTACAGGACAGGTCTTCTGGAATGAATTCACAGACTCAAGCATTCTTTAAGCCAAGGTGGCAAAGTTTATTGTTACACTTTTCAGTGGGCAAGGATTCTTAAAGGATCCTGCAACTTTAGAGAGATACAGTTAAAGTTTATATAGGATAAAATACAATAAAATATGTAACAAATATGCTTACTAGGTGATTCAGGGTGGGATTAGGGAGTGGTTAAGGAGTGGTCAGTTCTTAAAAGAACATGCACTTCTTGTACCTACTGCACAGGCATTTTACCCAGAGTTCACTAGGAAAAGCCCACAAGGGGGGCCACATGGAGGTGTGGTTTTAGGCCTGCTACTTCACTAAGTCAACTAGAGTTCAGGGTAACTGAGAGTTGTCCAGTCTGCCACCAATCAATGTCTTGTTTGACAAGATAGATGTAGGGAGTATACATATGTCTTAAGTCTAGAATACAGTTAATGAGGAGCCCAGGTTGTAGATAATGTGGTAGGGTGGTAGTATAGTATAGTAGTGGGTAAGAATGTCTTTATGACCCAGTGCAAAGCCAGTTTAAACTAATAAATCCTTCAGGTGCTGTTTGGAACTGCACCAGGGAGAGAGATAAGGGTCTTGCTGGGTCCCACTCACAAGTAATTGCTAAGCAGGGGGTCCTTGGGCTGGGGAGAAACTGTCAGGGACAGTGTTTCTGAGGCTAGGGAGAAATTGGGGTCCAAGCGCAAGCACCCAAACACAAGCACCCCATCACTACATAAGTCACTGGTTCATTGTGAAGAGTACATAAGATTAGAGGTGTGAAATTATTTTATAAACTATTAACGTCATGTAGCTGCTATTAAATATACATGAATGGAGAGCCAAACAAATGTATAAATAGTCCCTTCACTTTCTTGATTAGGACTCTGGCAATGGAGGTAGAAAGATAATTTAGCAAATGTATCAACAGATATATTTATGGTTTAATGAAAAAACACCTAACATTCAGGTGAGTCTACAATGTGGCACCTGGTCTTAATGACCAAAATGAATTTACCAATGTATTTTCCCTGACTCGATTTAATTATTTTTTTCTGTCTTTCTCTTTTTAACTGAATTTAGATGACTTAAGCCTCATTGAAACAGTCAATTCTTTTTTTGCCTGAATTTCTCTCACTTAGTCCCTAGCTTGGGCAGACTAATTGGCTTGCAGCTAAACCTGAGTAACAGGCAGTCCAGAATTGTGGATTCCTTTTTCAGGGGCTCTCTTCTTTGTGTTTCTTTTACATTCAATAAAGCTGCTTTTTCAGGTGAAGGGTTAAAATAGCTTCTTGACTCATTCATTGTTAGTACCACTCTATTTCCTGCTCTTCCATTTGCATAACTACTGACTTTGAAGATGCTGTCTGAGCAATAGAGGAAGGATTCTCAAGGATAGAATCATAGAGGACAAAAGAGACCAGAGTGATCAGCTGATCCAAGTAAGCCACTTTACAGAGAAGGGCACTGAACTGGACAGAGGTGAAGCGATATATGCAGGTTCACACAGTTAGTTGGCAACACCAGTGGGAATTGAACCCAAGCCTAAGATTCCCAGTCCAGTGCTTTTTTCCACAATACTATGGTGCCCTGACAGATTGCTGAACGTTTCATTTTAGTGAATGTATAAGACACCACAAGGAAAATGTCACCCCAGAGCTCTCAATTACTTTTAAATCCTTAAGAGTAAGCTGAGAAGCAGAGTGGAAAAGTAGATAAAGAGCCATCACCACAGTCAGGAAGACCTGCTTTCAAATCCTACTTCAGACACAGACTGACTGTGAGATCCTGGGCTAGTCACTTAACCCCTCATTGCCCCAGGCAGCTAAGACTATAAATTTCAAGTAGCTGCTGATCTGCTTTGGTAGAGACAATTTCCTCAGGGGGAATTCTTTACACTAGTGAAATTATAGCCTCACAGATCCAGACCAAAAAAAAAAAGTAAGCTATCAGGTTTTAAAGCTGCTTTGTTCTACAAGGTGACTTTTCCAAAAATAGCTCTATCAGAAACTGAGGCATTTGAAAGTTAGCTAAGATTTTTTTTTTTGCCCTTTTACTACAATAGAATAAACTAAGGGAGGGGAAAGACCCTCTTAGATAGGGCCCTATTCTAAGTAAAAAAAAAAATCACATATCCCATTCAAGAGGAACTTTGCTCTGAGTTCATACCTACTTTTAAAAATAAGAAAAACAAAATTCTGGGGATTTGATCATAAAGAAATCATCTAAGCATGGGCTAGCCAGAATGAAGAAGAAAAAGGATCAAAGCTCTCTCTGTCTCTGTCTCTGTCTCTGTCTCTGTCTCTGTGTGTCTCTCTCAGTCTCTCTCAGGCTCTATGTCTTTCTCTGTCTCTTTTGTCTCTGTCTCTCTCTTTCTCCCACTCCCATTCCCTCTCTCTCTGTCTTTTGCTGGCAAATATGCAGAATAACAGCAAAACCTTTAGCTTTACTTAACTTTATTTACATGCCAATTAAAAGGGAGAGAGCCTCCTTACAAGTCCTAAGTAATTTTTTAGAGGGGGAGAGAGTCCCTGAAATTGCCTTGGGGGCTACCACCTGACAATCTGATTAAATCAGTCAAGATTAAACAGAAATTATGGGAATTTTCTGACCCCAAATCAAACAATTGCCTGGCAATCTGGGCCTTGAATCATCACAGAGAAATGGTGCTAATGAAAGAATTCAGACTTCATCTTAGCATGGGGTTTTCTCCCCCTTTCTAGGTGTAGGAGCTCCAGACCTCAGCAGGCTCTCCCATGCTTTCAAAATGTGCTTCACAGATCTGCCCTGAGGCAGAGCCAAGATGGCAGAATAAAAGCAGTGACATACTTGAGCTCTCCCCCAAATCCCTCCAAATACCTACAAAAAATGACTCTAAACAAATTCTAGAGCAGTAGAACCCACAAAAAGACATAGTGAAACAAATTTCCAGCCCAAGACAACCTGGAAGGTTGATTGGAAAGGTCTATGACACTGGGCTGGTAGAGGAGCACAGTTCAGAGTGTGCCAAGGAGGCAAAGATGGGGCCCCAGCAAACCTGAAGCAGGTCTCAGGGGACTGAATCATGGGCAGCTGTAGTGGCTTCCAGACTCTCAACCCATAAATCCTAAAGACACCTTAGAAGGTCAGTAAGAAAGGTCTGTCAGATTTGGGTGATAGAGAAGCCTGGTCCAGCCCCAGCCCTGGTGTAGCCCTGGGGTGGTGGCTGCAACAGCTGCTTCCAGAGCTCTCAGCCAACACTGGGGGGGGTGGGTACTGAGTGACTGATCAGAGGAGGATTGCAAGGATTTCTTTGCTGGTGCTGAGGCAAAATTCCCTTGCTTTGACTGTGCTTGTATCTAGGTTGCAGTCCTGGAGTCCTAGGTGGCAGTCCTGGTGCAAGGAGGAGCACTGGCATGGCAGAGCTTGCGGAGATTGTAAAGAAGGAATCCTCCTCACAGTTCCAAGGCAGAAAAGGGTGTCTGTAGTCACTCATAGACCAGACACAGGCTAGGAAAGGAGTAAGCACCTCTCCTTTGTTTATACCACCTTGGAAGAACTGAAAATATACAGGTCCCTGGAAGGATCTCTGAAAACAGCTGCACAAAACCCTTGAGGTTGGGACAATATACCTTCCACACTGGAAGTAGAACCCTACCTTAACAAAGAGTTTAAAAGTCAAGTAATTGGCTGGGAACATGAGCAAACAGAGGAAAAAAAAACTCAGACTATAGAATCTTACTCTGGTGACAAAGAAGATCAAAACATACAACCAGAGAAGACAACAAAGTAAAAGCTCCTATATCCAAAGCCTCCAAGAAAAATATGAATCAACCCAAGCCTTTGGAGAGCTCAAAAAGGATTTTGAAAAGCTAGTAAGAGAAGTAGAGGAAAAATTGGGAAGAGAAATGTAAGTGATGCAAGAAAATCATTAAAAACGAATCAGCAGCTTGCTAAAGGAGATCCCAAAAAATACTGAAGAAAATAACACCTTAAAAAAATAGACCATCTAAAATGGCAAAGGAGGTCCAAAAAGTCAATGAAGAGAAGAATGCCTTAAAAACAAGAACTGGCCAAATGGAAAAGGAGGTCCAAAAGCTCATTGAAGAAAAGAATTCCTTAAAAATTAGAATGGAGCAAATGGAAGCTAATGACTCCATGAGACATCAAAAAAAAATTATATAACAAAACCAAAAGAATGAAAAAATAGAAGACAATGTGAAATATCTCATTAGAAAAACAATTGACCTGGAAAAAGATCCAGGAGATATAATTTAAAAATTGTTAGACTACCTGAAAGTCATGATCAAAAAAAATGAGCCTTAACATCATCTTTCAAGAAATTATCAAGGAAAACTGCCCTGATATCCTAGAACTGGAGGGTAAAATAGAAATTGAAAGACTCCACCAATCGCCTTTTGAAAGAGACCTCAAAAGGAAAACTCCTAGGAATGTTATAGTCAAATTCCAGAGTTCCCAGGTCAAGGTGAAAATATCGCAAGTAGCCAGAGAGAAACAATTCAAGTATTGTGGAAATGCAATCAGATAAGACAAGATTTAGAAGCTTCTACATTAAGGAATCAGAGGGCATGGAATATAATATTCTGGAGGGCAAAGGAGATAGGTTTAAAACCCAGAATCACCTACCCAACAAAACTGAGTATAATCCTTCAGGGGAAAAAATGGATATTCAAGAGAGAGTGGACTTTCAAGCATTCTTGATGAAAAGACCAGAGCTGAATAGAAAATTTGACTTTCAAATACAAGACTCAAGAGAAGCATGAAAAGGTAAACAGGAAAGAGAAATCATAAGGGACTTATTAAAGTTCAACTGCTTACATTACTACATGGAAAGATGATATTTGTAAGTCATGAGACCTTTCTCTGTATTAGGGTAGTTGGAGGAAATATATATATATATATATATATATATATATATATATATATATATATATATATATATATATATAGACAGAAGGCACAGAGTGAGTTGAATATGAAAGGGTGATATCTAAAAAATAAAATTAAGGGGTAAGAGAGGATTGTACTTGGAGAAGGAGAAAGGGAGAGGTAGAATACTGTAAATTATCTCATATAAAAGAGGCAAAAAAAAGCTTTTACAGTGGAAGGAAAGAGGCGGGAGGTGAGAGGGAATGAGTGAATCTTACTCTCATCAGATTTGTCTTAAGGAGGAAATAACATACACACTCAATTGGGTATGGAAATCGATCTTACTCTACAGGAAAATAGGGAGGAAGAGTATAACAGAGAGGGGAATGATAAAAGGGAAGGAAGATTGGAGGAGAGGGGCAATCAGAAGCAAGGAGAGGGACAGGGTCAAAGGAGAGAACAGAATAAATGGGGGGGTGGAATAGGAAGGAGGGAAATATAGTCAGTCTTTCACAACATGACTATTATGGAAGTATTTTGCATGACTATACATGTATAACCTATATTGAATTGCTTGCCTTCTTAATTATGGCGGGTGGGGAGGTAGGAGGGAAGAGAATTTGAAACTCAAAGTTTTAAAAGTGAATGTTAAAAATTGTTTTTACATGCATGTGGGAAATAAGATATACGGGCAATGGGGTGTAGAAATGTATCTTGTGCTACAGAAAAATAGAAGGGGAAGGAAATGGTGGTGGGGGGAGGGTGAAAGAAGGGAGGGCAGATGCAGTAAGGGATATTTAGAATGCATGCTGATTTGGGCTGGTGGGAGGGGAGAGATGGGGAGAAAAATGGAACTCAAAATCTTGTGGAAGTGAATGTCAAAAACTAAAAATTAATTAATTAATTGAGAAACAAACAAAAATAAAAATAAAAATAAAGTAAAATGAAAAAAGAATAAAAGCAGACCCACCCCCAAGGTCTCTGAGACCCTTTTAGGGTCAAAATTTTTAATAATAATACTAAGAAATTGTTTGCATATTAAAATGTTCCTCCCTTTCCCAGACTACATATCTATGTGAGGCTGGATTTTCTTCTATACTTTTTTTTTTTTGGTTAGGCAATGGGGTTAAGTTACTTGCTGAGGGTCACACAGCTAGTAAGCGTTATGTGTCTGAGGCTGGATTTGAATTCAGGTCCTCCTGAATCCAGGGCTGGTGCTCTATCCACTGTGCTGCCTAGCTGTTCCCTTCATATACTTTCAAAACAATATATTTTAATACATTCAGTGAAGAAGCAGATATGAAAACCTAGCTGTCTTTTGTCAAGCCAGACATTGAAGAGATTTGCAAAAATATGTTAAGAAAAAAAAATTATAATGCTACTCTTCTCACTAATTTTCTTTGGTGGGGAGAAACAAGCTTTTTTTCATTAAAATGTTATTTATATTAATGTATAATAGGTTTGTTATTGTTTTTTCACATAAATTAATAAATATTTTAAACTAGCCATTTTAATTTCTAATATAGCAAATACTGATAAACCTAACCCACATAAACAAAAGCTCTTTGGGGTCCTCAGACATCAAGCAATAAATATTTATTAAACACCTGCTGTTTGTCAGGCCCTGTGCTAAGCACTAGCGGATACAAAGAAAGGCTAAAGACAGTCACTGCTCTTGAGGAAATCATGGTCTAATGAGCATAACATGCAAACAAATATGCCCAAACGTGATATGAATTATAACTAATCAACAAAGGGAAGGCTTAGAATTAAGGACTGAGAAAGGTTTTCTGCAGAACATAGGATTGTGTTGTTATTGTTGTCGATCCTTCATTCTCAAAGAGGACAAAAGACATCAGAATGGTGATGTCTTGACTTGCAACTGAATTGGATTCAAGTGAGGCAGGATCAAGGTCTACCCCAGGGTGATTTTAGTGTCAGGAGAAGGGGGCATACTTGAGAGACATTGTGATGTAAAATCAAGTGGAGTTGGCAACCATTTGAATATGAAGGTGAGAGAGAGTGGGGAGTCCAAGATCACACCGTAGGTTGTGAGTATGGGTGGCTAGGGAATTTCGGTGGAGGGAGAAGAGAGAGGGAAAGGGAATATGCATTTATATAATATCTAGTTTGATCCTCACAACAACCCTGCAAGGTGGCTACTATTGTTATCCTCATTTTACAGTTGAGGAAACTGAGGCAAAAAGAGGTAAGTGATTTTCCCAGGATCACACAGCTAACATACATCTGCCAGATTTGAACTCAGGGCTTCCAGATTCTATTCTCTCTGTCTCTGAGGCAAGGAAGAGGGGAAATGGGAGGAAGGAGGAGATATAGAAGATAAAGATAATAAATTAGGAGTGTGAAGAGGTCTTAAGACCAATAAGTTTTAGAACCACTGACTTAACAAATGGACAAAGAGAGCAGCAGAACATATCAAAGAGAAGTTTGATGACCAGAAAACCAGCAGAGATGCCCAGCAGCAGAAAAGTGATGGAGAATAGAAAAGTGACACCCAGCAGCGAAGGGCGCAATTATATCACCAGAAGACACTACAATCTCTGTAGCATCAAAAATGTCACTTGTCCCAGATAAATGTACATCCTGGGAATCTATTCTACATGTTTGCCCTGGCCACAGGATACTAATATATGGACCCTCCATGGGAGTGCCTTGGTCACATGGATTCCTGGAGAGGCTTCTTTTGGTCCACATATACACATATACTTCTGACCTCATTCTCTGGAATTTTTATATATATACATATATATATATATTTTTTTTTTTTCCTGTTTGTAGGCCCTAGTGTGGTGGGTAAGCTGTCAGAAAGTATTTCTTTTGTTTCCTTAGGGTGCTATTGAATTGAATGTCCTTTTTAAAAAAAAATAATGTGTTTTCTGGCTGTCTGGTAAAAATAAACACATCCTGAAACCTCATGAGCTATGGTTTTGAGTGGGTGCCTTCCCATAGAAAATCTCGAACCAGGGATAGATTTCTCGGGGATCGTATGTGGATGGGGGAAGTAGGTGCTACAGGAAAGGCAAAAAGGAATGTAAGAGGCCTTACCTAGTCCCATATAACCAACTTTATAAAGTTTAAATCCTTCACAGGTTCTTGGTGGGTTCAATTTTCTAAACATATAAGACCCAGGCCACGTTGGGAGCAAAACAAAATGTTAAAATGTAGTTTAGAAAAAAAGAACTTCATTAGGCCAACAGTTGGAAGGGCTGAGGGGGCTACCAAAGCAATTTTTATTCTGTAAAGCTGTTAACCTGTCCTGACCATCAACTCCTGAGTCTATCTGAAAAAGTAAATGTTTCCAGTAGCCAGGCTGAGTATTTGTTGCCATTAGGACAAAAGCCAATATTCAACTGCAACCAATAGTTAACAAACATCATTCATTTCAGTTTTAATGGTCTCCCGTAGATCCCACCAAAGTGATTAGTGCCCATCAAAAACTGAACTCCCCCAAAAGACTGTTTATTTGGTTTTAAACAAAATGAGTGTAATTCTCTTGCCTATAGGTTTATTAAAATTCTCAAAAGAAAAATTGTTATCACTCCTCTCTATGCAGCCATTCAACTCCATTCCCACAATGCCTGGGAAATGGAGACACTGAACTACTAATGGGAATTGGTGGGGGGGGGTCCTTAGACTCTCCCTGTCACATCTCAGAGAGCTTGTGTCAGCACTAATGCCACTAAATGGACCCAGTGATTTTCTGCTCAGGCCAAAAGGAGAATATGGGAGGGGAACTGAAGAGAGGCTTTTTCCCCTGTGACTGTTGAACCTGTTTTCCCTGGTGCATTGGAGACAATCAAGCTCAATGAAAGCAGCCCTTGGCAAACATCAGTTGTCTGGAGCTTAGGCCTATTACTCAGTTTTTTATTAAAATATTTATATTCTTGTCTCTGAAAATCATGCACC
Source organism: Phascolarctos cinereus (assembly GCF_003287225.1). Lineage (NCBI taxonomy): Eukaryota > Metazoa > Chordata > Mammalia > Diprotodontia > Phascolarctidae > Phascolarctos > Phascolarctos cinereus. Next base: position 226,998,835 of record NW_027556098.1, on the reverse strand, counting down.
AAAATAGAGTAACGATCAATTTGTTCCTCCAAAAGCCAAACCTCTTCGTGTAATAGAATAATTAATGATTAGACAACTTATTAGGATAATGAGTAAGTTTCAAATGTTGATTTTAAGCTACTGAGTTCACAACAAATCAAACACAATTAGTTTATTTCCTTTTAGATCAGTCTGAGCACCTTCTTTGTATTCTGAAAGCAGTGCTTTCTTGAAGGCATAAGTCCATCTCGATGGCATATACTAGGTATGTATATTCATATGAATCCATGCAAAATTACTGACATATTAGAACTGTTTACATTAAATTGAAAAGAAAAAAAATTCATAGTATTTAAAATAGGATCTAATGACCATCTAAGATATTGCTTACACAGAGAGGCCTTTATGGAAATGTACATGGGCATATGTATACACACAGGCATAGATCACTTAAGGGTCTGGTCTCCCCTTGTTACATGAATGTACCTCCTGTATCTTCCATTAGCATTAATGTGTGTTACATATGCAAAGCAAGGAGAGAACTGGTCCCTTTAGTGATTAATAACAACAATGTTTTCCTGCTTGGTTAGCATACTCTTCCTGGGAAAGGCTTATGCTGTCTAGTTAGGCTGAGCTACTGTATATATATCCCTTAAATAAGAAAGTATGCTCCATGTTCTAGGTATGCAATTAATTATTCATTGACTGTTTATCGATCATTTAGCAAGGGAACTTCTGATTGGCAGAGAACTATCTGCTCTTCAGGACATGGTTGTCATAGATCATCTCAAGAGTTCAGGATGGTCTACCAACATTACAGTTTCTAAATTGAGCAATCCCTGTGTTTTAAAGCACCAGAGATCCCTTTCCTTACCAATTAACACAATAACTTCCTGGTTGTTTGTCTTTGAAAGTAGGTGGGTGGGTGGGTAAAGAAGAGGATGTACATTCAGCTCATAGGAACTTCAATTAGTTGATAGCAAAGATTTTATCCTGGTAGCAAAACCAGGGGAAAAAATCTTTTAAATTAATTTGAAGATGCCTACATTTAGAGAATGGCACTGCTTTAACAGGGCTATGCAAATGAGTCCAATTTAGCATCTTGTATTCAGCTGGAAACCATTGCTAAATGATCAGGATAGCCAGTCACAGATATTAAAATGAATTATATCTAATCTGAATTTTAGTCACGCTACATTAACTAATAGAAAGTTATTAACATTTCAAGAGAAAAAAAGCTTTTGCCTGCAAAATTAACAGTGGCTGAGATGTGACCTGTGAGCCATGAAGCCTGATCACTGTAATGACAGTGTAATGGCATATTTACATTAAAATCTCTGCAGCTAATATGTGATTCAGAATTGGACGTTAAGTCGAGGATTATTTAGTCTGGCCTGTTGGCCTTTCTCTAAGTAGTTTTTTTTTTACTTCAATACAAATCTGAAACTTTTCATTTCATGACTATTTATGTGACCAGTTTCTACAGCTAAGTCTCTCCATCTTTATATCAGTTGCTTTATACATCCAATTTCTCCTTTCATTTTCCTCCCTTCTTTCTTTTTCAATACACTTAATATATGCATGCATATATATGTATATATACATGTATACACATATGTATGTATATATGTATGTATGAAATTCCAGCCTGTAGAACTTTAAGAAACTAGTGCTTAATGGCAAATCAGTGGGGGAATATTTGCCTCCTTTACTTTTACTGCTAATTAGCTTCAAAAGGCAGCCTGTTTTGATGTTTTCCACACTGTACATTTAAAATACATAGCATGGAAGTTGATGTTTCAAAACAAAGCGATCTATGGTTGAAAGATGAATAATAGTGTGAATATTATCCTTATCACCATTTTATGGCAACACAGGATGTATTCCTACCATCAGATATTTCCCCCCTGTGGAACGGACTACTTAGAAGTTAAACATTCAACAATATCATTTGCATAATCTACAGCATTAATTTACCTTGTAAATTCAGAGTATAGCTGTTACATTAAAAAAAATACCCAAATAAAATGAAGGAAAGGTTAAAGCTAAAGGGATATATTCTGTGGGTCCCTCAACACAAAAACCCCTTTTATTTACTAGTAATTATTTCAGAAGAGGTGTGAAAATGCTGTTTGCAGAGAGATGTATTTAGAGGGTCTCAAATATGTCATTTGTAGACTATGCTTTGTTTTCTGAAACCATCAAATTCATGAAAAGTAGGACCTTTTCAGAATGTGAACACGAAATGAAGATATATTTCTTTTTTTTTTTTTAGGGTAAGAGAACAAGAAGAAAATAATGAGTTCTTAGTATGCAGTTGCTTTTTAACTTAAGTATCTTACTACTATTATGTTTCAAAAATAATCTAATCCATATATTTCTAACCATATTGAATAAAAAGATACTAGTTTCTAAACTTGAATCCTTCTAACAGTTTTAGCATTTTTAATTATTTCAAATAGCTTCAGAAAGGATGCTATGAAAAATGTTGCTTGACTTCTCTTTGCCTTTACATGTAAAAATAACTGTTCTGAAAGACTGTTTCTAAAAAAGAAATGATCCTATTTACTCTGGGAGTGTGTACAGAGATGTACTCCTGCACAGACAGATGTCAATCACAGTGGACATTATGATAGAAATGCCACCTTAACTCCATTTCCCAATTAGAAAAAAAGCATTAATATGGTGACATCTGTTTGACTGACATGCATCTATGTCGAATGATTGCTTTGCACATATTTGCAATAAATATAGGTGCTCCATTTGCAGCTAAACTACAGCACCATTCTATTTTTCGAGTCTTTATTAAAAGACGGTCATATCATAAGCCCTGATAGAAGAAATAACTAGAAATTTGATCTCATGTAATATGATGCAAATTAAGTTTAACCAGTTTGAACTTTGTTTGATATTTCTGAATACGTTGTCATACTTTAGATTTTTTCTAAGAAGTGAAAGGAACAGGCCAACATTAAATGATAGCCAGCATCAAATTCTCCTTCAAAAACTGATCTCACCACTTTTGCCATTGATGGAAGATATTTACTCTGCATTTTTGTGAAAAACACAATGAATCTCCCCAGCCACCAGCACGAATATTATTAATTTTAAAGTTTCATTTAACAAATGGAATTGCATGTTCTCATTAAAAGAGTAATCTCCCTTTGTTGTGGTTGGTGAACATTTTCTGGAAAGCATTTTGAACACCCTAAATACACTAGACCCCACAAAAAAGCATTTGTTTTTAAAAGACTTCTTTGCAAAATAAGGATTTATTTTTTAAATAGTTTTACTATCTAGAAACCAAAAGCCTAGAATGACTAATTGAAATCTTATTTTAATGATGAACAAACCATACAGAGCTTCAGACTAATACTGAGTCACTTGAAAATTCTCAGACAGGTTAGTGGTTTTCCTTATACAAACTCCCGGGCTTAATCCAGGTTTTATGATGACAACATGCTGCCTTGATAACTGGTGCATCACTTCATCTTGGTAGCAAGCTATTTAATATTAAAATACATTGCACCTAAAGATTAGCCTGTCAGTGCTAAAATACACAAAAAGCCCTCCCTCTAGTATCATTATAAGACAACTGAAAAGCCCAAATCTTGCCACTATGACATGCCAATAGAAAATGATCTTTTCTACAGTTAGTTGCAAAGAGCTGGGAAAACTGATTTAGATAAAATAAGAAATTGTTCTCTGTCTCCTGAACATTGGCCCATGATCTAACCTTTATATTTAGATTTTTAAATATGTGCATAAATATCTGCCATATGAGATAGGTCCCAGCTCATCTTAGACAGCCTCCCTTTAGAATGTCATCACAATGAACACAGATTCCTATGAAACCTATCAGAAGGTAATAGAAAGTAGCTGTGGGGAAAAAAAAGATAAAAGATCAAATAAATATCCCTCTCTGGAATGGTACAAATGTGCTCCTTCCTAGAAGCAGGAGGATGAACTAGATCAGTGCTTCCTAACCTGCAGGCCACATACTGCTAGAGGACTTCAGAGTTACTGTGAAAAGGTTCACAAATCCATTTTTGTACTAACCATTGTCATTTTGATCCTTACTTAGCTCCAACAAAATATGCAATTTGAGTTGAATGTATAAGAAAACATACCTTTTTTGACTTAATATATAGTATGGCTCATACTTTTATGAATTGCAATTTTTCAAATATATGTAGATGTTGTGATTAGAAACTCCAAGAGATCTATGATACCTGGCCCTGGATAATATTCCTTCACCAGTGCATATCATAACCATTCTATGACTAAACAGATAAGCCCTCAGCAGTTGCTGGGGTGCTAAGAATGACTCTTCTAAGGTCATGCAGCTAGTATATGTCAGAGGTGGGGCTTGAGGCCAGGTCTTCTCTGTTGAAGTCTGGCATTCCATTCACTAGCTCAGACTGCCCCCATCTCAGCTGGAAGTTACGAAATAACAACTTGAAGGCGCCACGGAATTCATTGTAACATTTTGTCACCATTTCTTTTCTCAGTAAATGGTACAACTATCATGTGGTGATCCTTGAATTATTTTTTTAATGGTCAAAAGGAGTCCAAGTACTTGAAATTCTATGTCCAAGTACACTGAATTGTGTGATCTATTAAGCCATCTTACCTCTGCTGAGATACAGGCATCTCTATCATTTAATAATGATGTTTTTCAGAGGAATATATTTCACTTCAAAAGAGAAAAGTTCTCTACAGGGAGAGGGGGAGGGGAGAAAAAATAGAAAAGAAGTTACATGATAACTTTATATATATATATATATATATATATATATATATATATATATTTAACAGGAGTAGCAAGTTCTAGATAATAGATTTGCAGTTTCAGGTATAATCATCTTTTTTTTGTATTCTACTATGTCATGGAAATGCTTGGTTTATTTCTTAAGTTCAGAATAAAATAAATATTTTGTTTAAAAGAGAGAAGTTGTTGTTCATCCATCATTTTAGAAGAGGTTGATGTCTTGACTTGCACATGAATTGGATTTAACTAAGGCAGCCTCACTCTCTTCCAGAATCACTGAAGTCCAATGACAAGAAAAAAGTCAAGACAACTAGCGATGATCTCCGAGTCTTTGATGTCTGACCAAGCTCTAAATGTTCCCCAGTGCCTGCTTCAGCTGCCTTTCATGGCCATTTGAATAAATCGATCTCATCTACCCATTCCACCACCAGCTAGTCTTCACATGCTTGGGGTAGACATTTTCCTACCTCACCACATGGGTTTGAGACCTGTTGATTACCCTCGACCTAGTTTAGCCTGTCTGCTGAGACGGTTTTACCAAAGTGTAGCTGCTGTGAGTGCTACAAATTCTTGGAACCACAGGTCAGAGTTGGGTGGCAGGTGGACACCAAAGGTGGATGAGCAACCCCAAAAAGGGCTCGGCAAACCCTCACACCAGAGGTGCTAGTCTTCCTTGAACACCCCATATACACCTAAAAGAGAGAAATAATGACTATAAGGAAGGAAACAAGCATGTATTAAGTGCCTACTATGTACTAGACATTGTATTAAGTATATATGTATGTGTGTGTATATATGCATATGCATATATAAGTGTATATAAAGATATAGATCTATACCTATTTCTATAAGCATATAGAGATAAGAGAGAAAGAAAGAAAGAAAGAAAGAAAGAAAGAAAGAAAGAAAGAAAGAAAGAAAGAAAGAAAGAAAGAAAGAAAGAAAGAAAGAAAGAAAGAGAGAACCTCATTTGTTCCTCACAACAACCCTGGGAGGTAAAATGCTATTATTATGCCCATTTTAGTTGATGAAATGGAGCAAGTGATTTGCTCAGAGTCACATAGCTAGTGAGTATCTGAGGTCAGATATGAACTCAGGTCTTTTTGACTCCAGGCCCAATACTCTATCCACTGTGCCACCTAGCTATTCAAAGGTATTGGAAAGAGAAAGTTGGTGAATCAATTATAATACCATGTATTATAATTATCTATAGTTGTATCTCCACAGGGGTCTGAATGGAGATGGTAGTTGAAGTATGACATTTATTAAACACCTGCTCTGAACAAGCATTTTGCTAGGCAATGGATAGGAAAGCAGTGTTTCTCTAAGACACAATTCCTACTGATGGAGCAGAGAATCTAAATACAGAAGCATATTATATAGGTAGACAACTATAATACACAATGATTCATGAGAGGTTCATTTAAAAAGGTACTATGTGATGTCTGAGTGGGGGAAAAGCAGTCATTGACTAGAGAATCAGGGATAGCCTCATGGACTTCAGGCAATACTGAGAAAGTAACAAGTTTTCCGGGTCAGCCAACAAAAGTATTCACTTACCAAATCATTGATTTTTCCTGGAAACTTTCTTGTATTGTTATTTTAATGAGCACCCATTAAAAGCCCCATATCTACCATTGGATATTTCTCCTTTTCATTAAGCTCCATTCAAATGTCACATACTCTGTTTCCTGATTCTATCCCCACCACTCAGACGAAAGTAATCTCATCTTTCTCAGATTTCTAACATCACTTTATTAGAACTTTTCTTAACATTTATAATTTATTGCTTTGTATTTTAGGTATTTGTATACATCTATTGCACCCTCTTAAGTTATAAAGTACTCGAGGGAAAGCCCTGTGCTTTTATTTCACGCTTGCACCCCTAGCACCCAGGATAGTGCTTTTCATGTTTTGATCAAGTTATTTCATTCATTCAAGTCTCTCTTCTGAGCTTAACTCTGACACCACAAGGGCATCTCCAAATGGATGTCTTAATCTCAACATCAATCTCAACATATCCAAAACAGATCTCATTCTATTGCCAAAACAAACAAATAAACAAACAAACAAAAATATCCCTCTCCCTAACTTCTCTATTTCTTGTTGCTTAGGCCACCATTCATTCAACTTTGCAAACTCAGAGTCATTCTCACCTCTCACTTCTCTCTCAACCCTCATAGCCAATCATTTGCTGAGTTTTGTCAGTTCTTCCTCCACAGCATACATTAGATCCACCCTTTCTCTCTGCTCACAGAGATACTACCCTGGTGAAGTCCCTATCATCTCCTGCTGGGATTAATGCAATAGTTTCCTAATTGGTCTTCCTCTATCCAGTCTGTTCCATATCCTATGCAGTTGGCAAACTGATACTCCTAACGCACAGGATTGACTATGTCCCGGTTCTGATCAAGATATTCCTTGCTGCCTCTAAGGTAAAATATAATCTCCTCTGTTTGGCATGCAAGACCTTTCATAGTCTGACTCCAACCTACCTTTGAGGTTTATTGTTCACTACTCTCCTTCAGGCATTCTATATTGTCACCAAACTGGCCTCGTTGTTTTTCATATGCTTAATACCATATCCCATCTTCATGCCTTTGTACCTGCAATAATCCCTGTAGACCTGGAGACACACCCTCCCAACCTCCATTTCAAGTAATCCTTGGTTTCCTTTAGGGCTCAGTTTAGGTAAGGCCTTCTACAGGAAGCCTAAGAGGATCCCCCAGGTGCTAACACTCTCCTTTTTCAAGTTACTCAGAATCTACTTTGCATACATTTTGTATTTAATTGTACGTGCTTGTGAGGCTTTCCCTCAGTAATTTTTAAAAAGGGGAAATAAGCCCCTTAAGGGCAGGGGCTAGGTTGTTTGTTTATTCATTTTTGCCTTTGGTTACTAGTGATTACAACGTAGTATAAGTTTAATAAATGCTTGACTGAATGAACATTGATTAAGCACTTGTGTGCTAGTACTGGGGATATTAAGATGCAAAACATCTCTCAGTTCCTGCTCTCAAGAAGTTTACATTATAATGAAGCTGGCCATGGGGGAAGTGTTCACAGATATATATAATACAAGGAAGAGTATAAAATACAGATATGGGAGAAAGGAGAAATCCAGACAAGGTACTCTAGAAAAAAAAAACAAGGAGGAAGAGAACATTTTTATTTGGGGTGTGGGAGAAGGTGGGAGGGAATCAGATAAAGTTTAACACAGAGATGAGATAGAATCTGAACTGAGCCTTCAGGGAAGAGAAAAATTTTAACCAGGAAGGATGAATTCCAGACCTGGGAGGTGGCTTTCACAAATGTCTGAAGGCAAAAGATAGCAGGTTGACTCAGGGGAATAATTTTACTGTAATCTCCTTTAAACATCCTACATTCTAGCCAAACCAGTTTAGCCAGAATTGGGAATATGTGAAGAGGGAGCACAGTAGAATAAGGCCACAAGATTATGGAAGTATTTAAATGCCATTCTAAGTAATTTATGTTTTTTTTCCCTAAAAGCAATGGGGAGACACTGAGAGTTTTTGGGAAGGGAAATGATATGCTAAGATTTGTATATTTAGAAAATCGGTTTGTGGCAGATTATTATGTGGAGGTTAAGAAAACAAAATATTCTTTTAAAATTTTGTTTAGCTCATTGAGAAACTAGATACTCCTTTTTAGTATCATGATCACCTCTTTGAAATTGTATTCTAAAGGGATCAGGAAAAGAAAAATAGTGTTTTCAGGAAAGTGAGAAGAGGGTCAAGTGTCCTAGTGTGGGGCAGGACTGACAGAATTGGTTAGTTTAGTTCATTCTCCAATCTCCTGAACCTTTTAAGTTTTTTTTTTCCTTCTCTGTAAGATTGCAAAAAGATGGCAAGAAAAGACATTTAAAGAAAAGGATCAAAGACTGATCTAAGTCTGTGGTAGTAGCAGCATATGGTAACATTGTTCAGGGAAACATAATTGGTTATAATGAAGAAGGAGGCTACAAGATGCAGACAGTAAAGATCATCAAATGCTACTAAGAAGAAACATCGTGAAGATAATTTCCCATAAGAGAGTGAGACCTCTGGATGACCTTGCTAAAATAATGCTTTATTCCAAATAATGCAAGAAAAAGCTAATTAATTCCATTTAAAATATCCAGATGAAATTGTTGGATTGAATTGACTAGTTGTTTGGCTGGTTAGTTAATTTAGTGTCAGCAATGAGTGACAGTCACGATAGTCAAGATAGTCAAAAATGATTGCAACAAGTTAGATCCATGAACTAAAAGACAAAATGAAATTTAAGAGTTGTATGTAAAGTCTGGCATTGAGATTCAATAGATTAACTGCACAAACATATAGGATATAAGAGGCCTCTCTAAATGGCAGTTGATAGTAAAAAAAAGGATCCAGTATTTTCCGTTAACCATGAGTTCAATATACATCAAGAGTGACATACTTATTTTAAAAAATAAAGCAAAAAGAATGTGTTAATAGAACTATAGTGTGCAGATAAAAAAAAGTGACTGCCCCTTTGTTCTTTGTTCTCAGAATATTTTGGGTGTTTTGCTCACTTCTAGACACCATATATTATAAGGGACATTGACAAATTAGAGCTCATCCAAAAAAGAACAAACTTTGGTTGGTGAGAGGATGAAAAAAGATCCGAAAAGCATGGTGGCAGGTTGAAGGAACTAAGTGTTATTAAACTAGAAAAGACAAGACTTTTATTTGGGAGGAAGGATATAATAGTTATCTTCAAAAGCCTTTGTTGTTCAGTTCAGTCATTTTTTTGTTGTGTCCAATTCTTCATGACCCCATTTGGGGTTTTCTTGGTAAAGATACTAGATTGGTTTCCCATTTCCTTTTCTGGCTCATTTTACAGATGAGGAAACTGAGACAAATAGGGTTAAGTTACTTGCCCAGGGTTATACAGCTAGTAAATGTCTGAGGCTTGACTATCATATGGAAATGATTAGACCTTCTCCATGTAGCTTCAGAGAGCAGAAGTAGAAGTAGTAGTCTAGTCATCAGAGGGAAAAAAACTTCACATTTAGTAATCAAATTAGGATCACTGAAGCTTGAAATTGGAAGCAAATAGAATGCTACTTAGTCCAATCACTAACCCACGCAGACATCCCTTCCGTGGCATCCCCAATATCTAGACAACCAGAATTATCTCCATTGACAACGAACTCATCACTTAACAACAACAACAAAAATAAACCACTTCTTCAAAATTTGCTGATTGCTAGAGAGGTATTTCTTAACATATGAGTCAAAATCTGCCTCCCTGTAATTTTCACACTGTGCTCCTAATTCTGCTATATGCAATTATGCGATATGAAATGAATCTAATCATTCTTCTAAATGAAAGTCCTCCAAGTATTTGAAGATCATAGAATTTCATAGTTGGAAAAGACCTCAAAAGTCAAGTCCAAGCCATAAAGAAAAGGAATCCCTACTACAGCAAATGATACAGGTGGTTATCTATCTTCTGCTTAAAGACATCCAAAGAAGGAACTACCACTTCTCAATGCAGTCCATTCCACCTAGGGACATATCTAATTGTTATGAGGTATTTCTTGACAGCAAGCCTAAACTTTCCCCTTTGTATCTTCTGTTGGTTGCTCTTGGCTCTGCTCCTTGGGGCCGAAGAAAACAAATCTAAACACTTCCGGGAGATTGTCCATGAAATATTTGAAGACAGCTATGTTTTCTTCCCCAATCCTTTTCTACTTTAGACTCAATATCCACGGTTCCTTCAACGAATTCTGATATGACATAGATTCAAGGCCCTTCACCATCCTAGTTTCCCTCCTCTGGACATTCTTTGTCTTTTCAATGTCCTTCTTAAACTATGGTGCCCAGAAAGGATCATAATACTATAGATAAGGTCTGAAGAGAGCAGACTATTGTCCTCAGTATTCTAATAGAAGATTATTACTACCCTGTTCTTAGAAGTTATGCTCCTCTTAAGGAAGCTTAAAACTTCATTGACATTTTTGCCACTGTTCATCATACTGTTGATTCACATAGAATTTGTAGTCCACTAAGACCCCAGATTCTTTTCATAACTGCTATTTGACTGTGCCTCCTTCATCTTATACTTGTGAAGTTGATTTTTTTGTACCAAAGTACAAGGCTTGACATTTATCCCTATTGAATTTCATCATATTAAATTCAACCCAATGCTCTAGCCCAGAGATTCTTTATCTTGTTTGTTATGTACCTCTTTGGCAATCTGATAAAGCCTATAGACTCTTTCTCAGAATGTTTTTAAATTAAAATAAATTAAATTTTAAACAGTACAAGGTCAAGCATAGATCCTTGGAATGCTCCACTGGAGACTTTCTCATGCATTGACATTGAATCATTAACAACTATTCTTGGAGTCTTGTCATATGACTTGTTCTGAGTGTATCTGATGGTATTACCATCTATCCAATAGAAATCCCTCCAGTCCGCCATTGAAATAATATATGACAGTTTAAAATCCAGGTAAATTGTGTTTATATCAGTGTCCCCATCTATTAATTAAGTAATTCCATTTTAAAAAAAGAAATGAGGTTAGTCTAGTTAGGTATGACCTGTTTTCGCCCTTCATTATTGGTTCCCTTTAGATATTAGCTAACCACTCTTTAATTATGTATTCTAATTTTTTTTTTCTTCAGGAATCAAAGTCATGCTCACTGGCCTAGTTTGTAAACTCTGTTCTCTTCCCTTTGGGGGATAACAGGTCAACATTCACCCTTCTCCAATCTTGTGGCCATAAATATCACTGACGTAGCTTAGCATCACATCTGCCAGTTCTTTCAGGGTCTGAGTTATTTGTTTCATTTGGGATAAGTGACTCGAATTCATCAAGATGACAATCATTTAGACCTCAAGTTTTCTTTGCTCTACATTAAACAGCTTTAGTGTCTTTATCTGATTTTCATATGATACGATTTCTAGTCTCCTCATCATCCTGGTCACCATTCTCTGCCTAAGCTCTTACTCATTGTCTTATTCTTTGATACTTCAACATCTGTATGGCAGAGCTGGTAGGACAACTAATTATATACCTTAGTATGGACCAAGAAAGTTCAGATTTCCTCATTTTTCAAATGAAAGCATCAGGGTAGAAGATTTCTAAGGTCTTCTGTAGCACTAAATCTTATGGTTCTAAGTCCTACAAATGGTGGTGGCCTTAACAACTTAAAAATTCTCTTCCAAACTCGAAGAGTTTATGATTCTTAGTCATATTGGTCTATTTTAAAGAAAAAAAATTTTTTTTCTGCAGATCTTAAATGAGTCATATGTTTTAATGGAGAGAAGACTATCATTCATTAAAAAGAACAAAACTCTGGGATATTAATTATGTATAATATATATAATCATGTATAGGACTAGTTTAAACCTAAACATATTAGATTGATCCTATTTTTTTTAAAGTGACATGAGGCAAAAGACTGGAAGAAAGTACCTTTAAAAACAAAAGAAAAAAATACTTTGACCTGGCATAAATGTCAAATGATTAACTACCCAAGATCACAGAACATCTCAGCTAGAATGGACCTCAGAGATCATCTAGTCCTACTTGAACAGGAAACTTTACTATATTTTTGTGTACATTTCCATCCAACCTTGTTAGTGGCCAAACAGTATTCACTACAAAAAAAAAAATCAATGACAAGAAACCAGCTCATTCTACTTTGGAATGTCTTAGGAATTGTTAGGAGGTTTTTTTTCTTAACTATGGGTCAAAATTAGTGGGAGTGGGTAGGGGGAATATGAGTACTGAATATGAGGATTAATCAATCTTCCATATATCACTCATTTAAATACTTGTAGATAGCTGCTTTTAATGCACTCCTACCCCAAGTTTCTCTTTACTAGGTCACTGACCTTACAATCAGCATAGACTAATAAATATTACTCATTCCATATGGACAAAAAAAAAAGAATTTTGGGTGGTGATGAATTGACTGTTTCCAGCATGACCCAGAAAAATATTCTGAACACAAATGAATGACTTTAGCTAGACTAATAAACATTTAATAAGGTCTATCTTTAACTGGCTGAGATCAACTCCAGTAAAAATATAAAGGGAGTTTCTTCAGAATTGGAATATTCAACTGCAATTAGAAGAATCACTCCAGGGAGACCCGATTTCTCTATGAAGAAGTCAATGTTTCAAGCGTGACTTTCTTTCTAGGATACCAAATGAATCAGCTGATTCAATTCACTTCCAGCAAGCAATCCATCATTTCAGTAGAAGTGGGTGAGGGTGGGGTGAGAATGATTTAAACTATTTGTTCTTCTGCATTGACTGCAGAAGAAAAAGCTTTAGACTTGTTCTACTTGCTCCAGAGGGAAGAACTAGGAACAATCAGTAAAAGCTGAAGATATAACACTTCCCTGACAATTACAGTCATCCCAAAGTAGACTGGGCATCTTTGGCATCTATTGGATTCCCCATAATTGGAAGTCTTCAAGATAACCTTGGGCAGACATTTGAAATGTTGTATGGAAATAGTCACAGGGGTATTGCTAATGGAGAAACCTGTTCAGGCTCCAGTTAGACTAGACTGACACAGAGATTCTGGAATTCCAGGTAACTGATTCCTTGCCATCCACGCCAGTTAAAAATATATTTTCCAATTCTTTGCCCTCAGTTCATTTAAATTCTTAATATTGGTAAGGGTCTTTTCTTTTGCATTAATCAATGATAAGTCATATTTTCTCCATGGAGGGGGTAGGCGGGTGGACATTTTAACCATATGAGACCTATAATAGGAAAAGTTATTTTCCTCTAACATTGAACACGGTATGTTGTAAAGTTCCTTGAGGGCAGGACTGTTTAGCTTAGCACAACACCTAGCAGATACTAAGTTCTTAATATATGCTATAATATATACTTATGTGTATATATATATATGTATATATATATATATATATTATATATATACTTAATATATACTATATACTATATACTATATACTATATACTATATACTATATACTATATACTATATACTGATTGACTGAAATGTGCTATCATAGGAATTAGGAATATGCAGGAAAATCTCCCACTTTTAATTTCAAAGACCCTATGAGTGAGAATTTTAAACAAAAGCAATGCAAACCAGCTTCTTTTTTGAATAAACAAAGCCAAGAGAAGAGCTTGCCTTCACATCTTGTTTCAGAGCTTAGTTACACAAAATGAATTCCATGGACTTCCACCTTAAGAAACTTCTTGAAAGTTTTCAGTCTTAATATAAGTCAACAAATTATATCTTCCCAAATATATGTGACAGTGACTGAATCTATACACACATGCTCACTACTAAAAAAAATACGTATTTTAATATATGTATGATGAGTTGATTGGTTTTGAACTTCTAATTCCACTTATCCTAAAGTAAATCTAATGTTAAAGGGGGAAGGGGAGGAGGAAGTGTTCATAAGCTAATGAGAAGTTTAGTTTGTCAGGGAAAACCACAGGATTTTCTAGCAAATGCCTGTCTACACCATGATCACTGGCATTTACAAGGAGGAATTTGTGCAATGGGCAGGAAGATTATTGCTAACACAATCCTGAGATTATGAGGCTTGCATTTAGCAAACACAACGTTATACTCTTCAAGGCCAACCTCTAGCTAGGAGTCAGGATATAGCCCTTTGGCAATTAGGCTGGGGACACGAGTTATTGACTGATGGACCATGAAATACCATCAGGCTGTATGAGAATAGTTGTGGAATGTGCCAATGACAGGGAGCTTTTATTGGAGCGATAGTACTCCATGGCAAACTGGCATAACATGGCAAATAACTCGTGTTGCCTGTGCGTCTGCAACCACTACACTAAGAAAATGAAGGAATCATAATTCTCTAACAAATAAAATAACTGCTAGGTCTTCTTTTCCTAATCAAAGTAAAAAATGTTATGCATGCCTTCCCCAGTGTCCTCTATTGTTTTACGCCTTACACTAGTTCAGTAATAAAAATGGACATTTATATAGTGCTTTAAAATTTACAAAGCACTTTATGAAAAATGATCTAATTGGAGCCTCACAACAACCTTTTCAGATAGGTATTCCTATCCCCATTCTGAAGATAAGAAATAGAGGTTCCCAGTGACTTCCTATTGAATGGCACCCAGGACTTTTTGATTTTGTTCGCTAGCCCACACTGCTTTTCATGCCAAGTTCGTGGCTTTTTTTTTTAAGTTAAAATGCACAGCAATGTTTACGTTTCAAAATCTCCCTTGTCCACCTCTGTCTGGCTTGTTTTGTTTTCCCACTACAAAGAATGCCCAAGCACCAACATTAAGATCTGAAGTGAAATGGTTAACACAAGTGATCTGTAGATTTTCATGTACGTTTGCCATGTTACACTATCTCTCTCAATCTAGTATTTGCTATTGTTTCTCTTCTAAGATCTGAGGGCAGGGGAGGAAATTTGCATGCAAAGTAATATAAGCTTGTAATGTAGGAGAACTCTAATTTTGGAGATTGATTCCCGCCCCCATCCCCCAAGTCCCTGCTTTACATTGAGGTTTATGTGTTTTCTTAATATGAAGAAAAACTTTATTATCCCCCTATTCCCAATTTTTTTCCATATTCTTTGGCAGAGGGGTTAACCCAGTCTGGCTAGACAAATCCCATTAAACAGTCTCCCTCCTGTCTCTTACAGAATGAAGCGCCTGGTGATAGCTAACATTAGAGAGCACTTTAAAATTTCCAAAGTGCTTTCCATACATTATCTCATGTTATCCTTGCAACGACCCTGTGAGGTAACTGCTTTTGTTATCCCCATTTTTCAGATGGGGAAACTGATGCAAAGAGAAGTTAAAAGTCTTGTCCAGGGCCACACTCCAAACCCATCCCTTATTCCTCCTCCTCCTCAAAACATACTTGTCTTCTTCCTCATTCTATCATGGTCTTGCTAGCTAAACAGTTCGCTAATTTCTTCCAGAGCAACTAATTTTATTCTCACTGTCCTAATACAGGTCACCATTACTACCTGCCTGTACTGTTGTAGTACCCTTCTAACAAGGCTTCCCACCTTCTCTCTCTCCATATCCAGTCCATCTTCCAAATCCCTAGTAGATTAATCTTCATGTCCCTATTGTTTACTCAGTAAATTTCAAACTACTTAGCCTGACATTCAAGACTCCATGCCATCTCATACCACTCCAGGAATGTCCCAGCTTTATTTCATACTACTGTCTTATCATGTGTTCTATATAAGAATAAAGTTGGGCTACTACCTATCCCCTCACTGTACTTCACACCAGTAGTGTGCTGGAGCCAGCATGAGGTTCAAAAGAGCCAATTGTTAAGTTTTCAGCATGTTAAATTTTCAATGGGAGCATTTACATTAAACACAGCAAATCTGGGCTTGATTTATTGTTTTGTTTGTCTAGACTTAAAGTGATGGGGGAAATGTTAATAATGCAGATTCAACTCAAAAGTATGTCATATGTACATTTTTGAGTGGGATCCTGATTGCTAGAACATTTACCCAAATAGCTGTATTTGGAATCCCTTTATAACTTGGATCCAACCTATTTTTCTAGCTTTCTTACAAAATCCTCCCCTCCTTATATGCTACAGTCCAGCTAAACTAGCCTTGCCTTTACTCCCCATGATGCCTTATCTCTCATCCCTGCACCTTTTCGCTGGCTTTCATCCATGCCTAACCACCTTCATAACTTCCCCTTTTAGAATCTGTGGTTTGTTTCAAAACTCATTTTAGGTGCCATGAAGCTTTTCCCGATCCCTTGGCTGGTAGTGCCTTCCTCTCATGAATATTTACTTTAGATGTATTTTGTGTACAGGCATGCCTCGTTTTATTGTACTTCACTTTATTTCACTTCACAGATCTTAGTTTGTTTGTTTGTTTTAAAAATTGGGGTTTGTGGTTCACATCATGTCCTTGTGTCAGATTTTGGTAATTCTCACAATATTTCAAACTTTTTCATTATTATTATATCTGCTATAGTGATCTATGATCCATGACCTTTGACGTGGTTGTGATTGTTTGAGTATGCCATGAACCTCACCTATATAAGAAACCAAACTTACTAGATAACTGTTGTGTATGTTCTGACTGCTTCACCAATTGGCCATAATCATCTTTCTCCTTTTCCTCCAGCCTCCCTATTAGATACAATATTGAAATTAGGCCTATTAGTAACAGTATGAT
This sequence comes from Phascolarctos cinereus, assembly GCF_003287225.1. NCBI lineage: Eukaryota > Metazoa > Chordata > Mammalia > Diprotodontia > Phascolarctidae > Phascolarctos > Phascolarctos cinereus. Next base: position 226,981,913 of record NW_027556098.1, on the reverse strand, counting down.
GGCCTCTAAGTATTCAAGTGAAAGGAAGAGTCAATCGATGGGGCAAACTTCATTGTTTTATTTTAAGAAATTGACATGGCCACCCCAGCCTTCAGCAACTACCACCCTGATCAGTCAGCAGCCATCAGCATCAGGGCAAGACCCTCTACCAACAAAAAGCTTAAAACTCATTGAAAGCTGGGGTGATTGTTAGCATTTTTTAGCAATAAAGTATTTTTAATCAAGGTCTGTACATTTTTATAGACATAATACTATTGCATACTTAATAGATAAAGTATAGTATAAACATAACTTTTATATGAACTGGGAAACCAAAAAATTCATGTGACTCCCTTTATTGTGGTGATCTGGAGCTGAATCTTCAATATCTCTGAGGTATGACTATATTCTTAAATATGTACGTGTCATTTCTCCTAATAGAATGTCCACTCTCTGAGAGCAGAGAGTGTTTCATCTTCATCTTTGAATCTCCATAACCTAGACCAGTACCTGACACAAAGCAAGTGCTTAATAAATGATTGATGTTTGAAAGAGGGAGCGGAAGGGAGCAAACATTTATTAAGGCATTCCCTTCTTCCCCTTCTCTCAATACCTTCCCTAAAGTATTAGCAGTGTTAGGCATGGAGGTGGAAATCATGTGATCCCATCAGGAGACAGGAGTTCAATTTGGCTAGAATACAGGATATGACAGGGGGAATTGTGGGAGAGATAAGTTTATAAGGTAGATGTCAGAAACTGAGAGTGTGGGGATAGAAGGGACAGCTGGGCCTCTAAGGGTGTGGAAGCATACAGTGGCCAGTTATTCCACGGAACTATTTAAAGGCACTAGGCAGTAGCCTTAGGGCTGGTGTTAATACTCAGCAACCAGGCTGGGTGTGGTAAAGGGGACATGTGGGGTCCTACCACCCTGGGCATTTCAGACTCAACGTTAAGTTTCACAATGATGGTTTAGAACAAGATTTTGGTAAGATAACTACTTTCAGGGTGTTCTTTTCCTATGAAATAAATTTGAATTTTAAAAGAGAGCTCTTAGAGATACATTTTCTTAGCCATAAGGAAAGAATCCCTTTTAAAAGGCAGGACAATATGACTTAAAATGCTTTGGTAGGCTGGTAGAAAAGATAATTCTGAGTAGAGGCCTTTCTGCACCGCCTCTGGAGTCACACCGGTAGGCAATCTCCTATTCTGCTTATGCCTAAGGCTGGCCCTGGAGACAGCAGTATAGTCTCAGAGATGAGACACATGCTAATTTACTCCACATCACTTTTTTCCAGCCCAGTCCTGGGAATGCTCTATTCAACTTGAGTGACTCAGCAACCATATGAGTGGGAAAGCTGCATGTACAGGGCAGAGGAAGGGAGGTAGGCCCACCTCCCCTAATAAGCCTACTTTGTCCCTGTTGGTTTTCTTTGATGGGGTTATATCACTTGTTTCTGAAGTGGGAGAAAATAATTCAAAGAATTTGGGGTATCATCAGCATAATTTTTTGAAATTTTTACATGTCAATTTTATTCTTGAAATTCTTTTCAACTTCATATAATATGTGTGTATTTTTGCATAGGGCAACTAGATTGTTCGGTGGTTAGAGTGTTGGGCCTAGAGTCCAAAAGATTCATCTTCCTTTTTAGCCTCAGACACTTACTAGCTAAGTGACCCTGGACAAAGTTTACCTCAGTTTCCTCATGTGTAAAATGAACTGGAGAAGAAAATGGAAATGGAAATGGAGAACCATTCCATTATCTTTGCCAAGAAAACCCCAGATGGGATTGAATGCAATTGAAATGCCTAAACGACAACAACAACAGCATATGTTTGCATATGTGTATACACAAGATACAGCTTGGTACAGTGATGAGAGCACTAGACTGGGAGTCAGGAACACCTGAAATTGAATCTTGCCTCAGAAACTTATTACCTATGTGACCTTTGGCAAGGCCTCAGTTTCCTAATCTGTAAAATGAGGATAATAATAGCAACTACCTCAAAAGGTTGTTGTGAGTATCAAACAAGATAAAACATGCCAAGTGCTTTGCAAACCTTAAAACTATCAAATAAAAGTTAGCTATGATATAGTCAATTGAATAATCTATATACAATCTAAGTGTGAATTACCCAATTACCCACTTTGTAAGATATGTGACAACTTATCAATATCAGAATGTCTTTCCCTGCCATCTTGCACACATGAGGCCTTTTCCCTCTCTTTAAGTAGACTGATTCAAAAAATGCACACTGCTACTATTATAATATTACCTAGACAAAATATAATTAGAAAGATAAATCTTTATAAAAGAAATCCACATAATATAAAGTCAAATGTAAATAGCTTTCGGACTCTGGTATTTAGGATTACTCACACCACTGCTCCCCTTTATTAATACAGATAATTAAGAGCTTGAAAAATACATTTCTTTGTATTCAAAGATGCCATTGAATGATGACAGCACAGTGCTGGATGAGAGTGACTAACATTCCTTTCCATGCTGTTTTCATGTGAGTTCCTACCTTATTATGATGTCATGCCAATTTTTGGCTTGAACCCCAACCCAATTCTAAGCAAATAAGCATGGAATAACTTATGTTGACCTAACAGAAAATAGTCCTATTTCATGCTGGACACCCTAACAAAATGCATCACTGTGCTGATGGGAACATCTTACCAAAAAGAAAAAAAAAAAGGTATCATAGGCTAAAAGAAGAAAGTTAATTAATTTTTATCTTTCTGGATACAGAAAAACACTTTCTCTCCATACACACACACACACACACACACACACACACATATACATCCATCCATCCATCCATATATGTATATATGTATATATATTTATTTATACATATTACTTATCTAATTTAAAACAAAATAGCTAGAAACTTAATTATTTCAGAGCTTAACCAAGGCTCTTGGTTATCCCTACCATATCTTCAATGATCTCAAGAAATGCCTCCAAATTCTTGCAGTGTCTTCCACAAAACATTAAGAGGAAACCCTTTCTCTCTAGGTCTTGTATAGATGTGTTGTATGGAGGCCCCTACAGAGCACCCTAAAAAAAGCAGTTGGTCTCAACAGGTATAGTGCCAGCTTGGGAAGGTTTCCTTGCAGATTCAGGAAGGCACAAAAGCTTTTGTCCATTCAGAATGAAAAGTACATTGTACTTGACAATAAATCTGCCATTTTAAACCTCAGGGGTTTTAATCTTATAAATAATAGAGTTTGGAGAAGAACTGCTTGTAAGTCTGCGTAGTTATGCTCAGAATTCAGATTTATGTAATGCACTCCCAGAGATACTGTGTACGGAAATGTATGCAAGTGTCAGGGTGCTGAAGACTGATTCCACATTGTCTCAACACATTCAAGGCAATTCTAATATCCACCTGTATTATGCAAACTGTTTTACTAAGACAGTCCAGGAACATCTTTTCATTCAATGCCTGATCCAGGAAGCTCAACATAGAGAGTGGCACAGCTGGCTAATCATCATTGTCCCTATCTTCAGAAAAGTCAGTTATCTTTAAGAGTGTACTTTCAAAATCTGCATGAACCGTAGATAAACAATAATAGAAGGAATTTATGCATGGCTTGGATATGTCCAGATGTTTAGGGATAAGCCAGATACCCTCCTCTTACATGGATGTGAATATGAAAAAAGAAAGACTCAGGGACGCCAACGTGTATGTTCTGAGCAATCGTTCTTGTACTACCACTATCTCCACAATTAGCCCCCAAACAGAAAGATGACTGGGCAAGGAATAAAATTATAATAGTGGCTGGCTCACTTTCCATTTTGCAAAGAGTATTACATACATTAGCTCATTTGAACCTCTCAACAATTCTGAGAAGTGCAGTTATCCCTTCCCCATTGCGACTTTTCCCACTGCAGCTTCAACATATTGTGTGTCAGCATAAGAAATTAAATGAGAAATTTGGGGAGTTTTGCAGAAGCTGCAGATGACACACGAAACCCAGCAGACAACACAGAAAAAAAAATGAGAAACTCAGAAATGCATAAAATATATGTATGGCATTGTATAATATCAACATGTTGTATCTTTTAACGCCATAATGATTCAGACTTCTTCTCTGGTATGCAGCAAGTGGCAAAGAATTTTATGTGGATTTTCCAGATTGCATGGGTGCCACCCCTCTAACCCCCTCAGTGTGGAAGGCGTAACTGTAGTACAGACATTTTTACTCTAGTTTTATACATGAGAAAACTGAGGCTTGAAGAGATTAGTCTCTTGCCCATGGTCATATACTAAGTGTCAGAAGTGGGATTCAAAACCAAGTCTCTCCAGATTCCAAGCATAGTGGTTCATTGAACTATCTGCCATACCAGACTGCCCCTCAACAAGAAAAAGAAAAATTCAGTTGAGTAGTACTTAGATTACACAGTAGAAAACAGCCCTAAGCGGAAATATTGAGTATGGGTTGGTTGCCTGAAAACAATCCCTCAATCCAATACCCTTGCATATGAGAATAGATAATAACCAAATGTTTCCAAAGCTAGTGGTCTAGCCTTTCCCTAATTGAGGTATCTGTTCTTTCCCAAGAACTAAGAATTTTAGAAGTAACATTTGCCAGAGCCCATTCAGTGGATTACTCAGGGACCGGGCCTGGTCTGTGCCACACTGGAGTTAGTTAACCACGTTGACAGACTCAGTGAGGAACGTGTTTGAATGTAATGATATACCAGCACTTCTAGACCCAGTGACAAGATGAAAATCAGGGGACAGGCATAAAACACCCATGAAGAAATGACAGGACTTGAAGTCAGTTTGAATAATTTCTGAATCATAAATTCAGGAGGGAGGAAGGAAAAGAAGAGATAAGGGAAAGCCAAGAAAATAAGGGAGCTAGGCAATTGGCACCAAACACGTCAGGCACCGAAAAACTAATATAGCATTTATGTGCTTTCATTCCTTGCGATGGTAGTAGAGGTGTACACACACATATCTCAACTGACTCACAATCAGAAGGGCATTAGAATAACTGCATCAGTTGTGCTGAGTGGGCAATGTAGTCATTGTATGGCAACTCTGCATTTTTTCCCAGATGCTGATATTCTTATAACATGTACAATTCTACCCCATGCATGTTTTCCATTTGTACAATGTCTTCCCCTCAACTCTCACTTTCCTCCCCCAGATATCTGCTTCCTGTCTCTACTCCTGCTGAACATCACCATTTGATGGGGTTTTGCAAATCTATATTTAGCACCTGAGAAACACCTTACTCCCTCTGAACCCTCAGGACAGCTAAGGTCAGCACTTCTGCTAATAGTTCCCAGGTTTAAACTTCAGGGAACTTGTCTACCCCTGGAATTCACTTTTCTTTCTGGTCAAGTAGAGAGTTGGGAACAATGCAAATCACATCTTTTCTAACTGTTGTACCCAGACAGAAACTATCCCATTCCTTTATTTTTCCCTTTTTCTTTTGATGGATGCTTAAGAAGTAAAAATGAGTTTAAGAATGTGTTTAAACACTTGGAATTTTTAGGATGAAAAATAAAGATAAAAGAAAGTTTGCATTATATATTAGAATCAGACTTGTGATTTCATTGTTACAGGGAACTTCCAGTGAGGAAACTTATTCTACTAATGTAAATCTGTACCAACTCAGCAGCTTAGGGTTTTGGAGAGTTTCCTGGACTCGTAAGAGGTTAAATGACTTTTGCCAATGGTCATGGGCCTAGTATGCATCAGAAGCAAGACTTAACGTTAGTCCCCCTTAACTCAAACTATCTATCCCTTAACCACTCTACCTCAAATATATCCTGGTCAAAGATGATTAATTTAGTAGTTTTTACCTTGGTGATCCTTTACATAATGATTAATTATGTGATCTTCCCTTTGCTCAGAAGCAATAATGCTACCAGAATTATTGGCCTCTTAAAGCAATATGTTGCTTTCATCTTACATTATTCTTATAGGTCTAGATAATAGCCTCACCTACTGTAGGACACCAGATATTGTAGAAAAAGGAAATCTCTTATAATCACATTATCTCAGCATTTAAAGGAATTTAAGTGGTCCTCTTGACTAACTCATAACTGAAAAGAGATCCTTACTACAATGTACATGACAAGTGGTCATATGGCTTTTGTTTGAAGGCCTCTGATAAAGAGGAATCCACTTCTTCTAAGTAATTCCATTCTTTTATTGAATAGCCTTAGTTGTTGGGGAATTTTTCCTGATATCAAGACTAAAATTGCCTCACAGTAAACTTCCACCTACTACTCCTAGCTCTGCTCTCTGGGTCCAAGTTAAACAAAGTCTTTTTGCCATGAGAGCCCTTTAGATACTTGAAGACACTGTTCATGCCCCAAACCCCCAAAACATCTATATCCCTCTCTTCTGCAGGACAAGCATACACATGGGCCTCAGATTGCTTGAACTTGAGGTATGTCATGATCTAGACTGTCTTTCTCTTATTTCATATCAAGTGGATAAAAACTCACTGATTGCCATGGCTATAAGGAGTAGTCAATAAACAGTAAAACATTTATTAAGCACCTACTATGTGCCAGGCACTGTCCTAAATGGTGTGTGTGTGTGTGTGTGTATTATATTTTACGTATATGTTTAATATATATATATATATATAATATATATATATATATATATATATAATATATATATATATATATATATATATATATAATGTGAGAGTAGAAGAAATCCATAGAGAAGTCAGTCAGAGAAGTCCCAAAATATAGCCAAGTGACAGATAAGATGTCTGAGTTGAATACTCTACTGAAAAAGGAGATTTGGAGTTCCTGGACCCACTCTCCAATCAGAGAAGCAAAGGGTAGTGATGAGGTGGTGTTTCAAAGGTGATGAGATCTTACAGGAGTAGAAGGAAAATGGGCAACAGGTTACTTGAATAGTGAACTGGTCCCCTTGCGACTCTAGCAATTTCTCACAACTCCAGTGGGGGGCCCCATGAGAAGCTATAGGAAAGGGTAAGGAGCAGGTCACATCAGGAAAAGAGAGCAAAAGAATGACTCCTGCTTCAGGCAACATCTGCATGTATATATTGTATGACCAGTACAATTCTGATGCACTGGATGATGCCAGAAAATGGAAACCAGCAGGATACTTAAACAACTTTTGCATTATGAAAATCAGGAGACAGGGATAAAATGCTTATCACAAAATGAGAGGGCTTGAAGTTGCCTGGGAAAAGAATGAGATAGAAAGATGTGTTTCAAAGTAACATCTTCCATAATGTAGTACAGCTGTGTAATGCCTGGAAACAAACAAGATGGGTTTGGAGTCAAAGAATCTGATTTTTAATCCTTACTATCTATTGCTTGTGCATGTGTGTGAGTGTGTGTGTGTGTGTGTGTGTGTGTGTGTGTGTGTGTGTGTGTGTGTGTGTGAACACAGGCTCTGTGATGAGAATAATAACTTGTTAGGTTAGATCTTCCTTTATTTAGAGGGGAGCAGCACAACAACCAGCCAATTAGAAGAATTTCTGAGGTTCAGAGCTGCTTGACATCCCCAACGAACCTTTGTGAGTGAACTCTAGCAGAATTTGGAGATGCTTGTAGCTGTCAGAAACTGCAGAACTGTCCTGGATCAGCTCAAGGGCAACTTTGAGCAGAAGCTACCAACTCAAGTCTTTGTCCAGGACTTGCTAAACATCCTGTTGCCTGGCTTATTTTGTCTACAGATGTTCTCTAGCTTAACCCCCACTCCATGCCCGAAAGCCTCTAGAATCTATAATATCTCACCCTTTTTCTACCCCGCTTTGAGAGCTGAGAAGTCTTTCTTCTTCCCTGCTCCCTTGTAGGGTCTTCTCTCCACTACAAGTTTTTTTCTCAAACAATAAATGCATTTAATTGATCTATTAGGTTCTGTTTCATTTCAGGTCCCTGTATGGGCCTGAGGGTCATTCGTTAACAGTGTACGTGTGTGTGTACACACATGTATATACAATATGTGTATATATGCAGATATATCATATATCTGCATATTTATGGTGTTTATGAAGACTGAGCTATATCTCTATAGATATAGATATCATAAAGAGAAGGGAGAAGGATAAGAGAGCATATACATTAAACTCCAAAGTAATATCATGGTACAGAAGGATATGGGACAATAATAACTTGCCAACATGATTTTACTTTAAAATAAAGTGACATTGGTTAATTCTGTCCAATTGCTGTCTTCTTATAGTCTATAGAAGTCTTTTTCAAGGTAAAGAAATTCTCAGTTAGAATATAGGTATTTACAGTATGAGAAAACTTCTCAGCTCAGGTGACTATTGGGGTCATAATTAATAATTGTCTCCTAAAAAAATGAATTACAGGAAAGACAGCTATGCAGAATGTTAGAAAAGGAAAAAGACCTTAGAGACTAATCCAATCCCCTCAATTTGATAAGGAAATTGAGGCACAAAGAGATCAAGGGACTTGCTTAAAGTCATCCCTTCCAAATTCTAAAATCAGAGATTCAAGTTCTGTTTATTGATCATGTCCATCTCTTTTCAAGTTATATTCTGCCACATTTAACAGCAAGGAGCAGGAGCAATAACACCCTGAAGGCTAGAGCCTGACCCAGACCAAGGATGGTCAACAAGACTCTTCAGCAACCTCCCTTGGCAATTATAAGCTTCACTATTCATCTACCACCTGCTATTACTGCTATGGATTCTCTTGTTTCTCTCCTTAACTCTGTACTGATCAATCACCAGCCACTTAAGGGAAAACTGTCACCAGCCCTGTCTTCCAATACTCTCATCCCTGTTCCTCTTAACCCTTCCCCACCAATGTCTCACTCCACACCTGCCCGTCACTTCCACTGTGCCCTCTGAAATTCCTGATCCATAATAAACAATATCCCCTTCATCCTAAATTTTTCTATTACATTCCATTCATCTATTAAATCCCACTGATATCTGGCTCCCCTCTGACCACACTGCACACTTTAATATTTTCTGTACTTGTTCTCATGTCCCCAATACAATGGTCTAAGGAGGAAAATTAGAATAGTATTTCCTCCCCATTCTCCTCCTAGCTCCCACTTCTGACTTTGCATACTTCAGCACCGTACCTCCGCTGCCTTCTCAATAGAGAGCTTCCCTCAGCAGCTGAGGCTTCCTCACAACACAGCAGCCATCCCTAGTGCTGGCCCCACTCCTCCTATTGGCAAATTCTTCCTGGGAACTCCATTTTGGGAAGTGCCCCATGGCAACCAACCTTCATTCTCTACCTATCTTTGCTTCTGATTTTCCAGGCTTTGACACCATCCCCTTCCATGCATATCCCAATTTCAACTCCTTTTTTCTTTTTTTTTTAAATTCTGAACTTAAGAAATAAAACAAGCATTTACATAACAAAATAGAATAGAAAATAAAAGAGGATTGGACATGAAACTGCAAACCATTATGTACAATTTGTATTTCCTTTTACTTATATAATAAAGTTATCATGTAACAATTATTGAATTTTTTCAACCTTCACTTTTTATAAGATTTTGAGTTTCAAATTTTTTCTTCCTCACTCCTTCTCTTCCTGCCTGCCCAAGATGGTAAGCAATAGGTTATATATGTGCAATCATGTAAAACATATTTCCACATTAGTCATGTTGTGAAAGAAGAAATAGAACAAAAGGGAAAAAATGAAAAAAAATAACAAGAAAGTGAAAATAGTGTACTTCAATCTGCATTCAGACTCCATCAGTTTTTCCTTTGGATGTGGATAGCATTTTTGATCATGAATCTTTTGGAGTCATCTTAGATCCTTGCACTGCTGAGAAGAGCAAAGTCTATCAAAGTTACTCTGTATGCAATGTTGCTGTTACTGTGTACAATGTTCTCCTGATTCTGCTCACTTCACTCAACATCAGTTCAAGTAAGTCTTTCTACGTTTTTCTGAAATCTGCGTGCTCATCATTTCTTATAGCACAATAGTATTCTATTACATTCATATATCACAGTTTATTCAGCCATTCCCCGATTGATGGGCATCTCCTCAATTTCCAGTTCTTTGTCATCACAAAAAGTTCAGCTCCCTTATGTGTGTGTTGTCTTTCAACTTATTAAAATGTGAATCTGAACACAGGAAATGTTTTTCTTTTTGCCTGTATTTATACCTCCCATAACCTAGCATAGTGACTGGCACATAGTGCTTAATAAATGTTTGTTGCCTTGACTTGTCCCCATGACCCTTGCCAGACTGTCTTTTACCTCCTTAATACATCAATCTTTCCTCTTTCAAAGTTGATTCTGAAAATTTTTCACCCTAACCAAATTATAGTGAATTTAGTATACTGACTCCCAGATTACTTTCTCACTTTTCTCAAGAAGTTCAACACCTGACATCATCTTTCTCTCCTCTCCAATTCCTAGTCTTATATTAGAGGACTTTAATAACTCCATAGATGTTTCTTCAACCTCTCTGACCTCTCAATTACTATTTCCTTAAATCTCATGGCCTACTCCTTCACTCCACCTCAGCTGCTGAGCAGCACATTATACCTTACCATTGATGAAAACTGTTCTGAATTAGAAATGGATATCCTCATGTCTGGCCATAACTTCTCATCATCTCACCTTTCTCTGTTCTTCACATCCCTCATAAACCCATCCTTCACTCTCATTGAGATGTCTAATCCCTTCAGAACTCAGCACCTTCTCAAAGCATTTATTACTCTTATTCTAATATCACTTTCTGCCATCTCCAGTCTCAAAGCAATAGCTAACCATTTCAACTCCATACCATCTTTACTTTTGAATCCACTGGTCCTTTGTCCTATTACAGATCATCTCTTGTGAAAATTCAGCCTAGATTACTCCCATTATGTACCTCTTCTTCTCTGTTCTAGAGAAAGTGTTACCATCATGTTAACTGTATACACTATATATTAATGATTTCCAACCTCAGCTGGGCCTTCACTGAAGCAAGGCAGTCTTTTCATTCCTTCCCTATCTCACTTCTCACAGAAGTTATTCCATACAATTCTTTTCTCTCCTTAAACCTTCCAAAATGCTCCTCTTTCTTCTCTCCCTGGTGACAACCCTATCTCTTAAGTATCTGTGAAAAATGAGGCCATTCAAAAGGAGTTCCCACTTATCTCAATTTCTTTATATCAAAACCCCTCGACAGCATTTTCTAATCATTTCCCCTTTCCCTAGTCTTTGACAAAGAGGTAGTCATTCTTCCTGCCTGGACCAACCCTCTCCACCCATGTACACTTGATCTCATTGCCTCCTGTCTTCATCAGCAGATTGCATGCTCAACCATTCCTCTTCTCTCTCAAATTTTTGACTTCTCTCCATCTACTGGAACTTTCTTTACAATCTTCAAAAATTCCCACGTGTCTCCACCCTTCGAAAACCTTCACTAGACCCTGCCATATTCTCAGGCTCTCATTCCACGTGTGTCCTCCCTTTCTCAGTCACACTTCTAGAAAAAGATGCTTATACTTGCTACTACCACTTCTTCTCTCCTTTTCATTTGGAATCAGGCTGCTGACTCCATCGCTCACTGGAAACTACTCTCTCCAAAGTCAAAAGTGATATGTTAATTGCCCTAACTCATGATTTTTTTTCTCATTCGAGATCCATATCTACTTGATTTAACACTGAAAATTAAGGTATTTTTTCCCCTAGATACTGTCTTGTCTTTATGCCATTACTCTCTCCTTGTTTTTCTCCTTTTTGCTCTCTCTTTTTCCACCTCATTTGTTGGTTTATCATCCATATCATGCCTCTTAATTGTAAATGTTATTTAAAGTTCTGTTCTAGGCCCTCTTCTCTCCTCTGTCTATACTCATTCTCTCTCTCAATAAACTCATCAGCTCCCATGAGTCTATTTGTCATCTCAATGCAGATAGCACCAAAATCTATTTATCCAGCCCTAAGTCTCTCCTGTGAGCATCAATACTATTTTACCAACTGCCTCATGGACTTCCATGCTGGATGTCCCGGATACAACCTAAACTCAACATGTCCAACATTGAACTCATTGGCCTTCCCCCTAAACCCAGGCCTCATTTCTAAACTTTCTTATTTCTACCATATTTGTAGTCTCCCAGAATCATGAATGTGTCATTACCCTAGATTCCTCAGTCTCTGTCATCCCACATATTCATTCAGTTGCCAAATCTTGTTGTTTCTACCTTTACAACATCTCTTCTAGCTCACCCCTTCTCTCCGCTCATGCAGCTATCAGTTTAGTTCAAGTCTTCATTACTTCTCACCTCAATTAATTTAACAGCCTCTTAATTGTCTCTCTGGCTCAAGTCTTTCCTCACTGAATTCCATCCATCACAATATATTTCACCATATCATTTTCTTTAAACACAGTTCTGATGTAGTCACTATCCTACTCAATCACCTCCAGTGGCTTTCTAATGTCTCTAGGATAAAATATAAATTCCTCTGTCTAGATTTCAAAGGCTCAGCCCATCTTTCCAGCTTCATTGGACATTATTTCTCTTGCATCTTGCTATTCAGGCAAATTGCCCTTCTTTCTGTTCTTCCCACACAACACTCTATGTTCCCTTTCTAAGACTTTACACTTCTCATCCCACATGCCTGGATTGCACTCCCTCACTCCCTCCTTATCTCTGCTTCATAAATTCCCTTACTTCCTTTAAGACACAGATCAAACACATATCAACCAACTTGCAATTTGACTGCTTTGTTTACATTTGTAGACACTTAGTAAGTAGTAGGCATTTAAATAGTTGTTGATTAAAATGGAGTCTTCTTTTTCCTCCATCTCATTGCCTATTGATTTTACCTCTTCTGGACTCTGTCCTTTCTCTACATAGACAGGTCCTCCAAGCTTCCTTCCCTGGGTCCCAGAAAGACTCATGTCTCCCAATCAGACGCTTCCTCTCTTCCTTCCCCCACTCCTATTAACTAACCCTGCTCTGGACTCCCTTTAAAAAAGCCCAGTCCTCCAAAGAATAGCATATTCCCTTTATAACTCAAACCCCTTCAACTTTTTTTTTCTGTTGGTGGGAGCAGCAAGTTGAAAATTTAGTGGATTTTCCTTAAATTCTCAGTTACTGCTCTAGACAATAATAAACTATATAAGAACTATATTGAGCTGTACATGAATTACAGTTCACATGCCAGTAAGTGGTAAGCAATACAGTTATTTTTGGACACATCTTATCCTACTTAATCTCTAGTAGAAGATATTTTGATCCTTTCTATATTGTAACCACTACAAGAAGAATATTTGCTACCATTGATAAAAGTCTACAGGAAACAACAGCTCATGGCAACCTAATGACACAGTTTAATAACCCAGATTGCATGGAATGTGAAAAGGGCCATAATCAGAAATAGGCTCCAAATCATTTTTTACATGTTGCTCTACCTGCTGAGCAACCATTCTTTGGGAGAAGACAGAAGAGATTATAAGGCATAAGTTGAAGGAGATAATCTGCACTTGAAACCACTGAAGATTATCATAAAACTACAGAACTTTAAAGAAGTAAGGCAATTTGAGGGATTGTTTAGTGAAATTCCTTTATTTTGAATATCAGTATACTGAAGTTCAAGATCACCCAATCAGAGAATGGAAAGGCTGGGATTAGAACCCAGGCCCAATTACTCACAGTTCTGAGTTGTTGTTGTTTTTTTTAGTATTCCACACTGTATTGCTACTACTATTAATAATAAAAATCACTATTTGTATAAATTGACAAAATTTTCCACGTATAACTATCATCGTATGCTGAAGTTTTCGGTGGCTGGATGGCAAAAGACCAATAACAAATTCTTAGTGGGCACCATGTCTTCTGCTGTATAGATCTTACATATAGGAAGGGAAAAGTACCAGGTCTCAGAGAGGTTAATTTTCTCCAGTATTATTATTGTTCAAGCTTGCCTGTACTAAGTAAGCAAAACATCTGTTTGATTCCCTACAAAAATAGATTAGTTTTAGATATTCAAAAATGTTTAAGAAAGGGCAATTTGGAGGAAGGGAACCTACTGAATCATAGAGGACAAAACTCATGGAATAGAATTCATTAGGACTGAGTTAATTCCACCTTGGATTTCTGCAGAAAGTGACTGTGGGAAAGAGAAAACTAAGCATCTATTGCCTAGCTGGGCTAATATAGGATTGATCACTCAGCTGGTCTGACTGACTCTGGTGTGGAACCTTCTCCTGTAACTGTACCACATACTCTTGTACAATTTAACTGTAATAACAGCTACCATTGATGTCTCTTCTCAATGAATTAGCTTAAAATACAGAAAACTGAAGAAATATATTTGAGCATTCCATTTTCAAATTAATTCATTTATGGGTTTTATGATATATAATATCAAAACTTATTGAGAAAAATGGTTTTTGTTGAACTAAAATAAAATTATCAGCTTATGAAAGATTTATAACATTTACCTCATAAGATGCTACACATGTCTATATGCGTATATGTACATACAGACATTGTTAATGATATACCATTTTTCTCTTTGAAGCAACCTCATCAATATAACTGGATTGCTAAATCTGTCTGATTCAATTTCCTCAAAGTAAACTTTAATTCAAAGGCAGAGATATTATGGATCTGAGGACTAGCGACAGAGATAAGGTATTTGAGGCAAGGGAACAAATAATTCTCCTGTGTTACTATTATTGAAGGCTCAAATTTCTACAGTGAGATGCTGTGTGGTTTGTGAAGTATTTTGAATATATTACCTCATTTGTTCTTCACAAAAACCTTGTGAAGAAGGGGCTATTATTAACCTCATTTTAAAAAAAGGAAAATTGAGGATCTGAGATATTAAATGATTTGTCCCACATATCATATAGCTCAGGGCCTGAGGCAAGATTTGAACCCAGACCACCCTATCTTCAAGGTGAGTACTCTATCCAGTACGCCATACTGCTGCACTACCAAAGACTTAATCCAGAACAGAGACCCAAATTATTGAGTATGAGAATTGAATTGCCTCTTTAGAGAATATCTATAGTGTAATATGAGGATGGTTCTGTTCATCTCTGCCTTCCTCCACAGCGCCAAAAATGCCACTGTTAGAGATTCATTCCTTCAGGTTGAAACTCCCTTCAATCTTCTTTTAAAATAGTATACATTACCTCAGAGAGGTAACACATTAAATCCTAACTCTTAACATGCAACAAATCTTACTCTGCGATATTTCTTGATGCTCACATTAAGAAAACTGTAAATCTTTACACTTGGTGCCAGCCAGAATCTTTTGCAGGATTGCTAGCTCAACCATTTCCTGTTCCCTTTTGAGGATCTTCTTTGATTCAGCCCGAGAGAATTTAACTCAGCTCAGCTACACTGGAGGAAAATAGTGGTGGGAAAAACATGAGGGTAAACAGTGGAATTACCCCTATGAAGCCCAAGACTTAATGAGACTCTCTAGAAAGAAGGAGAGATATGGGTGAAATGTAGCTATGTGATGTTGTTGTTGTTGTTAAGTCATTTTTCAGTCATGTCCAACTCTTCATGACCATACTTGGGATTTTCTTGGCAAAGATACTCAAATGGTTTGCCATTTCCATCTCCAGCGTATTTTATAGATGAGGACCTGAGGCAAACAAGGTTAAGTGTCTTGCCTAGGGTCACATAACTAGTAAGTGTCTGAGGCCAGTTTTGAACTCACAGGAAAGACTCTTCTTACCAGCAGGCCCCATATCTATCCACTGCACCACCTAGCTATGCAATAGAGTAATAGATATAAATAGATCACAACATTTTATTTAAAAATATAGATCACAAAAAGTCAGATTTGGATGAGAATGATAATCACATTGCCTCTGTACTTTGGAAAAAGGAAACAGATGGGATTGACACATCCAAAGTTGTATTATTACAGAAAAAAAATGGTACCCACAGAACCCTGAAAGTACTCCTAGAATGGAAGTGCAGAGGTGGGAGAACCTGGTGTATAAAAACAATATTTTCAAAAGAATGAGGGTGCTCCTGGCTAAGGCTCAAGATAATCTCTCCATGTGAACCACCTGCTAGAAAATAGGTCCCCTGAAGAAAGTCATAGGTACCTTCTATTATTGAGTGGGCAGAATTGTAGAAACCAGCCATAGAGCCAAGATAAAGAAAGTGATGGTACTAAGAACAAAGAGGGAGGCTTAGAGAAGCAAACTGTACTTGCTGAGAGCTGAGGATAGATCCTGAAGATGAAAAGTAACAGGGAAGATGGACCAGTAACACCTGGAGAGGATTTGCAGGTAAAAAGCAACTCAACCCAAAAGAGTCTCAAAAAGCCACCAAAAGAAAGGGCCAATCCTGATTTCTCCCTTTACTAAAACCCCATAAAAGGGAGTAGATGAAAGATACAAAGAGTGAAAAGCCCTCTAGGGAAGAACTCTTAACCAGGTGGAGAGGGCTTCTTATTCTTTGAGCTGGGGTGTGACTCCTGTGTTTTTTAATTGATAAATAAAACTGTCCTATGGTTTTAGCCTTGTGCACCTGTGTGCTTATAGAAAGAACTTGTGACTGCCAATGGAAAGGTGTCATACATTGATATTTCTGGGTTGCATATGATGAGGGGTAATAAGCTAGAAATATGAGAATTACTCAAATTGTGCTCAGACCTTTTATGATAGGCAGAAACTTCTGACACAAAGTTTATAAACTCACATATGTTTCCACAAAAGATATTCCTTATCTGCCCATCAACACACTCTTCTCTTGGCTCTAGCTGCATCTAGGTGAATAGAGCACTGAGACTGAAGTAAGGAAGGCATCAGTACAAATATAGGCAAGTTCTTGTCTGCCTCAGTTTCCTCAAGTAGAAAATGGGTTAATAATAACATCTACCTCACAGGATTAAATTAGATGTTTGTGAAGTGCCTAGCATAGTTTCTTACATATAGTAGAATTATAATGCATGTTTATTTCCTCTCTCCTTCCAGTTTTTTTTTTGGGGGGGGAGGAGAGAGGAGACAGGGAAGGAATAATATGGAACACTACAACTCCTCTATTTCTGCCTACTACCTTTCTGATAAAATCTCTCTTTCCTTGTCTCTTTAAGCAATCATTTAGGAACAACTGATGACCTGAGTGAAGGGATACATACACTTTCTACTCTCTGTGGGTCACTGGGCTAATTACCTCACTTCTCTTTGGTGACTCCTTTCTTAGAGATAGGAAGAAATTACTTCAAATCAATAAATATTGGTTAAATACATACTTTGTGCAGAATTTTCCTCTGATGTTCTATGGTTTTCTTGAAGACCATCCCATTGAAGTGCAACTTTTGGTTGGGACTATACATCAAGCATTTGAGTACCAGTCTACTACGGCTGATTCAAGGAAGTTTCTCCAAAGAGGAATGGCCACCAAACGAGTACTTGGGGATGGGGGAGTCACTAAAACTCCTGAAATGATATAAATAAGGTTCAAATCTAGCTCTGCCACTTATTTGCTCAGTAACCTTGGGAAAGACTCTTTAGCTTTTATATTTTCATCCATTTACAATGTTCTTTCCATGATACTATTTTGTAACATTTAGAATTGTCCACAAAATGGAACAGGATGCCTTAGAAAGTGAGAAGTTCCTTATCAACAGAAAGATTTGAGCATTGGCTAGATGACTACTTGACAAAAATTATACAGAGAGGACTGTTGCACCTGATAAGGGATTAGACCAGATGACTTCCGAGTTCTTTTCTAATTGAGCGTCTGTAATTACATAAATACTTATGTGCATATATACATATAAACATATATGCATATTCACCTAACATGACCAGATTGGTTTTAGATTTTTTTAAAAATCCATAATTTATAAAAATCCTAATCAAATGTTAACACAAATATAAGCAATTTTATAGTATTAAATCTTAATATGAATAAAATATAGAGTAGGAAACTGAAATTTTGATGTGTTATGCTAGTTTCAGGGATTTGTCTTATGACCACCTTGTGGCTTTCCATTTGAAATAATCCATCATCCTCTCTAAAAAAAAAGAGCTATTAGACTTTAAAATGCATATAAAATATTAACATTTATATCTGTCATATGCAATGGAATCATATAATATATTGTGATATTTTATTACCACTAAAATCTATCTTTTTTGAAAATATTTTAATACCCTTATTGATAACTAGATTACTTTGAATAGCATCAAAGAAATGGCAGCAGTATCATAATAATATAGTAATAACATCAGTATTCGATAAGACAAGGATGGTCTTCAAGCATCAAGTATCAGACACTGTACTAAGCACTGGGGATACAAAGAAAGGCAGAAAACAGTCCTCACCTTTAAGAAACTCACAGTCTAATGGAGAAGACAGCATACTAAAAAATTGTGAAAAAACAAAAGACATTTACAGGATAAATTAGAAATAATCTTAGAGGGAAGTCACTGGGAGTAAGGGGGAGCTGGAAAAGGCTTCTTGTAAAAATTTAGCTGAAGAAAGTCAGTAGGCAGAGATGAAGAGGGGTAGACTGTAAAAATACAGGGCCAGATGGTAGTGTCCTGTGCAAGGAACATCAAGAAGGCCCATGTCATGGATCACAATGTATGGAAAGGAGGAAAGTCTAAGAAGACTGGAAAGGTAGGAAGAGACCTGGTTATAATTTAAGACAGAGGTTTTTATATTTGATGCTAGAGGCAATAAAGAGCCACTGGAGTTCACTGAATGGGGAGGGAGAAAGATGCGACATGATAAGATCTGAAATATATGTCATTTTGTTAGGTGAGTTGAAGATGGACTGGAGTGGAGAGAAACTTGAGTCAGGGAGACCAATCAGAAAACCACTGCAATAATCCAGGTATGGGATGATGAGGGACTATACCAATATGGTGGAAGTGTTGGAGAAGAAAAGAAGGCATATGTGAAAGATGTTACAAAGGTAGAATTGTCAGGATCTGGCTACTGATTTAGATATGAGAGATGAAAAGAGTGAGGATCCAAAGACAATAAACACTAAGTTTTGAGCATGGATGACTGGGAAGATAGTGATACTTTCAACAATAACAAAGTTAGAAAGAGAAAAGGGCTTGAGGGAAAAGACAATGAGTTCAGTTATATAATTATGTAAATAATATTGAACTGCCATTTTTGCTTCTCCATACACCTCTAGTATATTCAAATGTTGAAATAAGACCATTTGTGAAACTTTTTAATAGAAATTGAATACCTTAAAATACAAAGGGAGTGTCCATGATAGTTTGATAGGATGAGTAGGAAGTCAAGGAAAATTTTGACTTGCTTTACCATTTTGCCTTAGATTCTGACAAAAATGCAACTCTGAGCACATGTAACATTATTGATAGTAATATTATCAGTCATATTATTGGTAGCTTCAAATTCAGTCCCCTGGAATATCCCCTTTACACAATTTTTTTTCATTGTAGGACAATTTTTTTTATATAGAGCAAATATCCTAAATTATTTGCTGTACTAATTTTATGAGACTGTTGATGTGAAGAATAATTTCTAAAGATATATTAGGGGGGATAGCCTTATTTTGTAACCTGTGCATGGTCAGCAGTTGTCCAATATGGGTTGTGAAGGGAAGGATCATGTTTTTATATCATTTAATCAGAGCAGCCTTGTTAAGCTTGGTTCTGGCATTAGCTTCACTCTGACCCCACTGTCACCCTCCAATCCTGCCCTTCTTCCATGCCGAGTTTTTTCTGCTACCCCTGTTTTCTCTCCACATAGTTCCTCTCCAAACCTACATCCATGTTCCACTCATCAACCACTGCTTTAGAAAGCTTCAGGCTGGATGGTCAGGCATGAAGTGCTGGCAGGTGGTTTAGCTGTTAGCCAGCCTTGTGTATCACAAGAGATCTGATGCTATCAAATTTCTTTTCCCCCAAAGACTAAAGAGAGTGAGCCTTTGTAAGCATGCAGGAGGGGGATGAAAACAGTTTGTCTCCTGAGCAGCTAGCCTTTGTCATTTTACAAATGAAATCACTTCAGAAATTTAGAGAATTAATATCATAATGAAGACGGGAGTGCCCATTAGGGTGGTCTAATGTTGCTCTGGAGATATATGATGGATGTCCAGTTGCTGCAAGCCCTTATTTGCAGAGAGTCACCTCTGTAGTTGCCATTATTAGGAAGATGTCTGAAGCAGATCAGACACAACCATTGCAAGATGAGATAGTGTTTGACTGGTTTCCAGGGAACCGAAGGATACAGGCTTAGTTGTACCTGTCACTATGGCTTCCAGATTTTTTCCCCTTAATGTCTTTTTTAGCTGTAGGAAGTTTCTCTTTAAAGATTCACTGCTCCTCTAATGGCATAAAGTGAGTAATGGGGAGCATACAAAAATGATATAGAGATTAAAAACAAATGGATTCAGTCTATTCTAAGACAATGTGGGTCAGCACCAAAAAAGGATTTTATGTAATTTTCATTCACTCTGAAAAATAAATATGGCCAAGAATGTGAGACTGGTATCCTGGTACAGATGCACTGGAAAAACCCTATTGTTTCAAAAATCCCTGGCTTCCTCTGGCAAACTATGGGCAAACCCAGAACAATGAACAGAATATCTGATGCCCATTCCTGGAACTACAGCTTCCAGGAATTGCTTTAAAATGTAATTGAATCATCATTTCTAGCACTCAGACATCCTTCCCAGCAGCACTGTTTTCAAGATTGGGGCTAGTTAAGAGAAAATTGGAGTGGGGGGTCCTGAAATTCAGCACCATGTTGGATTGAAGGGGCAGAATGTTTCAATGGGAACTCAAAAGTTTGGAAAGATATAATAGGTAAGCCCAGGCTAGAAGGTGACTAAGACACTAGGTTAGATTTACCCTTTCATTTGATCTTTTCTCAAAAGACCTTTTTTTTCCCTTTCAAATACAAAAACTACTAGTTAGTTCTCCCATCTCCACCATCATACATATCATATGCCTCCTGTGGGCAAGCATAATTTATCCATCTCTTTCTAAGAACATAGCTATGCCTCCAGTAGTTCATATTCATAAACAGTTCAGAACCAATTTCTGGTTGGAAAAGTGACAGACTCATTAATGTGTTTATAGCCATAGACTGAAAGCACAAATTATAAAATGGAAACAATCTCTCTGGAATTAATTATTCCCAATGTTGTTGTTTCCTCCCTCTAGCCAAAGTAAAAAGAATAGATAAATGGACTTATTACTCCAATACTTTAGAAAGCAAACTTCTGAGATACTGAAAATTTTGTAGGGTAGAGATCACAGCTGCTTTTTCTCTGAACCACTTTAGAATTCATAAAACATAAAAACTTTCAGGTCCTAAAAGCTTAATTGTCTCCTTTCAGTCTATAACGACAAACAAGAAACTCTAATCAAGGCAAATAAGCTGAACAATTAATGGCTGAACTATTTTCCAAATTGACTCTGGACCATCTTCAAGTAGCACAAAATGAGAATGACAAATTCATTCCACAAAATGAAAGCTAAGGTCCTAACAACTTCTGTCCAATCACATCTCCATTGCTTTTACTATGGATTTTTATGTTCATCCACTAGCATTTTATGATATATAGTATTACATTCTTCTCTGTGACTATATATGTATGTCTGCACATATGTGTATATGTGTATATATGTGTATATATGTATATGTGTATGTGTACACACACATACATATGTAAGATTCTCTTCCTGACAAGTTAATAAATTCCTTTAGGAACTCTCTCTCTCTCTCTCTCTCTCTCTCTCTCTCTCTCTCTCTCTCTCTCTTTCTTTTTTTTTTGATTCCCACCATACCTAACACTCTACTACATACAGAGTAGCCACATTGTAAAAGATTCTCTCTCAACTGAGAGAGTTTAAGCAAATCACTTGGTAAGTGGTAAAGTACTACATAAATGATATCTTTATATTACTAATATTATTGTATTATTGAATTAGATTGAAGCAATGAGATAAACCATCTGAATCTTTGGAAATCAAATGTGGAGACATCAAACTCAGCAAGATAGAGTAAGAGATAGATCACTCTCCTATTTTTGAGGTCCTTGCATTTCAAACTAACTGTTGCTTACAACCTCCCAATAAGAAAGATGCCCCCCCTGCTTAACACCAAGAGAGTCATTCTAATGAGAGTGATGCACCTAACTCGCGTTCAGACCCTGCAAATGCGCTATCGGACAGAGAAAAAGCTAATGAAAAACAATCACATTAAACACAGCTCTTCAGTGCTCAGTGCTCAATAAGTGAGCAGCAGGCTCTCTCTGTCTAGCTTACAGAAAACAGGAGGTAGCAGTTTGCAAGGAGCAGCGTTTTAATGTGATTGGACTATAACAGACAATCTATTTACAGCATGCTCTGGGGAGCTTATAAACAAATGTTGAGTAATTTCAGCCAGCAGTAATTACCCTTGCAGCTGACAAGGATAGCATGAGACTTTCTCCTTCACCTTCAGCCCAGTCCAGAAGGCAGTGTACACAATGCCACTTCTAATTATTTCTGCATTTCTATGGCTAAAGACCAAAGTGTGTTATTAGAGAACATTTTAGAAGCTTTTTAAAAGCTTGTTTATTAGGACAATTAAAAGGCATCACTATGACAGCAAATAAAAGGTTCCACTCTCAGGAATGCAGTTTCAAATGAGTTCTGCCCACTTACCTTTAAGGCGATGTGGACTTGTTTTCCCTCTTTTATTGTTAAGAACTAATATTAAAGCTTAATGGCAAAAAAAAGAGGCATTGACAACACAGGTTTAATTCAGAGGACTACCTTTTATTGTACAATCCGTGATTATCTACAGAGTTGAAGTCATCTCTCAAAACCTGTAGAATTTTGAAATGTATTCACTTTGACTACTGATGATATCAGAGTTGAAATAATACTCCCCCCCCCCACTCCTTTTTCTTTGTAAATGCTCATCTGGAACTTCCTTATCTTGGATAGTTGTGTGATTTTATCACCAGATAGGCTTTATATTGAATTCAACCTAAAACTGATGCTTTCATTTAAAAAATAAAAGTTAATCCTGAAAAGCAAATCTTTAGCTGATAAGCTGTCCTAGGAGTAATGTAGTAGTAAAAACAACTATGCAATATGCAAAACAATCACCCTGAGCATTTGTAATTAACAATCAAATTACTTCCCAGAAGAGACCAACACAAGAACTTTTGTTTAACATTTCTCCATGTGCCAAACTACCACAAAGTAATTGGGCAAGTCAGTGAACTGTGTGGGTGCACTGGTTCACAAACACTGCGGCCAGTTTGGCGTTCATTGAGCTTCTATCCGCCTCAGTAAATTCAGTTCAGATCCTTGCTATAAGAATTGACAGCAGATATCTAATCCCCCAAAGTGTATTATTTACATTTTTTTGATACGTTACATTGCATTACATCCTGTCATGCTGCATTTCATCACCAACAGATAGAAATTTCATAACATCATATGACATGATGACAGACAGGGAACATGTGCATGAGCACACACACACACACACACACACACACACACACACACACACACAACTTTTGGATCTGAAAGCAGAACTGTGAGAATGGGCATGATTCCTGGCCTGAATGGGTACCAGAAGACCTCTACCACTACTTTTGTGTTAGTATTTTCAATCTTAGCATCCTGCCTCATGGAGACGGGTTCCTTTCATTATAGTTCCATTATTTTGCAACAGTGCCTGAGCATATTCAAAATATGTTATGCCAGCAGTTTGCAAATAATTTTTTTAAAGAGTCATTATGGGGTACAGTGGACCAAGGAAGCACATGTTCAATAACATGAAATGACAACAGCTGCTGCAAATTAGCCCGCTAGAAAGAAACCTGCAGAAATTGATAGCCAACTTTAACGATACACTGTAGTTGTTGATTGTCCTTACTGTTGCTGGGCCCTCGTTTCTGAGATATGGTTGGTGGAGGAACATTAATTTGTCCTTGTTCTTGAGACTGGCAGGTGTCACTTTGCCCAGTGTGGGGTGTGAGTGACAGATATTCTACAGCTGATGAAATGAGAATGCAGAAACTCAAGAGTGCCTCTGGGATTTCACTGGTCATTTGTGGCCAGCACAAGGGCAGAGCATGCTGCTGGGCTAATGCAGGGCTGCTTGGTGTTGCTGCTGTTGGTGGCTGCGGATTCATACTATTTTAAACAATATTTGTATTACCAAGGATTTGTTCCCACTTTGATGGGAGCATGCAGCATGCTTCAATCTGGATTGTTCGTTGTCTGTTAAACTGCTCTAATTGCTTTCCTGTGCTTTATTCAGAAATCGAGTAAAGGCCGATTTCAGTGGAAAATTACTTACAGATTTTGCATTTCTGAGCATACAGTTCTTCATATATCACTAATAGAATTTATCAAAAAGCCATAAACTGGAAATAGATTTTCACTCTTTAGGCAGATGTACAGAAGAAAATGGATCACAGCAGCCAAATTATTTAAACACAAAAAAAAAGAAAGAAAAAGAAAAGGAGACCCCCCCCCAAAAAAAAACCTTTCCAGGAACATGTTTTAATTGAAGGTAATAGGGGATACTAAAAAAAAAAACAGGGTGGAATATAAGAGCATAAATAACATTCTTGTCCTTTTTTCTACTTGGGCAATAATTGAGAGTTTATGTTTTCTCTGGGTAAAACCTGAATTTTTTTTTCTATTTGGCTATATAAAATTAAATATTCATGTGAGAATAATGCAAAGAATGCTATCCATAATGCCCCCCCCAAAATAACATATTATTACTTAGCCTAAATTAGTAGCTTTTTTTAAGTTAGGTATTGGTCATATGATAGAAAAGTTTTTGAAATCCAATTATTAAACATTAGCATTTAAATTTTAGGGATTCTAAAGAAGAAAGAAAAAAAGGTTACCACCAGTTTGAAAGCAAACTATTTTACAAAGAAAAATATATTCAAAGGAAGTTTAATATCATATATGTCTTAAATATCATTCATGGTAGAAATTGCTGATATTTCAATAATGATGCAAAAATTCATATACTTCACTAGCTTCTAATAGTGGGGAAAAAACCCTAATTTCTATTGAATCAAACCTACAAAGGGTTGACTTTCTGTTGTTTCAGGTAATGAGCCTCCTCTGAAATTTGCAGATTTAAAATAAACATTTGCATTGTTCTCTTTCTTAAGATCTTAGCACTGAGCTTGAGAATCCTATGGCGGTTCATGGAAATCAAACTGAGGTAGAGAAGAAAAATTAAAAATAGAAAGTTCTCCAGTATAAAGGCTCAAAAGTACAATTATGTACAATGACACAAAAGCAACATGAATGCAAGGCTTCGGTTACAGGGGCTAGTTATCTGGCATCATTTTCCATTAATTTCCTCCAGACCAGTCCTGAAATATTACCTTGCAAAAATAAAATGAAAGCCATATGTCGATTAAGGAAAACATGTAATGTCACAGCACACGTTTCAACATTCACTGAAATAGTTAACAGCAAACCATCTCCAAAGAGAAAGGAGAGATGTTGATACAGATTGATATTAGAATATGTTGTTTAATGTCATTTGCCAAATGTTGTTTCATTTTAGATATAATTACTTATGTTAAATAAATTGGAGCACGCATACAAGCAGCATGATATGAAATTAGTAATTTAGGGTAATTCTAGTATCAGAAACAAGAAGATTTATCTTCTGAATGGGATCAAACCTCTCAATAAAAACCAATAACATCGCAGAGGGGGAAAAAATACACAATCTCACAATTACTTTTTCCCTGCTTACTAATGCAAAGATAAATTGTTCTCCTCTGGAAATCAAATATTTTTCTAACTACTGTGTTTCTTTAATTAAACTGTATTCTTTATAGTGATCAAATATAATTAGTAGTAACTAGTATTTAATGAAAATAAACTGCTACTCCAAAACCTTGAATATAGATTTGTTTTAATCCCACTGATACTGCAGGAACCACTGGATTACAACAAAACATGTCTTCCCTGCTTTACTCCTTCCCTCTTCCCTCCCCCACCCCCATCGTGTGTGTGTCTGTGTGTGTACACTAAGGAAAATCCTAGAGCTCCAAGGATTTTAGATCATACTCAAATCCTCCTCTAGGGCTTAAGACATTACTTTCCATGAAACTTAACACTTTGCAGTTCAAACGTATACTAGATTTGTCCTTTAAGAATCCCATTTGATAGCATCCTCTACTTAAACATTACCCTATCTTTGATTATTAGTGAGTGCCTGAGATGGGAAGGAAGTGTGCCCACATTGCACTCATTGACAGCTAGGTGCTATAGCAACTCTCCTGTAATTAATTGTGAGTGAAAGGGGGTTTGGTTTTTGCAGCCTCGTAAAACTTTTCCCACATGGCTGAACCCACGGTCAGGAAACGTTAGGCAACATTAACTGCCTGTACATTTCTGCAAGGCTCTGGAGAAAGCGGCTAGGCACTGGGGCTCCAATTCTGAGAACCCTGGGACATAAGACATCAGCGTCTACCTTTCATCTTAGCTGAGATTTGGAGAGGGTTCATACCACAGAGGCTTCTTAATTCTCACTAATTCATTTGCTTTCCTGATTCACTTGGCTTGGGATAACCTGGGAATGATAATGAACCTGTAAGGGGATCGCTTAGTCCCATGCCTTTGAATGTGCTCGGCATGGATTGAGGGCTTTCTGTGAATCTTGCAAGAGGAAAAGAATCTTATTAGCGCTGATTGCTAGTCATGAGGTGGCCTCTAAAAATTGTTCTTGTATTTTAACTCTCAGTTGCTTTCAGCAAGCAGAGTAAAAAAGGGAGATTAGTTATTTGTCCAAATGATGTGTATTTCTGGAACCCTGGGTGATTTTTTCCTTGTAATTTAAGTCAAATCATAGCAGCCGGCTTGTTTCCTGTGTGTTTGTTAGTCTCCAGTAAACAGCTGACACCTCAGTGCTTCCCGCTATTTTCTGAAACTTGAAACCAGCTCAGTCCTTTTCTCTGCTCCCTTAGATAAACATTCTCTTTGTAGAAAGGTAGACTCTCTCTGAGCATAATGCAAAGGTTTTGGTTTTTTTTAAATCTTTAAAAAAATCATTTCCAGAGTTAATTTACCCAACCGTTGTCATGCTCCAAGAATCGTTCCTGGGGTGGTAGAATTCTGTTAAATTGGCGCTTTTGCTTTCACAATTAGTGTGTTGTGGACCTTTAACTCCCACATAAGTAAGAATTTGTGCTCGAGACGAAAAAAGTCAATAAATGAACTGGTCAAAGTGGTATGTTTTAGTGAAGCAATAAAAAGGGCAATTTGGGTCTACTAGTCTCTAGCCAAAGGGAACTCCAGTCTTCAGATCTTTGTGAGGTGTTGAATATCTGACTTCATGATTCTCTGATCCAGTTGTTACTGTGTTTTCACATATTAGAATGGAAGCTCTCTGAGGACAAGGGCTGTTTTTATTTTTGTTTCTGAATCTCTGGCATGGGTCCTGACTCAGGGAGGTACTTAAGGAATGCTTACTGAATTAAACTGAATCTTGAATTATATACGATCTCAAGTCACCTTAGTGACCAAAATTTCATGTTAATGCCCCAGTGGAACAAGCTTGGAAGTCCATCTACAATAATAATAGTGGTCAAGAAGAGAAGGGTCTCTGATTCAGCATGAGGAATAGGGCATTCATGATGTATCTAGATAATGTATCTCTTCCTATATATGAGCTTGTTTTTTTTTCTTTTTGAATTGGGGCAGAAGGGATGTGGTGTAGTGGAGAAGGCACTAGATTTGACACCAGGAAGACCTGGATTAAAACGTGCTAGGTAGTGCAACGGATAGAGTGCCAGCCCTAGATTCAGGAAGACTCCTCTCCCTGAGTTCAAATCCAGTCTCAGACACTTAACTGGCTATGTAACCCTGTTTGCCTTAGTTCCTCATCCGTAAAACGAGCTGGTGAAGGAAATGGCAAAACGCTCCAGCATCTTTGCCAGGAAAGCCCCAAACAGGTTTATGAAGAGTCAGACACCACTGAAATGACTGAAAAATAGCTGCTATAGAAGGATCTTATGAGGATTAAATTATACTGTGTTTATATAGAGTATTTTGTTGATCTCAAAGCATTATACACATTTCAGCAACGATTATGATTATGTGTATACTTTAAATAGACTTAGATCTACAGCACTTATATCAACGATTAGACTCTCTAAGCCCTATAGATATACTCTGACATTCATGTGTGGAAATAACTTTTTGTTTGTTTGTTTGTTTTTACCACCCAGAGCAGGGTAATCCTATAAACTAGATTGGCTAGATTGGCAAAAAGAAGAAGTACAATAGAAGTACAGTAGAAAACTCATTAAATTTGGAGTCAGATAATTTGTGCTTGAATCCTGACTTTATCCTGCATAAACCATTAAAGTCCATGTGCCTCAGTTTTTTCATCTATAAAATGAGATCCGAATATATCATCTTCTAGCTCTATATCTATGTTCAGTAAAGTAATGTAGCCTGCATTCTATTTCATTCCCTAACTATGCTGCTACTGCCAAAGTTCACCTCTGAGCAGAACTGGAAAATGGTCAAGTACAATAATCATTTCTTCATCATCATTGATTAAATTCAACAAAAATATGGAGAGCACCTACTCTGTGAAAGACATTATGCTTGGCATTAGAGGTATGAAAATGAAAAACAGCACAGTTCTGGATTCTCATCACCTCACTCCTTGACTATTGCAATGGGCTGCTGATTGGTCTGCCCTACCACAAATCTCTCCCTACTCCAGTCCCTTCTTCACTCAGTTGTCCATCTTCCTAAAACACAAATCTGATTATGCCATACACACCTCCTTCTTCTCCTACGCAATGAAGTCTAGTGTCTCCCTATTGCCTGGTGTTCAAAGCCCTCTGTATACTATACCCCCACCCTGGCTTTTCCAGTCTTCTTATACCTTACCCTGCCCCCACCTATACTCTTTGGTCCAGTGACACTGGCCTCACTGCTATTCCTAACCCTAAAAACTCCATCTCCCACCTCCAGGTATTTTCACTGGCTGTCCCTTATGCCTAGACTGCTCTCCCTCCTCATCTCTGCCTCCTGGCTTTCCTGGTTGGCTCTCACCTTCTACAAGCAGTCTTGGTTCCCCTTGATTCTAATGCCTTCTCTCTATTGATTATTCCCAATTTATCCTGTCCCCATCTTGTTTGTATGCAGTTTTTTTCATGTTGTCTTCCTTGAAGGCACATAGCACTTGGCACGTAGCAGGTACTTAATAAACATTTAAGCTCATGGATAGATGGGAAAAGACTATCTATATATATATATATATATATATATGTATATATATATATATGTATATATATATATATGTATATATATATATATACATATATATATACATATATATATGTATATATATATATATACACATATATATATATACATATATATATATATATATATATATACATATATACACACACACACACAAACATAAAGCAGAAGAAGAAAGGAGAAGATATGAGACAATGCTCTAGGAGAATTGAAGGAATGAGGGAACAGCTTGGGAATAAGGGAAACAATGGAAAGGCCAACTATTGAAGAAGAAGAAGTATTTTAACAAATGAAGACGAGAAGGGAATACATTCCAGACTTGGGGCCTGTGCAAATGTATTGGGGTTAGAGATGTGAGATCTAATTTGGGGAATAATTAATACCTATAGTTCACTTTGGCTGGACAATAGGATAAAAATGAAGGTCAATAATGTGAAACAAAGCTAGGAAGATCAGTTAAAGTCAGATCCTGGCAAGCAGGTGGTATCTTTGTATGTTATCATATAGACAATATAGAAGTCCCTGGAGATTTTTGAACTAGGGCCTATGCATTAGGAATATAATTTTGGCAGCTCTACATGGGATTGACTAGAGGCAGGAAGACTTTAGAATGATGAATAGAGAGAAGGGAAAGATGGATGAGATGTTTTAGAAGTTGAATTGACAGAACTTGGCAACTGATTTATTAGGAAGAGAGAGAGAGGTGAGTCAAGGGTAAATATAAAGTTCTGAACCTGACCTGGACTAGGCCAGGGGTAGGGAACCTACAGCCTAGAGGCCACATGTGGCCCTCTAGGTCCTCAAGTGTGGCCCTTTGACGAGGACCTAGAAGACCACATGTGGCCTTGAAGCTGCAGGTTCCCCACCTCTGGACTAGGAGGATTGTAATATTTATACAGAAATAAGGAAGTTGGGAAGAATTAGTGATTAGTAAAGTTAGGGATATTCTCATTTTGAAGTGCCAATGAGACATCCAAAACAATGACCAGGCAGAAAGATAGCAAGAAAAGGTTTGATTGCCTAGGCAATGAATTAGGTAGCAGGGATACAAAGAGTTATAAAACATGGTTCTTGCCCACTGTGGCTTTATAATCTGACTGAGCAGATAGTACTTCTGCATGGAAGGATGGGTAACATAAGACAGAATGTGCTGGGAATGAAATGAGCTAGATATGCAATAAGTGCTACAGAAGTTCAGATAAGGGAGAGATTCACTGATGGACAGGCATGGTCATGGAAAGTCTCACAAAGAAGGGGAATCTTAAAGTCAGCACTTGAATAGCCTAAGGAAGTATTAAACTGGCTGACTATGGGTTATGTATTGGTAAAGAAGTTTACCTGAAGCCCACAGCCAACAAACGGTTTAGGAAGAAGTGGGAAGAATTGATTGAGCAACAAAATATCCTGATGCAGATAAAAAGCAGACTCACTAGGTGTGAGGCAATGGTAGATGCAGAGAGTCTAAAAAGGATATTGTTTTAAGGTGGGGAAAGTGTGAGTCTGAGGTTCAGCATAAGGTAAATCAGAGTGATAATGTTCAAGGTGTGTCCGTGTATTTACAGTTGCTAAAAATGGAGTGGAGGTGAAGACCACTGGAATTAAAGGAGTAGAAAAGAATTGTGAGTTCAGGTTGTCAAATTTATCATCAATCTCTAGAACTGACAACATTGCTAGGAAAAACACAATGGTGAAGTCATTGAAGAAAAAAAATATTGCTAATAGTTAAACTTAATACTTTAATAGAAAATGTTTATATAGCACTCTAAGGCTTGTAAGGCATTTTATATGTACATTATCTTAATTGATCCTCACAGAAACCCTGTGAAGTAAGTACAATTATTATTTTCATTTTATATATGAAGAATCTGTGAAAGGTGAAGTGATTTGCTTAGGGTTAAGTAGCTAGAGAGCATCTGAGGCAAGTTTCAAGCTTAAGCCTTCCTGACTCCAGTCCAATACTTTTTTTCATTCCTCCAACTTAACGTTGGAAAGTTGGTCATCTTGTTCAACCTATATGAGAGAAGGAAATACCTCTACTACATCCCTGACATTTGAGCATGCAGACTCCATTAGAAGAACTCCAGAGCTGAGTCTAACCTCACTCAGCCTTTCCAACCTACTTTTCTACCACCCTCTATATTCTACATTCCACTAAATTGAGATATTTGCCATCATCTATATATTTCCCTTGCTTTCCCAAAGACATACTTCTCCTTCGCTCAATTCAATTCAACAAACATTTATTAAATGTTCACTATATACAAGGTACTATGCTAGGTGGTAGGGATAGAAATTTTATAGAAAATTTATGATCATGTCAGTGAATCAACAAGCATTTATTAAATGTTCCTTATGTGTCACACTCTGCTAAGTGCTGGAAAGGCAAATAGAATAAAACAGAAAGAGCTTTTGCTCTCAAGGTAAAGGTGGGAAACAGCATATACATAGATAAGCAAATACCAAGTATATACAAAATAATACAAAGTCATTTCAAAAGAGAAAAAGGGCTAATGGGAGGTTTGAGAAAGGCTAAATAGGAGGTGGTACCTGAAATATATTTTAAAGAAAGCTAGGCATTCTCCAAGATGAGCATTCTAGATCCAGAGAATAACCTGTTCAAAGGCATGAAAGTGGAAGATAGAATGCCATGTACAGGGAAAAGCTTATGAGGCCAGTTTAATTAGAATGGGGAGTATGTGAAGCAAAGTATGATTGGAAAGGGAGGCATGAACCAGATTGTGGAGGGCCTTAAATGCCAGGATGGAGATTTATATTTATCCTAGAGACAAAGGGAGCCACAAATGATTTTTGTGTGGGCAGAGTGGTGACATGGTCAAATATGTGTTTTAGGGACATCAATTTGGCAGTTGTATAGTAGAGAGGGAAAATACTGGAAGCAGGAAAACCAATTACAAAGCTTTTGCAATAGTCCAGGCAAGAGGTGATGAGAGTTTGAACTACGGTAAAGATGTTTGAGTGGAGAAAAAGAAGATGGATCTAAGAGATGTTGTGGAATTAGAATCAATAAGATTTGACAACTGACTGGATATGGGGAAGGAGGATGAAAAGGAAGGAAAGAAGAAGGAATAATCAAGGATGACTCCAAGGCTTTGTGCCTGGTAACTAGAAAGAATGGTGGTTACCTCAAAAGAAAAAGAAAAGTTTGAAGGACTGATGAATATGGGGAAAAACATAAGGAACTGTATCAATATAACTGAATTCGTAATGCCTGGAATACATACAAGTGGAAATGTATTCGTCTGTATAGACACATATGCACACACACACACATGCACACTCACACACACACATACACATACTCACACACACACATACACATACAGAGAGAGAGAGAGAGAGAGAGAGAGAGAGAGAGAGATGACAGATTTGAGAGCCCAATGAACAGAGATGTTCTCTTTTCCTGCAATGTCATCCTAATCCCAGCTCTCCTCAAACATTATACCCATGTTTTAAAGCAAAACTGAAAACTATTAATTCAGAAACTCTTCTGTGTATAGCATCAGCATTTGAAATATCACCTCTAAGCAAATGGCTTTGAAATATGTATATCCATCTGTGACCTCTCTTCCAATTTCCAGACCTGTATCTCTGTTTCTACTTCATTTCATTTCATCTACAAAGGGATGATCATTACCCACAAATGTTCTACTTCAAAAATCAACAACTCTGAAACGCTTTATCAGATCATAACCTTTCAGTCCACCTGCTCTAATTTCCCACTCTCAACCCTACAGGGAGCCAGTCCAACTCTACATATTCCTCTACTCTGGAATTCCTTGACCCTTGGCTAAGGTCCTGATAAAGTCAAACCCTAGATTAGCTCCCATCATTTGCCTCTTCCACTAATACATATAGACTGCTGAACAGAGCTGGACGAAATCATTAAACTAAGTCTACAATTTTTTATGTTTTCATTTTTTAAAAATTGAATCTCAATTTAACTGTTACCAATTCTACTTTTTCAGAAGTTGTTTTCTTCAGTGTACTTTTTTCCCATATTGTCAACTCTTTTTTTAAAGGAATATTTCAATTTTTCTTCTACCTCTCTTATTTGTCTTTTAAAACCCTTCTTGAGCTCTTCTAAGAGAAGGCTTTCTGGGTTTGAAATATTCCTCTTTGAGGTTTCAGATGTGGGCATATCGACAATTTTGTCCTCTCCTAAATTTGTGTTTTGATCTTCCCTGTCACCAAGATACTTCTCCATGGTCAGTTTTTCTTTGTTGCTTCTTGCTCATGTTGTTTGCCTTTTTTCTGGCTTTTAAAGTTGACCTCTGCTTCTAGGGCACCGGGGGCATTGTCCCAGGCTTTTTGTGCTGGGGGTTTAGGCACCTGGTTACTCGTTTTGTGTCCTGGGGCGTCAGGGCTTGGCAGCTGGAGGCTGTAGGTGTCTGGTAGCTTACCTGGTGCTGAGCCGGAGCTGCTGGTGGTGGCTGGTGTGTGCCTGGTGTTGGCACTTGCCTACTCCATCATCCTGGGACTCAGGCTCTCCCTCTGGTTTGCTGAGGTGGAGCTTGCTTCTGCCTTGCTGGGATATCCCCTGTCCTGTACTGGTCCCCCTTCAGCCACAACAAGAGGGACATTTCTAGCCTCCCAAGCTAAAAGACTGCTGTACCTCGTCTTTCTGCTGGCTCCACTATTTCAGAATTTTTTCTAAGGCAACATTCTCTGGGTTTTTCAAGGTCAGTAAGGGACAATGAGAGCGACTTACTGCTTACTCCACTATCTTGGCTCCCAGAAGTCTGACTATCCCCAAAAAGAAATTATTTTTACTCTTCTCTAAATGATTCTCTATCTTAAGTTCCACAAAGGATGTTGCAAACTCTAACCTTCCATGTTACCCATCACCTATCCTCGCAGCTTCATAATTTACTAAGAAAAAATAAACCCATTCACCATGAGCACCCTCTTATCACCTCTAAATCTTAAAACCATTTAAAATCATCCTCCATCTTTAACTCCTCTGCTCCAGTGTCTGCTGAAGTTAACCCTTGTCCTGGCCAAGACCAACACCTGTGGATATAATTTTGATTGTATCCCCCTTCTATTTTCTCCAGCACATTATCCAGATGCCAGGAACCTCTCCCCAAAATTATCTTGTTATGTATGCATATACATATCGTATATGATATACATATACATATGTATGTATGTGTGTGTGTGTGTGTGTGTGTGAAATCTTGTTTTCCCTGACAGAATATAAGCTCCTTGAGGTCAGGGCTGTTTAATTTTTGTCTCTATATCCCCAGAACCTAAAGTGACTAGCACACAATGTTGTCATTATTCAGTCATACAATCATGTCCAACTCTTCATGACCCCATGGAACATAGCATGCCAAAACATACACTATGCACTTAATAAATTCTTGTTGATTATCTATATGACTTTCTAGAGGATACAGAGGTCCCATTAGTGCATCAAATTCACTATGTTCAAGGCCAAGAATTTTCTCTGCTGCACCCCGCACCCCACCAAAAAAAATCCTCTTTCTAACTCCAACATTGCTATTGTGAGTCCCAACAATTATCCTGTCTACCAGGCTTGAAACCTTGAGAGTTAATCTTTAAAATTTTTTTAAGGCAATTGGGATTAAGTGACTTGCCCAGGGTCACACAGCTAGTAAGTGTCAAGTGTTTGGTCTGAGGCCAGATTTGAACTCAGGTCCGAGTGACTTCAGGGCTGGTGCTCTATCCACTGTGCCACCTAGCTGCCCCTTTGAGAGTTAATCTTAATGCTGACTCTTTCCTCTTCCTCACTTCCACCTCCTAACCAAGTTTGAGGAATTTTACCTCCACAGTATCTCGCGTACATGTATCTTCCTCTCTATTCTCACTATTACTACCAACCACAAAATCATACCTCATATAAATGTCCTATTAGCTCAAATAAGGCCAAAAAAATTCAGGCCATTTGTTGTGGTCCTTTTTCTCCAGTTCTCTTCATCTTATGTCCCTGACATCATCAGCTTGTTCTTTAATCCGGGCTCTGATGGAGAGGGGAATCTTCTGGTTGCCTATGTCAACCCCTCCATATGCATTCCTGGTTCCCTATACCACTGTCTGCAGTAGATTTGCCTATTATCATCCTCTCACTCTTTCTAACCCTCAATCTCTCCTTAGCTATTGCATCTTCCCCTTCTGCCTACAAGCTTGCCCAAGTCTCCCACATCATTAAAAAATTCTCAAAAGATTCTACCATCCCCACTAGCTATCATCCTATATCTTGCATAGCTTTCTCAAGCACAACTACTTGAAATACACAATATACATTTGATGCATTCATTTGTTCTCCACTCACCCTCTTCTAACCCCTTTATAATCTGCCTTCAGAACTCATTCAATTGAAACTCTTCTTTCCAAAGTTGCCAATATTCTCCATGCCAAATTTAATGCTTTTTCTTAATCTTAATCCTTCTTGACATCTCTTGAAGCTTTTGCCACTGTTGACACCTTTCACCTATGGGGTCTCTCTCCTCTTTGGATTTTTATGACATTGCTGTCTCTTGATTTTTTTCCCACCTGTTAATTCTTAGTAGAACTAAATACCAAGGCCCAGACTGCCTCAAAGTGATTCAATTCCCACTCAAAGCCCACTTAAACGCTTATTCAATTCACACTTTCTCCATAAAACTTTTGCTAATCTCCACTAGTCTGAAGTGTTCATGGTCATTGTTGTCATCATCATCATCATTGAACTAGGAGCTGATAAAAACAAATAAGAAAAATATCAGGAAGTCTTTTTTGTTGGATCTTCATCCATATCACACCCACTAACTGAGCATACTCTCAGGATCTCTCCTGGGTCCTCTTTTAAATCTTATACTTTCACTTGATTCCATAGGTTAATGATCAAGTTTTTTAGTTGATTCTCAAATTTGTTCTCTCTTGGGCTACAATCCTGTATCACATATGGCATATAGGGTATTCCAAACTGTATGTCACATTGGCATTTCAACCTCAATATGTCCAAAGCAGAATTTATTATCCTTAACCCCCCAAACCTACCTCTCTTGTGAATTCTCCTATTTACTACAGAAGGTATCATGAGTCACCCAGGTTTGCAACTTTGGTGTCATCTTTGACTCCTCATTCAATGACCCCACATATCTCATCAGTTGCCAAATCATGTCATTTCTTTCTCCACAAAATTTCTCATATATGTCCCCTTATCTCCACTCACACAACCACTCCCTGGCTCAAGCCCTAATCACTTCTTACATGGAGTATTGCAATAGATTCTTAATTGATCTCCCTGTTTAAGACTCTCTCCACTCAAATCAATTCTTTACACAGCTGCCAAAGTGATTCCCCTAATGCACACATCTGATCATATTACCCTGAACCACCCCATTCAATAAACTACAGTGGATCCCCCTTTAGCATCAAATATAAATTCTACTGTTTGGCATTTAAAGTTCTTCACAACCTGGATCTTTCCAGTCTTTCCATGCTTATTACACATTACTCACCTCCATTCACTCTATAATCCAACCATATTGTCCTTATGTCTGCTTTTTATACATGCTCCATCTACCATCTCTGTGCATGTCTTTGCATCTTAAAATGCCTGGCTTTCTTTAAGACTCAGCTTAAGTGCCACCTTCTTCAGGAAACTTTTTCCTACACACACACACACACACACACACACTCTACTAGGGCTTTTCTCTCTAGGGTCATCTTGTGTTTTCTTTCTATCTCTCTATTTCACACTGTGTGTCTCTCTGTCTCTGTCTATCTGTCCATGTCTGTCTGTCTCTGTCTATCTCTGTCTGTCTCTCTCTGTCTCTGTCTCTCTCTCTGTCTCTGTCTCTCTGTCTCTCTCTCTCTGTCTCTGTCTGTCTGTCTCTCTCTCTCTCTCTCTCTCTCTCTCTCTCTCTCTCTCTCTCTCTCTCTCTCCATGCATACCCCCCTTAGATATAAGCTTTTTTTTAGGTCAGAGACTCTTTTCACATTTCCTTTGCATTGCCAGTGCTTACTTAGCATAGTGCCCAACACAGTGAACACTTTGCAAATGCTTGCTGATTTATTTTTTTTAAAGGACTTTGAGAAGTTGCACAACATCTAAAGGAAGATAACCAGGATGCTAAAAAGCCTCAAGATCAGGTCATACAAGGATTCTTGGAAGCAACTGGGTTGAAGGAGGCTGTAAAAGGAGATGCAGTAAAGACATGATAGCCATCTTCAAGTATTTGAAAGGTTTTCATTAAAGGAAGACCTAGACTTGTTTTGCTTAGCATTGCAGAGTAAAACCAGGAGCAATGGTACCACCAAGGCCCAAACTGCTTCCAGGTGATTCAACTATTCTTTAAAGGTTTATTCAACTCTCACATATCATGAATATAAAATTAATAAATACAAATATATGAAAAGTGTTTAAATCCAAAGTAGTTTGAGATGGAGGGTCCTAGCAGTCAGATGGTTAAAGAAAGACTTCATGAACAAGATGGTACTTGAGCTTTCTCTTACAAGGAGAGAAGAACTCTGGGATGCACAAGTAAGGAGACAGTGCATTTAAGGCACATGGGAGGGCCAGTGCAAAGGTACAAAAAGAGGAAATAGAGTACCATGTGCAAGGAACAGAGAGGTGGCCAGTTTGACTAGAGAGCAGAGTTTGGAAGGAGTAGTAATGTCCACTGATGCTGGAAAGAGTAATTGGTGGCCAGTTGTGTAAGTCTTGAAAGGGCAAACAAAAGAGTTTATATTTTATCTTAGAGGCAATAGGAAGGTACTAGAGTTCATTGAGGAGGGGAATGACATGACAAGACCTGCACTTAAGGAAAATGATTTGGCTAGCAATGTGTAGGATGGACTGGAGTACTGAGAGACTGAGAGATAACTATATAAGTGAGAGGTAAAGAGGTAATTGAATTAAGGTGGTACCTATGTGAGTATGGAAAGAAGGGATCAGATTCAAAAAAATGTTATGATACTAGAGATAGTAAAATTTGGCAACTGCTTGGCTGTATGGAGTGAGGAATCATGGGAATACTGAAACTGACATTATGAACCTGAAGACTGCAAATATAGTGGTGCCTTTGACAAAAAGAGGGACATTTGGAAGATAGATGAATTTAAAGGGAAGCAATGAGTTTGATTTGGTAAACATTGAATTTAAAATGCCTCTTGGATACCCAGTTCGAAATGTCCAATAGACAGTTGGTGATTCAGCACTGAAGCTTTATATGTAGAGCTGCTATTCTTCCTCATTGAGATGGCAGCTAAAAGCCATGGAACTGAGGAGGTTAACAAATGAGAGAGAAAATAGAGAGGGAGAAGAGAAGAGCTAAAACAAACCTGAAGCTAATGCTTGATGGAAAATATACATTTAGAGCAATTGACACTTACATAGAATATGTAATATCATCTTACTATACACATTTGGCATAGTAAAGTAGATGAAAATGTATCTGGAAGTTGTCCAAACAAAAACCCCTATAATGTTAATGAAACACAGGTTTCATGAGCTCTAGGAAGATGACTATTTCCTGGCCAAAAAGGAAAGAGATGATTGGTAAATGTTCTTAGAACACAAGATAAACAGACTTAAAATGTGCAGACATTCCACTGGACTTGGAACAAACTTCACCTTATGAAAGCAAGAGTCAAGTCTGAGAAGAGATATATGTTTCCAGATACATAGAATGTAATTGAAACAACTCAGATTCAAGAGTGAAATTAAAAGACATCTTACAA
Organism: Phascolarctos cinereus; assembly: GCF_003287225.1. Classification (NCBI taxonomy): domain Eukaryota; kingdom Metazoa; phylum Chordata; class Mammalia; order Diprotodontia; family Phascolarctidae; genus Phascolarctos; species Phascolarctos cinereus. Next base: position 226,943,022 of record NW_027556098.1, on the reverse strand, counting down.
CTGAACTCGAAACTACATGTTGACAGAAACCATGAGCAAATGACAGAGTCAGGTAGATTTCTTTTCAGAAGTGGAGGGTTTGCTGAGGACATTTTGGAATCAGGGCATTGAGATCATCGGCTACAGAAAGGTTATCCTGAAGGAGTTGAGACTAATTGATCAACGCAAATTATACAATGATAAAAGTGGAAGCAATGCAACATGTCACTGCAGGTGGCAAAAACCTAGACATATGCAATCAGGTGCTTAGAATTATATACCAGAAATTTTCTATCCCTTATAAAGTAAAAAAAAAAAATCACTGCAATAAAAATAGAAACCCCAAAATAACCTTGAGAATTCAAGAAATACACTATGAAAACTGGAGCATTATTACAGATAGAATTGTCACCTACTTCTTCCTGAATATAACATTGATAAATAAAAATTAAAGAACATTTTTAACAGATATAATGCTGAATACTCACAGTCCCCAAACTATACGGAATGAAAAGCTTTCAAAATAGAGAAGCTAGCAGAACCATGAAAGAAAGAAGCACATAGTGTCCCCTTGTCATCCTGTTTGTTCTTGTAATTGTCTTAAAGATGCTTTCAGTGATTGTACAGAAGATAAATTTATATCACAACACTCTTATTGAATTATAAAAAGCAGTCATGTTATTCTCCTAACCAGTAATCTGTAGAATATGAAATATAAAGGAGTAAAAGCAGGATAACAACTTGTTCTCAGGCCACTATCTGAATCCTTCAAAATCAAGAAAAAAATGAGATAATAGCTAACATTTATACAGCACTTTAAAGTTTAGAAAATGTTTTACAAATATTATCTTGTTTGATCCTCCTAACAACCCTGTGAGGTAGATGCTGTTATTATCTCCATTTTATAGTTGAGAAAATGAAGTAGACAAGTTAAATGACTTGCCTAGGGTCACACAGCTGGTAAGTGTCTCAGATCAAATTTGAATTCAGGTCTTCTTGACTCTAGGCTTGTCACTCTACCCACTTAGCTACCTAATAATAGTAATAGGGTGATAATGATGACGGTGGTGATAATAATAGATGGGTGGATATAGAGCCTGCTACAGGATCAAGAAGATCTGAATTCAAGTTGTGCCTTTGATACATACTAGATGTGTGAAAATGGGACAGTTATTTGATCTCTCGATGTCTCAGACATCTCTCTAAGCCAATAAGTTACAAAACAGGTACCAATCTACTACATTGGCAAAGATTTCCTCACCAAGAGTTCTTTATACCTAATTAGACCTTACAGGTCTAATCCAATATTGGGGTAGCTAGTTGGCACAGTGGATAAAGTGTTGGCCCTGGAGTCAGGAGGACCTGAGTTCAAATCTGGTATCAGGAACTTATTAGATGTGTGACTCTGGGCAAGTTAGTTAACCTTGTTTGACTCAGTTTCTTCACCTGTAAAATGAGCTGGAGAAGGAAATAGCAAATCACTCCAGTATCTTTGCCAAGAAAACCCCAAATGGGGTCATGAAGAGTCAGGCATGACTAATTGACCAAAAAAAATTCCAAAATTAATAATAATAATAATAATAAACAATTCACCAAGTAGAAAGGAGAAGGAAAAGAGAAGAATGAGATTATGGGAGCAATTAGCAAAAAGGAAGGGTTTATCTAAGAGTGCCAGATTTCAATAATAGTGATGCAAGAGAGAAAGACTGAAAGATAGGCCATAGGCAAATATGAATGAAAGGTGGAAAGAGTTCCAGATAGGTAGAATTTTTTTTTCCAAAATCCTTAGGACAGGCATGAGGAACCTGCAGCCTCTAGGCCACATGTGGCCCTCTAGGTTCTCAAGTGCGGCCCTTTGAATCTGAATTTTGGATTCCTTTAAAAACAATTGAATCCAAAACTTTGGATTCAGTGAAAGGGCTGCACTTAAGGACCTAGAGGGTCACATGTGGCCTAGAGGCAGTAGGTTCCCCACCCCTGCCTTAGGATTTTGGCCCTTGTCTTTGGCTGGGCCAAATCCCTCTACATGTGTTCTTCATACCATCCCCTCCCATCTTCTCCAACAAATTAAAACATCAGTTATCCTCACCACCTCTCTCTCTAATCTTCAACCTCTCCTTATCTATCTCCTTATCTACACCCTTCAAATATGCTAAAATCTTTCTGATCTTTAAGAAACTTTCACTAGATCCTACCAGCCCCTCAAACTGTCATTCTTAGATGAGTAGAATCTTGAAGTTGAAGGTAAGCGGAGTTGGAAGATTAGCCAACTTCAAAGTTCCAACTGGAAATGTTGGTGTGACAGAACCTCTAATGAGCTACCTTCTTCAAGTTTGTCTGGGTCTGGGTTATAAATGGCCCTGTGTGTGTGCCTTTGGTGCATTAAGAAAAAGATGGCTGGTCAACTGTATACACCTCTTTTCACTTGCCACCTGGTTTCTTGTATTACCTATACCACTGAAATTCAGCAAAATGTACTGAGGACATGTAACATCCAAGGCACTAAGCTATTCCAGTATGGGGAATATATCTAAAGAAGACACAATCCCTGACCTTGAGTCATATAGTCCTATATGTCCTATAGTCCATGTCAGAAAAGTTAAGAAAAGAATAAAATTAACTGTAGTCCAAGTGCAACAAAGAAACTGCTATGGGACTTTAGAAGAATGGGAGCTCCCTTGCTGTATAACCATGAACAAAACACAATTATCTGTGGAGTCAGTTTTTTCTCCTATAAAATGGGGGTGGATCATACCTGCCCTGCCTACCTTATAGAGTTGTCATGAAAATCAAATGAGAAAATGCCTGTGAATGACCTTTGTAAACTTTTCTGTTAATATCATCTCTGTTAAAGTGTTTCAGAGTATTGTATGTAGATCACGGCCCACCCCTGCCAGGTAGACAGCACTGTATACTGTATGTTGTCTCAGATAGCTTATAAAATAGCCATTAACCTTACAATCATCAGTAGTATTAGACATTGCTAGCTTTAATTCTTAGTTTTATAAGGTAAATGTATGGAGTTTTTGTTGTTGTGGTGGCCTATCAGTAATGTTCGACACTTCATGACCCCATCTGGGGTTTTCTCGGCAAAGACCCTGGAGTGATTTGTCATTTCCTTTTCCAGTTCATTTTATGGATGAGGAAACTAAGGCAAACAGGGTTAAGTGACTTGCCCAGGGTCACAAAGCTAGTATGTACCCGAGGCCAGATTTGAACTTAAGAAGATGAGTCTTCCTGATTCCAAGTCCAGTGCTCTATCCACTGTGCCACCCAGCCGTCCAATGCATGAAGGACATATCATTAGTTCATAGGATTACAGACCTAGCACTGAAAAGGACCTTAGAGGCTATCTAGACCAACCTTCTCATTTTATAGATTAGGAAACCTAGACCCAGAGTGGTTAAGTGGTTTGCCTAAAGTCAGATAAATAATATCAGAGGTGATATTTGAATCCAGCTCATCCTAACTCCAAGGTACAGCTAGGAAGCTCAGTGAACAGAGTCCTGGGCTTGGAATCAGGAAAATTCATCTACTTGAGTTCAATCCAATCTCTGACACTCATTAGCTGGGTGACCCTGGGCAAATCACTTAACCCTATTTGCCTCAGTTCCTCATCTGTAAAATGGGCTGGAAAAAGAAAGGGTGAATCTTTGCCAAGAAAACCTCACATGGGTTCACAAAGAGTCAGATATGACTGAAATGCCTCAAAAACAACTTCCAACCCCAGAGGCCATGCTCTTTGCACTTCCTTGGCCTATCACAGAAGAGCAGGTTTAGTGCTTTGCTTTGGGGGTGCCAGAAAAAGCACTAGGTAATATAAAAAGATGGGGGTCATTTTATGTGATTAAAACCAGGGACAAATCAGCTTCTATTTTCGGCACAGTGCTATTTGTTGACTGGGCCAATAGTCCACTAGGTTTAAGCAGAGAGCTAAGATAAACTTAAGTGGGCCTTCAGAATTCCAATTCAAGAAACAATCGATCCTTTTCAATTCTAATTGTTGGTGTTAACTACCACTTTTTTTTCTTTTCTAATTTAATGAGGTTTGTGTCTCGGATAATTTTCACCTGAAAATTTAGGGGCACACTTGAATGCAAGCTTTCTCAAAATATTTTCATGGAGCAGGGGGTTTTAAATGTGTCTGCATTATGACAAAACAATCAATAAATTCAGTGAAAAAGAATGTCATCCGGTAATCAAAGAGGTTGGTGGCTGTCATGTAGGTTAAACATTTTGACTTTTTATTCTTCAACTAATTATTTTGCCATGTATTAGAGACAACTTTAAATTTATCAACTTTTCTTACATTGCATTTTACAGAAGAAGAAAACTAAGCCACCAAGGAGTCAATCAGTTTGGCTGGCATGTGGAAAACGTAAGGAAACCTTCCCTCAAACCCCAAATCTCAACTTGCCTTTTGCTGCTCAAACCACCAACTACATTTTTTTTTCTTATTAAACTTACCTGGTAATAAAGACATCCTTTTCTTCGTTGTCATTTATTATGCAACATAATAGACTACAGGCGATATCTCCAGTATACTGAACTGCATTTTACATGTTTGTCCTAAAAGGAAGGTGATCGGCTTTAGCCTGCTTTTCATTATATGCATCATTCACCCATCCTTCTCCACCGATATCTCTAGAATTTGTAGCATGTCCATCATTATCTAACTGCCAACTGTTTTCAGAGGTTCCCCTGCTTTAAGCTCATTATTTCTTCAGATTGGGGAATCTACAGAGAATCTTTCCACAACATGCAGCAGTCAGCATGGTACATGTGTACAGATGAATGGTAGGGTTTGTCCTTCACAGTCTCTTTGTACCCAGCTTTGCCCCAGAACTGCAGCTCATAATGAGAAGCAAATGCATACTCATGTGCCTAAAAATGTTCAGTGTGCACTGTTTAAAAAAAAAATAAGCCCCCTAAGACTACCTTCTATAAATAAGCTGTTAAAACCAGGATAGTTTCGCTGGGTTTCCTATTTATTGAATAGTTTAAGGATCCTCACAGTTCTCCCTATGATTAATTACAAGAAAACTTCCTTGAAGCAAAGTCCACTTGAATGGACTCATCAGCTTTCAAGAGGAGTGATGAATAGGTTACACTTGGGGAGGCTGAAAACTGAATCAGTAACTTGATGATGAAAGTACCAACATGCAGATTGGAAGGAGCAGAAGAATCTTTCAGTATTATTGGTTTAAAGCTATGTTCTACCCTAGCCACAATGGGATATGTTAGAAATCAGAGGAACAGCCACTTACAGAGCCCTTCACTATAGTTAATTCTTTAGTCACTTAAGTTGATGGGTCTGGATAGATGGGAAGGACAATAATGGATTCAGGAGATTTTGAATGTCCTTTTTTCACCCCTTGATTGACTTTTTTTTCAAATTGGTGCTTGTGATACAGAGATATGTACAACATAAACTTTCAGCATCTATGTTGATTTGCAAAATCTACTTTGGGATTCATGATAATGACACGAATAGCAAGTCTTTTCCAGAGAGGCTAAATAAAGTTTGTTTCTCTTTCCATTAAGATAGTTCAAAGAAAACATATGTGACCAGTCCATCATAATCAGACCTGGAGCTTATATTGTAGATACCTTTATTGTTTTTTGCTTTTTGTTTTTTTGTTAAAGCAAAGAATAGCCAAAAGGATTAGTTATCTCAGCTGTAAATATCTGAGTTACAGAAACACAGCTGGAAAGTCATGGCTCCCTACCCTTCCACTGTCTTTCCTATAGCTAAATCAGCATGGCACTATTGAGGTCTAAAAGAAAAAGATGTTTTGTCTTACTCCTAACATAGTAATACGGGTTTACTGTCTTTAGTAATCTGGAGTCTTTTCAGATTTCTGGGTACTTAGAATGATTCCCTGTGCCCACTTCAACTAATTCTATGCAAAGCAATATAAACCTGTCTAAAGTATATGATTTTTCACAACAACTTTGAGAAAACATGGGAAAAAATATCAAGAAGTTTACAAGATGAGAGAATACATACATGATTAATTTTGTAAGACAGTATCATTTTACTATAAAACTAAGGGAACTACTGAAATGCATTGGTAAAGAGTTATTTTCTTAAGGAAAAACCTATGTTTCTCCCTTACTGATGGTTTCCAATGGTAGGAGTGGGGGAGGGTGTAGCATTTTCTCCTCTGGTCTATCAAATAAGCCAAATTACAACCTTAAGACCAAGGACAATTATTGTCCTCAATTATCCCAAGTTTTGTGAGAGGGAAGTGGAATCAATGGGGAATTGGTTCAGGAATGCTATTGTTGTTCTAAGACACTAAGAGACTTGAGAGTTGATAAGGTTAAAGAGGTTGAACAGTTCTGATAAACACCCACTGGTCAAGCTACTTATTCAAAGTTTCCAAAAAAAAAAAAAGCAACCCACAGCCCAGCAGGACATCTACTGAACAAGCTACCTCGATATCTGAACATTTAAGAGGTTGCCAGCTTTTTGTTATTGTCTTTAAACTTCTTTTAAGCTGCAAAGTTATAGAGAAGTTTTATCAGAACTTTAGCCATGCTCATAATGGGCAGCTTAATTTTTGGAGTCTTAGATATTTAAAACATTAACTGATTCCTCTAATATTATCCAACAGGTTAACTGATATTCTTAGTATAATATGATTGGGAGTAGTCTGAAATACAGTAAAGATTAAAAAAAAAAGTGGCTTTGGGGGAAAGTGAAGCTTCAAAACTTTCACAAGCTATAATACCAATCCCAGGAACTACATTTGTGAAAGAGGAGTAAAAATAATGCTAAGACTAAGCAGATCTTCAGGTTCATACTTGTATTCAGCAATGAAATCATTGTTGCTATTCTTCAAATAAGCATCCACTATAGGTAGAAGCAGGGCTCTGCTGATGTCAACTTAATCTGTTATATACTTACTAGTTGTGTGACCCTGGGCAAGTCATTTAACCTTGTTTTTATTAGTTCTTCATCTGTAAAATGAGCTGGAGAAGGAAGCAGCAAAACACACCAGTATCTTTGCCAAGAAAACCCCAAATGGGGTCACAAGGAATTGAACATAACCAAAAACCAAGTGCACAACAACAAAGCATTCACAGAAATGGAATAGTGAGAACAGTAGCTACAAAACACCCCCTCCCCATAAACCTGGGGTCCACACTCCCACAAAACATACAGAAGTGGACTCATTCCTAGAGTAGAATGGTAATGAGGCAGGCACCCAGGAAACATGAGTGGTAAAGTCAAGCCACATCTCCAGCACTGTAAAGCCCCAGTGTCTTTTTGCATGGTCTCCTTATGCTGTTCCAAACTGAGCAAAACGTATATCGGAGAGTTGACTGAAGTGGATACTTCAGCTAAGCATCTGGGTCCTGCCTGCCTGGGCTAATTCTTCCTTAAAACCATAGATCCTAAACTATCTAACTCACCAGGCCTGTTCCCTACTGAATGTGGTATCTCCTATTGGACAAGTAGGATTGCAAGACATGATGGCTACTTGGGAAGGGAGGGGGAGAAATTTGTTCTCTTCCTCCACCCCCTTCCTTAGGTAGAGGGTTAATAGGAAAGGCAAAAAGTAATCCTCTCTCAAGAGTTGGATCTCCTCTAGACCAGCAGAGATCGTACTAATTGAAGTTACTTCCTGCCTTGATGATGTCTCAGAAACAACAACTTACTGTCCATAGTGCACCAAAGGGGTGGCCTTTCATTAGGCAACTAATGGCAAGCTGGCCTTCTAATTCCATCAGAAAGAATATCTTCATACTTCAGGAAGGCTTAATAATGTCAAAATCTGCCTTTGCCTTTCTTTTAATACTTTTAATACCTAATTTCTGTTTTGTGTCCCTTCTGTGATTTCATCTATAGAACTAGGTGAGGAAGGTGGAGGGGATGTCCAGTCGACTGGAAATACTCTGACTCCCCCCATTGTATTAGCATATCTATTTAAAAAAAAACAAGGAAAATCATTGGATCATTCCTTGGAACCATGATATAGCTTTGTAACCATCCATCAAGATTTAGCTATGAACACAAAATGTGCACATATGAAAAGCCCTCTGTGGTGGTGCAAGAAGCTGAGAATATGCCTTAAAGACAGGCATCAGAGGATGCTGTCTGGCTAGAGTCAAAGCCATGTTGCCCCCTCCAAATCCATGCTAAAAGTGAACAGTAGAAAAGTGCTGACAGCATTCCAGGAGAGGAGGAAGGAGAAAAAGGACCATGACCATCCAACTTCTCAAGTGAAAATCACTTCTTACCCAGCATTTTGAAGCAATGTGACACTCACTGCTTCACTTCAAATTTTTAAAAAAGGTAAATGACAAGTCATTCGTATACTCTTTTGTATCTAGCAGCCTGAGAACAAGTGTAGTCTTTTACATTAGAAAGAGCCCAGTGGGTTAGGAAACATTGGGCACATAGATGTCCTATATTTTAATCTGGAAGCACTGAAAGTGAGTCATCAGAGGCCTTTTAAAAGGCGGGAGGAAGACTAAGGATGGTCCCTTTTATTTCAGAGGATACTCTGTTGAGAACAAAGCACAGAGGTGGGTGAATCAGGGGACCTAACAAAGAGGGCGTAATAAATCTCAGGAGAGACACCCACACCCACAGCATCATGGAGATCTGTCTGGGTAGGAAAAAAAAATCTCTTCACTCCCAAACCATTGAGATTTTTGTCTACAGCACCTTCATTATAAAAGGAGGCAAGCGCACACACACACACACACACACACACACACACACACACACACACACACATTATGCCTGTCAGACTGGCAACCAGGCTGCCTGCAGCCTATGGTACTGAGAGGAAGGAGTCCATGCAGTGAAGGATGTTTGATGAGTAACTCAGCAGCAACCTGAACCTCATGGTCAGAGCCTGCTGGCGTGCACGCCCCACCGTACTGAGAGACAGATGGAGGTGATGAGCTGGGGATGGCTTCCAGTGCAGATGGGGTGTGGAGAAGGTGGCTTGTTAATAACAAGACTGCTGCAAGCAACTTCCTGTCAGCAGTTAAAGTTTCAGGATCAAGGAGTTGTGGGTCCTGAAAATTGCAGCAGGACTGACATCAGCGTTGGTGTAAATATGTGTATGCATGCGTGCATACATGTGTGTGTGCATATGTATGTTTTAAAAAAGAGTAAGATTCATCCTCTGGAGAAGGAAATGCCAAACCACTCTAGTACCTTTGCCAAGAAAATTCCCCAAAAGGATCAGAAAAAGTCAGAAAATGACTGAGTAACAACAACAAAGATCCAACCAAGACACCAAGGGAATGTGGTAAGGTAAAAAGACTGAAATTTGATAGAATTTCACATTTTCTGGATTGGATGGTCTAAATGTTCTTCCCATAGACAAACATCCAGCTTCTACCCCCCCCATACACACATACCCATACATGTTGTTTATACAGTTGAATAGGCCTTGTCATATACTGAGCATTTATTGTCTTTTCTATGTGCCAGACACTGTGATAAGTGTAGGGATACAAAGAAAAACAGCACCTGCCATCATGAAGTTCACATTCTAGTAGGAAGCTACATGCAAAGTAGATGTATATAACCTTAAAGGAGAATACACTAGCAGCTGCCAGGCTGGTGGAAGGTAGAAGGTGATGTCTGAGACTTGTTGAAGGAAGCCAGGGATGCTGAGACATACACAGTGTTTCTTGGGGAAATTATAAGATTACCAACCACCCTATGCAAACTCTAAAAATGTCCTCAAACATTGCCCTCTAATTTTTTTTCCTACTTGAGAAGTGTTCTTTTCCATGGCCATTCACTGCTGAAGTACAATTTCAGTATATGGAATAGGCTTATACAGATTGTGGTGGGAGGAGAGACTATACCAATTCCAAAAGTAATTACTGCCCCAAGTCCAAGGACAATCAGTGTTCAACCTTCGGTAGTGGGAAGGACTAATGGTGGCCACTCACTAGTCTTTGTATTACACTCATTCATAAAGAGAATGTCATTTAAAAAATGAAGGGCATTGTAGATTGACCAGCAGTTTTTAAATAAAGCATATTTTAATGAGATTTTTTAAAAGATTACTTTTAATAATAGTTCACATTTATATGGCACTTGATTTATTCCCAAGCAGTTTTCTCTTCCCAACTCTCAAACAGGAAGTATTAATATTGTTGGAAGCAGCATAGATGCAAAAGAAAGAATCCTGACTCTGGAGCTGGAAGATCTGGATTCAAATCTTGCCTCTGATTTTTACCTACATAAGCTTAGGCAGGGCAAGTTGCTTAATCTCTTTATATACCTCAAGAGTCCTTATCTATGAAGTATTGGGCTAGATGACCTTTAAATTCTACTACTGGATCTTTGATTCTATTATCCCTACTTTATAGAGAGAGAAACTGAGGCTCATACAATTTAAGCAACTTGCTCAGAAGCACTAGTAAGTGCTAGAGACAAGGTTTGAACCTAGATATTGTGACTCTTTTTCTATTATACCATACTTAGTTATCAACCAGTTTTAACTAGGAACAAGAGTGGAATGGTGGTGGTGGGAGGTGTCATTTGTTTTTTCCTCTAGCCTACCAAGTTAAAAAAAATAGGCCTGAGTCCTGACTCTTCCACTTATAAGCAGGTGGACTTCACTAGGCCTCAGTTTCCTTATTTACAAAATGAAAATAATGCACATGTAACTCACCAGGTGGTGCTACTGTCTAGTTTCCCTCTCAGAGACAAAGGCCCAAGGGCAGGCCATCCCACGCTTACCCAGATGATTTTACACTCCACTCAACACCTGGGGGTGCTCAAGGGAAACACCATGGTCACTTTGATCTCGGAGTTGCTAATTCTATTCTCTAGCTATTTTTTCTCTTATGGGTGGCAGTGATCTTGTTATTATAGTAGTATGAACTTTGTGTTTCTCTCCAATTCAATTCTTTTGACTCCTGCCCCTATTCATTGAGAGTCTCTGCCTTTGTCTTTTCTCTAATCCATCTCCATTCTGTGTACTCACATGACATGAATGTGATTTTGATGGAAATGACCAAAAAAAAGAACAGTTTGACAATATTAAGCATCTTTTCTTTACTCCCGAACAAAGAAAAATAAATGAAATAAAAACATATATTGGCACAGATACTTCATGGGATAAGCATACACAAGTGCCTCTAGATCAAAGTACCATGTTAATCAGTATATAGGCATGGGCCAATTTAATTTTCAGGCACAATTCAGATGCCTAGACTTAGTTGCTCCCTAACCAGTGTCTCCCACCAGATGAAAAAAAGAATGACCCATTGCTGACAATTAACAAATGTACCCAATGTCAAAGATAACAAGCATCTCCCTTTCAGTTTCCCACTCAGGCTTCTGAACACATCAAGGCCCATTCAGGCTAAGGGAACTTGGGCAGCTAGGTGGTTCCCAATACTAGCTCCATGGATGCTGTCTTCTGCCAACCATTATCACTGGCAGCAACCTCTGATCCTATACTCCAGCCTGTTTGATCCTGATGCCTATTTGGCATCAGTGGAATGGGGAAGTGGTGTCAAAAACAGGTTAGGCATCGGTGGGAACTCCTTAGTCTCAATCACCATCCCTCAAGTGTTTGTCCTAGTTTACAGTGTCTCTCATCATTTCTATTCCCTAACCAAATTTCTTCTCTTCTCCTATAATTTCTGACATATAGAGAGGCCTGAGACACAGCCCATCTAACCAAATTCAACTTAAATATAACTCTCCACTAATATCTGCATAGTCTACCTTACAGAATTGCTATACAGATCAAATGCAATAGCGTACATGGAAGTGTCCTACAGAGCCAACAGCTGCTAGTGTATACACGTAAAATAATGCCAGTTTCAAAATAAAGTTTTCTGTAACAAAATGCATATTAGTCCAATTCTTCATCCAAGCTGTACTGAGGAATCCTGGAAGTTTCCTTTTGAAATAGACAGACACTTAGAGGAGCAACAATTTCCTTGTCCTGGGTTCACCAGTCCAGATTACAACTCCTCTGTGACTTCTCAGGAAAAGTCTTTCGGTGGCAGGGATTTAAAGCCTTGTCACCTTGGTAGGGACTCCTTGTCCTTGTATTTTGCTGACATAGCCTTCAAAACCCAGCAGCACATACATGCCAGATTGAGGTATCAGAGGAGGACTTTAGTGGAGAAAATGAACCAAAGAAATGCTCAACACTTTAAGCAAGAAGGAGACGGCATGGAGCAGTAAGAAGAGAAGTGGCCTAGGAGTCACAAGGCTAAAGTTCAAGTCTCAGCTCTGATGAAACTAGCTATTTGACTTTGGGCAAATCAACCCAGCCCCCATCAGTTTCCCCATTTTTAATGAGTGGCTAGTGATGAATTCTTCCAAATCAAAGATCCTTTACAAATCAAACTTCTTAAGAAATGATAAGGTATATAGATTTATATATTTAATGGCTTTAAATCATAATACATTTAATATGTTATTTTTGTTTTTCATGACGGTTAGATTCTTTGATTTTAATTAATCTCCCAATGAAATTTAAAAAAAAAAGAATTCCTAACATATGCTGCTGTATTTGATTAGTTTTGATAAAATATCCAAGGACCACCATACTTGATATAGAACTTAAAACTAAGAGAAACTTCCATTCAGAGCCAAATGATCTTTAAAATAACAACAAGGTAAACAATAACAACAACAAACAATACATTTTAAATGTAAAATGAAAAAGGAAGGTCAAATTTGGGGTGTTTTGGAAAGTGACAATCTAATTATACACTGACTATTTTCCTTGCATCCTGTCAAGGATTAAATGCATATAGCTCCTACAATGACTATATTCCTTTCTTTAAGGTAATTATAAGCCATAATAAAAATAATAAGTCATTAGTGGGGTGGGCCATAACCTACAAATGTTTAGGATAAGTTAAGGTTACTCTGAATTGAACTGAGACTGTTAAGAGATAAGCACACGCAGAATTTCTGGCTGTTCCACTGATTTTACAAAATGGGCAATATTTGTAGATTCTGGAATCTTGAGATGGGTGGGGAACTGAAACCATACTACACTATCGGACATCAGTTTGGAGGTTATTCCAATGTTTGCCATCCTTTTGGATGGCATAGTTTCTTTTATTCTGGTCCTCTGAAACACCAAAACCCTGATTGCAAGAAGTTTTCAAATGAGGAGAAGTTCATTATTAAACTGCTTTACAAAAGAATCATTACAAATTCTAATAGTGCCCACCTAATGGTAGATGTTATGATGAAGGCTTCATTAAGGATCTTCATCATTAGCTTTTAAAACGTCTGAATTCAACACAAATTGTTGATAGTCTTCTACTGGGAACTAGCTTGTCATATAGTAAGTTTCAGGGGCAGGATTCAAACCTAAGTTTCCACTGATTTTCAATCCAGCACAAGAAAACCCAAATCAGGTCACCAAGAGTCAGACATAACTGAAACAACTTGACAACAACAATTCTTTCCACTAAAACACCCTATCTCCTAGATGTCTGCAATAGATGGTATAATTCAAAGAATGAAGAAAACATCTGCCTCAAAACATCTACCTATTACTATGTGCCAAGGCCAAAGTACCTAAGTAAATGCCTTGGGTTAAGGAAAATGTTGGCCCAGAGAAATTTTTATTGATAAATATCTATGTTTACATGATCATAGATTTTAGAGCTGGAAGGAAATTTAGAGATTATCTACTATAGTCTAATGTTCTCATTTTACAGATAAGGAAACTGAGGCCCAAAGAGGAGAAATGGCTTGCCAAGGTCACACAGGTTATAAATAGAGCTAGGATTCAAACTCAGTTCCTCTGACTCTAAAGTCACCAATCTTTCCACTTCATCACTGCCTGCTCATGAGAATGTAATCTCTTTGAGGGCAGGGTATATGTATGTATGTATGTATGTATGTATGTATATGTATATATGTATATGTGTGTATATATGTATGTATATGTATATATGTATATGTGTACATATACATATACGCATATATACATATGTGTGTGCACACATGCGTGTGTGTATGTATATATACAGACACATGTGTATGCATAAATACATACTCACACATATATGAACATATATATACACATCTTTGTCTTGATATCTTAGCACTTAGCATAGAACCTTATACATAGGGTTAGGGATACTGACTGGACTCTTGATTTCATTGGCTTAGAGAGCTCCTAGGTGAGGAAACTCAAACTAATGCAGGTCTGTACCTCCTCTGTAATACATATCTTAGAGGATTTCCTAAAGAGTAAGAGGTTAGGGGACTTGCCCAGGGTCACACAGCCAGTATTGGTTAGTGGTAGGACTTGAACCCAGTTCTTCCTGGCTTCCAGACCAGCTCTCTTACACCACTACTCCATCTTCCACAAAATAGTAACTTGCAAATATTTAATAAATTCCATTGAGAATGGCAATGTGTTAAGCTATTATCATCCACTAAAACCTGGGTCATGGATTAGTGTATTGGAACTTGAGGGCATGAGGCACAGGACACATCCACACTAAAGGAAGTTAGGTTCAGTCCTGATGCACTGTCAGAAAGCCAGGGCCAGTGTTACTGGGGAGGCTCCAGGCATCCAGAGGACATCATCAGGGTGCCTGGGAATGCCCAACATCAAAAGCAAACTTTGCTTACTTAACAATTTGGTCTGGAGCCAGCCCTTGTTCTTGTTAAAGTTTAATCTTAGTGTGCTCCCCAGTGTACTAGGAGCTATCCAGAATCAATGGACACAAAGACACATCATCATCTCCCCAACCAATGTTTACCAAGTGCCATTGCAGCCAAGGCCCTAAAAGAGGAACTGGTAGACTGTACACAAATCAGAAATATGAACCTTACAGCCAGAAGTCGATGTCACCGGTGGGCAAAACTTAGTCAAATGTTGTTTTGCCAACTATTTTGCAAATGGACTTTTAAAATATGTTGTCCATGCATTTCCCATGCAATTATTTTTTAGAAGGTTGCCTTGGAGTGGACAGAGGAAGTGTTGATGTGAAAAGTGAGAAAGAAGTGATGAAGGAAAACAGCTAGTCCGCCTCTCCAAAGCTGCCACTAATCTACTCCCTGCTGCAAGGGCACCCTCTCAGCAGTGTCCTAAGAACCAATGCTAGTAGGGTGAAGAAGAAGGGGAGAAACAAATACAAGGAAAAGGAGGTAAAGGAGGGGAGGTGAAGGGGATTTTAGCACCAGCATGTTTGCTTACAATTTTCAATATATCCTTCCACTGCATTCCTACTTCATTTGTTTTTCATTTGTACATCCTTTCCCCACCCTGACTAAAGTGATATAAATTACAATATAAATCACTCTTCCTCAGTGAAAAAGTGATTTAGGAGTGAGCTAGACTTTACACTTTAAACCAGAGGTGTCAAACATACTGCCCACAATACTACTTAGCACCACCCTAACCAGATTGAAAATATAATTGGGAAATATTTGACAAAATAAATAAAAATACAATAGACCATAGATAACATTACTATGTTCTTTTATAAGTCATTATGTGGCCTGCAGAGATCCTTAGATACAATTTAGTGTTTCTATTTGAATTTGGCATCACTGCTCTAAACTATTCATGCCTATATTTGCACACACACACACACACACACACACACACACACACACACACATATACACACACAGCCCACATGCCACCCATGATAAATGAATCAGATAAATTTATTTATAAATAGTTATTGATCTGGAGCCCTCCACAGAGAACTGCCTATCTCCACCCCATACCTGAATGCCCTGGTTTACCTTTAGTTCAGCTGAAACATCTATAAAATGAGTGTTGCTAGATGGTTATCTATTAAGTCTTTTTTTTTTTCCTAAAGAGGTTCAAGAATATGGGTTAACCAGATACCTCAGAGAGCTAGAATTATTTAGCAATTTGGGTACCAGATGTCTATTCCTGACATAGCTGTGTGGTTCATTTTAGGATAAATCATCCCACACAAGTCTTCTCTATACTAGAAGTGCCCAGCAGGTAATGTGAACCCCGCCAGTGAATCTGCCAGTTTCTTGACAGCCATTGAGGTGGATTTTACACTCTGTGGGGATGTCAGCTTCCAGGGAGTTCAAATCGAAGACCTAGTGAAGGCAAACTCTGTCGGAGATTCTGCCTGTCAGAAATGCTTGGCCAGATAGATTGAGTCCTGGACTGATGTGTCCTGACTCTAGTAGAGATTTTGAGAAGATGGGAAATCACACAAAATTTTCTTCCTAGCTATTCCCACCCAACTGAAACAGAAGCCGGGAAAGGAAGATGGTTGCGCCAGGAAAATCAGAGATTCACGGTAAGACAATGGTGCTCTGGCCTGGCCAGTTATGCTCTCTGGAACATTCTCTTCCAAAGCTTAGTTCCTGAAACTCACCTACTCCCTAAGTTTTTCTTGATAATAAGTGAAATCCTATTCGAATTAAGTTGTCTCCTATCTTCTCTCTCTCTTTTAGGTAAATGGCCTTTGGTCCTCTGGGCTACAGAATAAGGAATGTGGAATGCGGTCTAAGCAAAGAATGTGAAGAACCATAGATTTAGAGCTGCAATGAATGAATGAGGCACTTATTAAGTACTCACAATATGCAAATCATTTTGTGTAAAGGCTGGGAATACAAACAGAAAAATAAGACAGCCTTTGCTCTCAAGGTGCTCACATTGTAATGGGGGAGGAATACAATGCCTTAGGAAGTTTTGAACTGCTGCTCAGATGGGAAAGACACATGGGCA
Source organism: Phascolarctos cinereus (assembly GCF_003287225.1). Classification (NCBI taxonomy): domain Eukaryota; kingdom Metazoa; phylum Chordata; class Mammalia; order Diprotodontia; family Phascolarctidae; genus Phascolarctos; species Phascolarctos cinereus. The sequence continues at coordinate 226,926,334 of NW_027556098.1, read as the reverse complement.
TGGACTGTCCCCATCAGGGTCACAGAGGAGATGGTAGTCAATGTGGTGATGACAATCAGCTCTGTCGGAACACGCCTCCTCCTGTCTCTTCAGCGGGGGAGGGGGGGTGTTTGCTGTTTCAGCTAGGCCGGCTTCCTGCTGTATGGGTGGCAGCTGGTTGGGATAGCCAGCTTCTTCTCTACTGGAGTTGCTTCCCTAGTGGGAGTAATAAGGAAGGGCCTTGGAGGTATCCTGGCCCAGCTGCTTCTCTTTATGCTTTACAAATGGAGACACTGTTTCATCCTTATTGTTGCTCCATGGTTTCAGTCCTGTCCGATTCTTTGTGACCCCATTTGGGATTTTCTTAGCAAAGATACTGGTTTGTCACTTCCTTTTCCAGCTCATTTTACAGATAAGGAAACTGAGGCAAACAAGGTTATGTGACTTGCCCAGGATCTCACAGCCAGCAAGTGTCTCAACTTAGAAAGATAAACCTTCCTGATTCGAGGCCTGGTGCTCTATCCACTGCACCAGCTAACCACCCAAGTAGTGTTTTTTGTTGGTTTTGAGTCATTTCAGTCATACCTGACCCAATGTGACCCTGTTTGGGGTTTTCTTGACAAAGATACTTAAGGGGGTTTGCCATTTCCTTCTTTAGATCATTTTACAGGTGAGGGGCTGAGGCAAATAGGACTAAGTGACTTGCCCAAGGTCACACAGCTAATAAGTATCTGAGGCTGAATTTGAACTTAGGACTTCCTGACTCCATGTCCGGTGCTCTATCGATTGCACCATTTAGTTGCCTGAAGAAAGCATATAGCTTATAGAAATTAAGGTACTTGTCCTCCAGTTTGTAGAAATTAACGTCTATTTAACTGTGGAAGCTAAGTGACTGTAATTAAGAAGTAAGAGGCTGATGCAAGATTTGGACCCAGTTAATCTAACTCCATTTCCTGTTCTCTTTCTACTACTTTCTACTATTCAAGATGTAGGCAGCTAGGTGGTTCAGTGGATAGAGCACAGGACAGGGAATCAGGAAGACCCATCTTTCTGAGTTCAAATCCAGCCTTAGACACTTACTAGCTGTGTGACAGTAGGCAAGTCACTTAACCCTGTTTGCCTCAGCTCCTCATCTATAAAATGAAAACAGTTCAGTATCTTTGCCAAGAAAACCTCAAATGGGGCCAAAAAGAGTTGGGCACAACTGAAATGACCCAACAGCAACACATAGTCAAGGAGATATTCTGCTGATGCTCATCAGGGCCTGGCAGTATACCCAGTTTGTTGTAGTGGAATTCTGTTTTACAAGTAGAAATCACATGCCTAGCCCACAGAGATTTAACGTACACCCTTACTTTTTGTTATAAAGAGTGTCCAGGGGCATATAGGTGGCACAGTGGATAGAGCACTAGCCCTGAAGTCAGGAGGACCTGAGTTTAAATCCAGCCTTAGACACTTACCAGCTGTGTGACCCTGTGTAAGTCACTTAACCCTGACTACCACCATCACTCCTTCCCCCCCAAAAAAAGTGTTTAACAAGTGAAAGTAATTTCTCTAAATAGAAGACAAAGAGAGATACGTCATACACAGTGCTACAGCCCCTCCCTCCAACCTTATGCCCTCATATTTCACTGCTATATACCATTCACTCATAATGGACCTGAGATGGAACCTGGAAAACAGAAAATTGGAACACATAGCATATAGGCAGCATTATACTGGGATGAGTACTAACTCTAGATCAAAAGAATATAGATTCAAATTCCACCTTTGATGTTCACTCCCTTTATATCCTTGGGCAAGTCAACCAACCTCCTAGATAGGGATATACTGGGTCCAGCTTGAGCCAGCTTTCAAGAATCAACCCTTAAATGTTGAGTGTGAGCATTTATACCTTGGAAATTAGCAAACAGTTCCTATCAGGACTTGATTCATTGTTTTGTTTGGTTGTCTACTTTCAGAAAATGACAGAGAAAATTTCCATCATTCAAATAAAACTTTAAAGTTTGGCATGTGTTTTCAGAAAGTGAGTTGTTAAACATGTGTCAGTATGCTCCTGTCCCTAAACCTCAGTTTCTTTGTCTTTAAAATGAGATTAGATAATCTGTGAAGTCCCTTCTACCCCTGGCTTTAGGAACCTACAATAATCCCTATTTCCTGGCTCTGGTAAGTCAGCCAAAAGTAAGGCCGAATGCTGTGAACATTCCACCTCTACCCCCGCCAGATGCTGCCAACCATCAGAGTTGCCTACAGTCACTCCTTGTTCAGATGATGCCCTATATTCTCCACATGAAATCTAGCAAGTCTGACAAACCCCAGGGAACAAAAAGAGAATGTTTCCAAAAGGGATAGAAGGAAAAGAGAAGGTAAAAGAGGCCTATTACCCCAATAATTCTGCTTAGGCATCCATTATATTAGTGGACGTATTCTAAATCTGACCGTGTCTAAACATGCAAGCATACTATTTCATATTCACTCACCAGAACAGAAAATAAATTAACCACTTTGCATTTGCAGAGTGGGGATACAGTCAGTATACATTTGTCTACCTGCTTGCTGGTCAGCAATGGCCACTATAGTCTAGCTGCTTTCTGTTTCAGATTGCAAGTACCTACAGGTCAGGGAACAGATCAGTTTAATTTATTTTATAAAGCGTCTTTACTTGATGGCACATTGCATTTAATAAATACTGAGTACTTAAAAAGATGAGTGTTTGATGATAGCTTTTGATCATGTAGATAGAACACAGTACTGCAATTTGGGAGTCTTTGCCAATTTTCTTTTTTTTAAGTGAGCAATTTCAACTTAAAATACAAATAGAATCCTTTCTTTGAGGTTTCAGAGACAGTCCACAGCAGATGTAATGAAAGCGCAGCATTTGGTATTATAGATACCGTCAACTACCTAATGATACTTTGTATTAGAGAAAAGACAGATTTGTTTTGGTAGATATAGATCATTTCAAAACTCACTTTAATTATGAACTATTGGATTCTCTATATCATAAAATAGGTTATTTTAAGAATCCTTTCTATTATCAATAAACTGTCCTACAAGTATATTGACAACCAGCATTTAATCTATTTAAAGGTAAAGACTAGTATCAATACAGCAGAGACAGACATATCTCTGTTTATATTTAAAATTCACCTTGATTAGATCCTTGTTTACTAAATTGTAGTGAAGTCAAAGGGTTGGGCTTTTCTTTTTTACACCTAATTTTTAACCTTGGGAAATTGAATATTTTCAGGATATGGTAATGGGACACGGAACAAAAATTCCAAATGGCTTAGAGATGTACTGTCTGTTAATGAGGAGTTTTTATTCCCTTTCCAAACTGATCTCTGGCTTGTGCGAGTCAGGTTTCTTTTGTCTTTTTGGCAGACACTTTGGCTGAACTTGGATCTGAGCTTCAAATGCTTGTATAGAACATTTCAACATGACCGGAGAGAGAAATTGTGCTGACCAACATACCTATTTTAAGACCCTGTGTGCTTGATTTTTCAGACCCAGTATCAATCCAGCCTAGGTATCTCATGGCTAGGATCTCATCTCATTATTTTTTTTTTCAATTCATATTGGATTCACTGTTAAGCTATTTTCAGAAGTGCACATTGACCTAGATTCTCCCAGAGTGTAAGGTACTCCCCAGGAGTACGTTTGGTACTTTAGGAAAGCTGTATTAAATCTTTGGGTCATAGAGTATGAATTGTCAGGCTAGTGGCCTAGAAAAGATACTCTTAGGGCACTAAGAAAACATTAGGGTCCTGCAAGCAGTTTATGCAATTTTCCCAAACACTGAATCAGTAGTTCATGCATAAAGAAGAGCTATTATTGTTATTTGTTTGTTTATCTTTTGTTTTGGAAGAGGACCAATAACATCAAGGGTGATGTCTTGACTTGTGCATGAATTGGATTTAAGTGAGGTAGAGTTGCAAAAAGTTGTCTGCCTCACTCTCTCTTCCTGAATTATCAAAGTCCAGTGGCAAGACAAAAGTCAGGATGACTGGTAATGGCCCAGGATCCAGTGGATGACTTTGCATCTTCAATGTCACAACAAGCTCTAAGCACTCCCCAGCACCTGCTTCAGGTGCCTTTGTGCCCATTGGACAAATTGTGGTCATCTGCCCATTCTGTCAGGGAAAGTCTTCATAGGCTGGGGGTTGATATCGCCCTAATTCACTGACAGGCTTGAAGCCAGTCGGTTGCCCTCAACCTGGTTTAGCCAAGATGATTTATTGCGGTGTAGCTGCTTCACATGCAATAGCTTCTTAGAGTCACAGGTGAGAGTTGAGTGACAGGTGGACACCAAAAGTAGATCAGCAGTCCTGAAAAGGGCTCAGCAAGCCTTCATACCAGAGGTGCTAGTCCTCCCTGAACACCCCATATGCCCCAGAGGTGGTACATTAAGTAGAAGTTTGATCCAATCAGATTTTAATTGTCTAAATTATAGATGTAAAGACTTCCCTCACTGATGAAGATCAACAGTTCTGTAACTCATTGAGCACTAGGTAATATCATAGGGTCTTATAACTGTTTATGTAAATTTCTTGAAATACCTTACTTAATATCGGAGAGGAGTTCATACATTGAATGGAAGGCTTTATTTTTGGTATGGCCTGATTTTGTTGGTGTAGGAACTATAGATGTGAATATTCCCATTCATTGATACAGATCAACAATTCTCTGTAACTCATAATCTTCTGACAGTCACAAAATGAATGTGGTTCAGAGGCAGGACTTGAATCAGATCCTTCTAATTCCAAGGCAAGAACTCTACTCATTATGTCTTGTTGCCTCTAGGAAGGCCTCTTATAATTTCACATTAAAGAGAACAATGAAACCTAGTCCATGACAATTAAATAGATATTTTATAATATTATAATCTGAATCTCTGATTTAGAAAAGGTTTAGGTCTTGCAGTAAAGATGACAACCCACTTTGAAGAAGAGTTTCTAGACTGAAAAAATTCCTAGACTGATAGAGCCCAGTCTTTGGAAGCTGATTTAGCTGAAGTCCTTCATTTGCAAATGAGAAAGGTAAGGCTCAGAAAAGTGAAGTAAGTGGCTAAAGTCAGGCCCACATACCTAGACCAAGAAAGAAGGAACTTATCTAAGGGAATCCAGGGACTTGATCAGAGTCACAGATTTTGAAGAGATCTTAGATATCAACTAGTCCAGATGCCTTATTTACAGATGAAGAAACTGAGGTCCAGAGAGATTAGGCCACTTGTCCAAGGTCATGCAGGTAGTAAGTAGCATGATGGTGATTCAAACCCAGCTACTCTCATTCCAAATTGAGAACTCTTTCCAACTCAACAGGGATCCTCTCCAGGATCCCAGTCCAGGGCTCTTTTCACTTGGTCACATTGCTTCATATACTAGGGCATACTAGTTACTGTAAAATACAAAGCTAAATTATCTACCTAGATAGGTAGCATAGTATAGTGGACAAAGAGCTAGTACCCAGAGCCAAGAAGATCTGGGTTCAAGTTCTACCCCTAATACATACTGGCTATGTAAGTAACCTTAACCTCTCAGTGTTCTAGGGAACTCTGTCTACAAATTGCAGAGAAAGTGCCTGTCTGCATTGGTAAAAAGTATTTCCTTTTCTGGGAATCCTGCATATCAGTTAAATTACAGGCCCAGTCCTTATCTCTGTAATATACACAGATAGTCATTTTGAAATTAGGTAGGAGCTGGGCCCTACCTCTCTCAGCCCCAAACCAACTGCGTACTCCTGCCTATGCATGAAATTCACTAGAGATTCTTGTAGTTAAAAGCCAGCACAAAGAAATAGGAACCTGATGAGAGAACTAGGGAGATCACTCAGGCTTCTGAATTAAGCTCAGATTGATGATAATTCAAATTTACTACCATCAAAAAGCAGTTTTCTTACCCTTTTGAAATATGCCTTTGGGGCTAACCTTGTTCCTGATCCAAAATGTGTTTTCTTCTGTACCCTAGAAGCTCATTTGGACATGTGTTTAGGTGCCGAGTTACACAAGGAAAAGGCCACTTCCAATGTCACTGCCACCTTTTTTGATGCTCCAAAGGAGAAATGCATTGTCTGGGATTATTATTCTATTTTAAGGCCAACTTAAAAGAAATATCTAAGTATAACAGTCAGTAAACATTTGCCTAAGAAACAGGGGCAAGGAATGAATAAAATGCTCTCCTTTTACAAAAAGCACGTTAACTCTTCCAGGCTCTGAAAGAGGTCATTTGCTAAATGTCCAAAAGAGTTAATGATCTTCCAAAAGAGAATAAAGATCAAACCCTGTGTCTTCCAAGCAGCTCTAATGGCCTAAGATACTAAATCTTATACACTCCCTTAAGTGATTTCATTCTCTTTACTTCCCCTATGGAAAGCAAAATCCCATCTCATTTTAAAAGGACAAAAGACTAAACTGTCTTTAGTTAACATTAAAACCATATGCGCCCAGGAAATTCAGAGTTAATGGGCAGTAAATCCCACTTTTAACCTGCCTATTGTTCCTGGGTGCTGCCATAAACATATTAGAGTATGTTGATACCACTTAATGGCTATTAATGTCCTATCAATGCCACTTGGGTAATGTTGGCTGTATTAACTCTGGGGCTGTAGCCTTAACTCAGTTTCCTCTCTTATCTGGTTTGTATCACTAAATAAAATTTGGTGCCTGTGAATAGTAAATACCGGGAGCCCAAATTAATTCAGATTTTTCTCCCCTATCTAGCTAGGCAAAATCAAAGAGATATTTTAAGCTATCTCCCATTGCCCATTAATGTTGTGTATATAAATAAGCCAGGTTATCTTTTCCTTTTGAGAAATGTTGTTTTATCTAACAGTCGCTTTCCTAGTAGTTCAGTACTCCACCACTCTAAATTAGGACACTTTATCTTAAGGCTTCATAATCTTACGAGACTATAATTGGAAAGTTTATAAAAAAAATCTTGCTTTGTAAGCTTGGCAGCTGAGATAGAAAGAGGGAATGAGAAGGGCTATAGCAGAATTACACCATCACTGCTAGCCTGACTCCTCTTGACAGAGCCGTTTAATATTTTGACAAGACAAAATATAAAGCAGCATTTTATTCTGTAGAGACTTCACTAGACACAAGCATGGAAGTGCCTGTGATCAATAAAGTTTGCGGTGGAGAGTGATTTATTTACAGCAGGGTATTATGTGGAGAAAGAGCTGTGATATTTCCACAGGCTTTGACGGCATAATGGGCCCCTCTCAATCCTTACATGGAAGGGTTAGATTGTCATGGTTGCTCAGGCAGTATTCAAAACGTTATCTGATCAGCCTTAAAGACTTCAGAACGAGACAGATGATTAGTTACCCTAAACGATCCTCATCATGCAGAAATTGATGATTTAATATAGTCAATGACAGACGATTCCATTTGTACTAGATAAAGTGTCTGCGGTTTGTATCAATCATAATAGAGTTATTATTGAGCATAAAAGAAAAGCATGTTTAATATCATTAATTCCAGATATGTCGCTTTCCACATCTGGCATTCATCCATAGACCAGAACCACTCCAGGCTATCATTCCTGCCTCTGTGCTGGTGACTATAGTGTTTTTTGTAATTTCAAAATGTTTTTCAGCACCTCCAGCTAGGTGCAATAACAGTTTACAGATTACCTATGTCATCACATTTTGACAAACTTCTCAATCTGATGTGACCTTCATCTTTAGCCATCTGCTTGCCTTTGTTTCTGCTCTTTTTTGATAAACCTCCACAGCTTAAAGCCACAGTAGTTTGTTCCATACACTGTACTTATGGGTCAACATTTCACCTGTGTAAATCTAGAAACACGGGCTACATTGTAAAGATGGTAACCTGGGTTCAAGTCCCTCGGTACCTGACTCTCCCTGACCCCTTTAGTTATATTTTTTCATCATTCTCGCCAAATGCATTTTGATTGTGTAGAGCCTACAATAAACCTCAGGAATACATACACTCAGAATAAGAAAACACAGAATGTGTCTTGGGAAATATGCAAAATGGAAGGTGAGTGGAGGGTTGGGTGTGGGAAGAACAGCAGGACACAGGGAGGGGTAAAGTAACAAGAAAGCAGAGAAGTCAAAGTAGAAGAAAATCAAATTTCTGCAATGTTAGTTAAGAAACAGAAAAATAGAAAAAAAGCCAAATAAATACAATAATTCATTATAGCTGATTAGAGCAAAATCTACTGCTCCTCTTCTTTAATGAACTCTAAATTCCTTTTAAGTGATATGTTAAAACTGAAAATCCGAAATATTATGTGTCTTCATTTTAAGAAGTAAAGATCTCTTAGATGGTGATGACAATGAGGAAGAAGAATAGAATTCAATTTAATTTAGCAAACACTTAAACAAATACTATATAATTAAAATGCCATACCATTTGACCCAGAGATTATGACTTCTAGGCTTATAACTCAAAAAGAAAAACAGGTCTTTTTATTTTTTTTTGTGGTAGCAAAGATAAGAAAGCAAATTAGATATCCAATTGTTGGGGGATGGCTAAATAAGTTTGGTGTATGCATTTAATCTTGTTGTGCTATAAGAAAAGAAGAATTTGAGAAATACATAGAAGCACGAGAAGACATATGTGAACTGATTCAGAGTGAAGGAAAGCCAGAAAAACAATATACATGATGACTATAACTATGCAAATGGAAAGAACAGCAACAAAACAACTGAATAATGAGAAATTATCATGGCCAAGGTTGGTTCCAAAAAAGACACGTAAGAATGCATCTCCACAGCTTCTTTGCAGAGGTGAGAATTGTGAGCGTAGAACTTTGTATTGAGTGTCAGACTTGGTTAATGCGTTGTAGTTTTGTGGAAATTATTTTCCTCTTTTTTAAATTTCTTTTTCTTTCTTTTTTTTTGTTATAAGGGATGACTGAGTTTCTGGGAGGGGAGAGGGAAAGAATACATTGAGAAATGTAGACAATACAGAAAACAATATATATCAATAAAAATTTGCTTTTAAAAACAAACTATGTGCAAGTCACTGCTCTAGATATTGGGGGTGACAAGACAAAAATAAAGCAATCGCTGATTACAATCTGCTGGTGGGATAAGGACCAAGAGGAAAAGATGCTCATGAAATTTAAAGCAAATCAACAAGTATTTATGGAGTACATACTCTGTGCAAGACACAGCCTCAGTGTCTTTACTGGGGAGGCAGTATGATGCACTGGAAAGAATTCTGAGTTGAAGTCTGAGAATAACAGGTTCACATCTCAGCTCTAACATTTATTGTAAGAAGGTTCCTTAACTTCCCTGAACCTCAGTTTTTTCATCTGTAAAATGAGAAGGTTGAACAAGATGAACTCTCCAGTCCCTTTCAAATCTAAATCTTAAATCTTATAATCCTACATTGCCAGAAGTAGGGGTTAAGTGACTTGCTCGGGGTCATGTAGTTAAAAAGTGGCAAAAGTAGGATTTGAAATCCAGAATTCCCTGACTCCAAGCCCAGTACTCTATTCACTAGGTTTGTGCCCTTCCCCTCTTATTGCCTATATATTATAAGGACAGTTAAATTAAGTCAATAGAGCAAATATTACAATATTTTAAATAATTTGTTGAGAATTAAAAATATTCAATGGGAAACAACCAAAATACTTACAGAGATATTGTCATTGACCAGCTTGTTTTAGTACATCTATATGGGAGTTCCCTATACCAAAGGAGGTTAAAACTGAAGGCTTAGTAAGTTGTCTTTAAGGAGTGATAGGATCTAAAAATTCTTTACCATGAATCCAATCTGATAATGAGCTTCTCCAAATTTAGCAGTCCATCACTGCACCTGTCTCCATGAGCTTATGCTTTACTGGCTTAATCTTTGGGAATCCACCCCTCATGGAGACTAAGAGAATCAGAATTTGATGTTTAAATCCTGTCCTTAACCTCTGTCAAACCAATTTTACCTCCTAGACCTTAGGAATATACAGCCAGGTCCTGCTTAGTGTGGATAATGAATCCCCTGAAGTAGTTGCATTATTCAAATTCATACTACATATTTCCTTTGGGCTATAACTAATTACTGTACTTTTACATAATTATAATTTCAAATAGTGCAAATTTTAATACACGGCATCACTTCAGGGGAATTCATTATTCACACTAATTGAGACCTCTCTGAACAGGATTCCGTCTAGTCCTTATTTATGAGATCTGGAGAAAAGCTGGGTTCAAATCCCAGCTCTGCCTTTTACTACGTATGTAACCTTGGTAAAGTCATTAACTTCTCTGAACCTCAGTTTCCTCATATGTAAAAGGAGGGGTTAGATTAAATGACACCCAAGGTCCCTGACAGCTTGAAAAGTAGTGTCCTAATAGGGAGCCATTGAAGGGTTTCGAGTATGAGTGCATAAGGAAATACTCTTAAGGATGAACTGGAAAGAGACAAAACTGAAGGCAGGGAGTTCAGTCAGTTAGCTATTAGAGCAGTCCAGAAAAAAGGTAAATCCCTCGCAGCTGTAAATTTATGATCCCATTAAGATTTCAGTTATCAAAAGAATTCTGATAATATCCAATCTATGCACAGGAATCATAAACTCCCTTTAAAATCCTCCTTACTAATAAATCCAATGCCATTTCCTTTCTCTTCTCCCCTTACCCCTCTTCTTATTCTCCTTAAATTCTCTTTCGTATCTGACACTGTGCACCATCTTCTCCTTGCTGACACCCTCTTCGCTTTTGGCTTTCCTGACACTGTATTTTCATAGTTTTCCTCCCTAATTCTTTCTTCTCTGCTTCTTACTGCCTCTTTTCTCTCTTCCCAACCCTTAACCAGGGACCCCTTAAAGTTCTTTCCTTGGCCCTTCCTTCTCTCCCTATGATCTCTTCCTTAAAAAAAAATTGTATACTCCAATGTTATATACTCAAATATTAACTTTGTGATGATGATTCCCAAAACTCTATCTCCGTTTGTAATTTCTCCACAGGATTCAAGTTCTATATACCTAAATCTCTATCTGCATGTCCCACTAGTATCTCACATGTCCAAAATGAAACTCATAATTCCAGTGGGTTTTGAATCTAACAAATTTAATCAATTGTGTCTGTGTTTTATTTGGTTTTTTCCCCTTAGAGCTAATGATTGTTACTACTTTTACTATTTTTGGTAAATACTCTATTTGATAATGTGAACCATTAAGAAGGATAGGAGCCATCATTCACACATTCAACAAGATTTCAGTAAACACCTTCTATGAGACAAATATTGTGCTAAGCACTAGGGATGAAATAATAAAAACTAAACAGTCCCTGACCTTAAGGAGTTTACTTGCTGCTAGGGGGAAGCAATACAAACATGTACACAGAAAATTATATACAAAATATATCAGTTAAGCCATGGGACTGATAAAAGGTCTATCAATAGAAACAATAGTCTGTTATTTTTTCTGATTGTTGATAAATTTTAATATTGAGTATACATATGTATATCTATGTAAATATAGATATACATAGAAGAGGAAGAAGGAGGAGGACTGACTTCTTGGATTTTGTAGAATGAGTACAAATGCTTAGTTTAAAATTCTCACCGTTTAGAACTCACACGTTAGATGAAAACACATGAGATCAGTTAATGCTAGAATTAAAAAACAACAACAACAACTTCTGAATATGTGAGTGAAAGCTAAGGCAACCCTAAAACCCAGTATTACATAATTTAACAATCAGAAGGAATAGGAGAAGTCATCATAAACCATGCTTGAATGGAATCCCCTCCACAGCACCCCCAAAAGTGGAGTTGTCCGTCCATCACCCATTTGAAGAACCCTGGTGAATAGGAACCCATTTTCTCCTGTGGTAGCCTATTCTACTTGCAGACTACTCTCACTTTACAAAGTATTCTCTTAATCAAGGTCGAAGCTGTCCTCCATTACTCCTAGTTCTGCTTTGGAGACAAGCAGAAGTCTGATATTTTTCCATAGACAGACCTTTTAAATACTTGAACTCCTTCACTACAGTCTCTGATGGATAGATGTCTCTTCTCCTTATCAAGATTAGATATAATAATAGCCAACATTTCTAGGACACTTTAAGATTACAAAGTACTTTTACATGTATTATCTAATTTGTTCCCCACAACCACACTGTGAAGTGAGGGCTATTTCACAGATGAGGAAAGTGAGGCCAAGAGAAGTTAAGTGTCTTGCCTAGGTCACAGAGCTTAAAATGTATATGAGACAGAATTTGAACTCAGGTGTCCCTGCCTCTCAATGTAGCACTCTATCCACTATGCCACCTAGCTGTCATGTTCTCATCCCCTCTTATTTCCTTCAGGATCTTCCTCAGCGATCATTCTCTTCCTTCCTCTTATCTTCAATCATTCTTTTCCTTTGGTTTCTTGCCTGTCTAAAAACATGACCAATGTGGCTCCAACCCTTAAGCATTCTAAATTTGACCCTTCTGTCACCTCTAGTTACCTAATTCAATCCAATCTAATCCCCCAAAGATATTAAGTACTTACTATGTGCAAGGCACTGTACCAAATATTGGGGATGCAAAAACAAAATGAAAAAGTATTAGACCTGAAGAAGACTGTATGCTATTGGAGGATATAACATGAAAATAGTTCCATTCTCTTCTGCCTCTCTGAATAATGCCTAGGATCACCCTTGCTTTTACCTTTTTTGTGTTTGCTTTTGACTTTGCTATTGACTTTGCTTTGGCCTTGAACAAGTCAGGTAATGCCAGATTTTTTTAGAATCGTTCACTTGAATGTTAAAACCCTGAATTCCAGGCAAATGAGGTCCCACATTATTTGATAAGAACCATTAAAGAACCCTCAGTTTCTGATGTGGTAGAAAAAGCATTTATTTGGACTAGAAACTGGGAAACCAACCAGTGGTCTTAGTTCTGTCACTGGCTCAATACTTGACATGGAGCAAGTAATGAGATGATCATTGCCAAGTTCACTTCTAGTTCTTCCATCCTGTGCCTGTGGTTCTATGATTTGAACTCACTACACCTCTCTTGGCTCTAGTTTATTCAGCTATAAAATAGTAAGATTGGTCTAGATTAACAGCCTTCAGAATGGAGCCTTCCAGAGACCCTTGTTTCAAGGGATCTACAAGGTCAAAATTATTTTCATAATAATACTTGGACATTATTTGTCTGTTAAAATACTCCTCTCTTTTCTAACTACTTATGTATGTGAGGCTGGATTTTCATCATGCACTTAAAAGAGCATATCAAAATAGATTGAATGCAGAAGCAGTTGTGAGAATCTGATCATCTTTCACTAAACTGGACATTAAAGAGATTCATAAAAATATGTAAAATGCCATGCCTCTCATTGTGTTTTTTGTTTTGGAAAATATAGTAATTTTTCACCAAAAAATGTTATTTGTGTTAGCATGTAACAAGTTTGTTATTTTTAATAAGTTAACAATTTTTAAAAATTATCAGCTTTAATTTCTAAAACAGTAAATATTGATAGACATAAACCAAATAACAAAAACCTTTGAGTTCCTCAATAATTTTTAAGAGGCTTGAGACTAAGAAGTTTGAGAAACGTTGGTCTAGATAACCTATAGGTTCTTTTCATCTCTAACGTTCTATGATTCATAGAGATATCTGGTTCAAATCTAACTTTCCAGGCCATAAAATATGTAATTCCACTTGTTATCTTTTTCTTTCATTAAAGACTCAGCTGAATGTAACACCTACTAAACCGAACTTTCTCTGGTCCTCTTGGTCATTAATACCTTCCCTTCCGAAATTACTTTGTATTTACTTATATGACATGTCATTTTCTTCCAGCATAGAGTAAGTTCATTGAAGACAGAGATTGTTTTCATTTTTATCTTTGTATCTGTAGTGCATCTGAGTTTGGACAGACTTTGGGAGATAGTAGAGGATAGAAGGGCCTAGTGTGCTATGATCCATGGGGTCATGAACAGTCAGACAAGGTAATGAATATACAGCAAATTTCCAGTTCATAGCACAGTACCCATCAAATAGGGAGAACTTAATTGAGTAAACATAGTACGATAGAAAAAAAAGTAAGAAAAGGACATGAAGAAATGAAAAACCTGTTGTTGTGTTCTTTTTTTCAATGAAATCTTTAAGTTCTACTATTGATGGCTCACATTACCCCATCCTAAACTGGAAAGCAGCTACAAAAGTTACTAATTCCAAGCATGTTTGGCATGAAAAGAATAAGGGGTGCTGGAACTGTTTTTCTTATTTTTGTTTTTAAAGAAAGTTAGACTGCCTTTAAAAAAATGTATGAGCAGTGTCAAGTTCTTTGTATTTATTGCAACTCAGAAAAACTCTTCAGGCTCTAGAAACTTTCTTCAGCATGCTTTCTTTAATGTCGGTTCAAGACTAATGCAGCATCATTAGTAAGTTTTATCTACCATTGGTTAATTGTATTGTCTCTTAAGTTACTTCTTCTTGCCATATCCCATCAATCCATTTCTTCTCATTTCTGTGTCATTGTGCATGCTTTTAGCACCTCCCAGAATTCCTTTTTCCTTTCTTCCTAAGTCTTCCATCTCTATCAAGACTTGGTTGACATCTTACATCCTCAATGAATTGTTCTCTCTTGGCTCCATTGACCTTTGCCTTCTCTGAATTCCAGTGGCAGTTTTGGTATGCAATGGACTACTTAGCCCTTGGATTATATGCTGTAATGAATTGTCCTTTAATTGTTCTATTCAAGCAAGTCTTGGCTCTCTAACTAGACTGCAAGTTATTTGAGGGCATGGACTATATTTTCTTCTTCTTCTATGTCCTTTTTAATCCTTGCACAATACTTAATAGATGGGTGCTTCATAAATACTTGATGATTGATTCAAGTTTTAGTTGGTTCATATCTCAAGAGGCACCCAGTTAGATTTTTCCTCAATTTAATATAAAATAATAGGAAGAGTTTTCTACCCAAAATAATTTTAATAAAATATAAAATTTAAAAATATAAGGTGTATTCTTTCAAGAGTAAGGGCAAAATAGTGTAAGTGAAAACTGGCAAACCCTAATTTAGGAGAATACACTAATTAAAAAAAATCTTCTCTGTTGTGGTTCCAATGTTTAGAAATGTACAACCACATACCAATTTTGGAACTCACTAAGCAGATCTAAGAGGTCAAACACACAACAGCCATATCTTACCTTTATAGCAAAAGATCGTAGAACTCCCAACCTGTCAAGCTCCATGTTCTTGGAACACAACAGCAACTTACACTATGTATGTGCTATCTAAAGAAAACTAGCCAGTCACCAAGGGCAAAATTTCCTTCTCAGATCTCCATGGAGAACTTGAACTCCAACACATTGTGCTCTCCCTAAATTCATGAAAATCTTATTTGGTGCTTATCAGGAAAGAAAGAAACAAAAATGAGATTCATTGTTGGTTATATAAGAAAAAAAATACTTCACCAAACGTATTTTTTAAAATGTCATAGAAAAACATCTGTAAGCTGTTTAAATGTTGTAATCATATCACAGAAATTCAAGGATACTATTTCCAGTTGAAAAGAAAAAAAAAACTCTAGGCTTAGACTGTCCACTATAGCATAAATCTAATTCCTCCCTGCTTCAATAAATTATTGCATTCCTTGGAATTAAGGTTGAACTACAAGGGAAGTGCAAAAGACTTCATTTTTCTCCCAGTCAGACTCAGGTTTAAATGTTCTATCCTAGTTCTATCCTAGAAAAAAAAATCAACACTCTAAAGTATTCTGTTGAAATTAAAATTCAAAGAAGAAATACATAAAATTACTAATAGAGCTGGTCAATTCTTGATTGTCCATCTATAGACTATCCATTTTGGAGATTCCCTGTAGAAAATGTTTAATCTTAAATTGCCTTACCCCTGTTACCCAGTGGTACACTTAAAGGCTACTGTTCATTTATCATCATCAAAAGGCTTTTATTAAAGACTGAATTGTGTGTGACACTTGGCTAGGTATTGTACAAACGGAATTACACCCAGCTGATCCCTGGCCTCTAACAGCTTAAACCTTAAAGTAACTGATGTGAACACACATGTATGAGACACACTGGCTATGTTCCTAAAACACCAGACTTGCTAAATTCAACCAACCAATAAATTATTGGGAGGTTGGAGGTAGGGGGGAATTGTTGAATCAAATTAGTTATTTAACTGACTTGGTCCACAATTCAACAAGATGAATTCAGTTGAAATGGTCAAACTTGGAGCCCAGCACAAAAGGCTGTATCTATATAAACTAATACCTGAATGGAGATCAGACCATTTATAACAGATATAGATCAAGGGTAAAGACAATGTGACACAATGGACAGAGTGTTGGGCTTACAGTTGGGAAAACCTAGGTTCAAATTCCACTTCCAACACTTACTAGCTGTGGGACTCTGGGCAAATCATTTAATCTCTATGTGCTTCAAGCAGCTTCTACTAAGTCACTGACAGACTGCAATGTGCATTGTCAGAAATTGTGAAAATTGTGAAATCACAAGTACTTTAATAATTGTGTATATATCAATAGTAAAAAAGTGTCACAGTTTGAAGAACAAAGTAAGCTTACAATAAGAGTGGACATCAGTGAAGATTATCATAGGAGGTTCACGAGCAGACCGCAAAACATGAAAACACATGCTCAAAGAAAGAAAATTCCTTTTTAAAACCAGCTAAACAAAATTCCTCTAAAAAGTTTATCTGCTGTGTCCAGGCAATCCCACAATGAATCCCCAAGCCAAATGGAAATTATTTCTGAAACAGATGAATCTGTTCTTAAAAAATACTTCTCTCCTTTTAAGCTAGCAAGAATAATATTACTCCAAGTATTATCACATTTTTCCCCAGCTTAAAATGATTAATTCTTACTTAAAAAAAAGGAGGTACAAGGAATAACTAAGATTAACCATCAACATACTGAAAATATTTCCCTAACTACCCTTTTCCCTGAATAAGTTACTTTTAGTTTCAGTATCTAGCTATTTTCAAACAAGAATCGGAAACTAGTGTCCATCTTCCTCATTGAAAGGCTCATTCAGGTCTGCCTGTGCTGACAACCACCACTCACTTAGTTGTATGAGTTTTTGCAGGGTCAGCTGTCCAATGGCCCACCATCACAGATAATTTTACTTCCAGAAATTTGCTTCTTGTCACAGTCACATCAGGTGAAGAGAAAAATGAGCTAACAGTCTGCAGTTAGGGGTTGTTCAAGTAGCAAAGGGTTCAGTTCCTCTAGAACAATGACTCTCATTTGACGTTGGGTGATTGTGAGGTGAAATACTGTCCATACCTGAAAGGGGCCTTTGTCTATAGATGAGAGGAAATAGAACACCTGTGCCAGGAAGAGGAAAATGCAACTTCAAAATTTGGAGAGAAGGTGCCATTACGCATATATGCCAATAGACTTAAAAATTATTTATCTTTGTAAAAAAGAATTACACACACACACATATACACACAGGCAGATGATGCTTTGCTTTGCTGTTGGCACAATCATATTCTCCTCTTGAAACTGAATCAGCAGGGTACTTTAAGATGTCCTGTGACATTCCTAACATTGTATGGTAGTAGAATCACCAGCAAAAAAATCTTAGAACATGACCAGTGAATCATTCTTACAGAAAATATTTATTAAGTGCCTACTGCATACAGAGAACTGTGCTAGGTGTTGAGTAGGACACAGTGTAGATGAGGCATGGTCCCTTTCTACTGAGTTCTAGAACTAAAATATTGCTTATTATAGGGCAGCTAAGTGCTACAGTGGATAGAATGTTAGTCTTGGAGTTAGGAACACCTTAGTTCAAATCTGGCCTCAGACAGTTTCTAACTGTGTGATCATGGGGAAGTCATTTAGCTTCTATTTGTCTCAGTTTCCTCAACTGTAAAATGGAGGTAATAATATCACCTACTTCATAGGTAGTAATAGTATCACCTACATCATGAGTATCAAATAAGATCACATCTCTGAAATGCTTAGCATAGTGTCTGGCACATAGCAAATGCCATGTAAGTGTTAACTATTTGCTATTATTTATTATTATTATTATTATAACAACATGGTTAGAATGAAATAGGTATGTGCAGGGAGCAGATGGCATCAGGATAACAGCTGTTCTATAGTGAGATGCCGGGTGGCATCCTCAAGCAGGGTGAGCAGAAATGTCATGTTCAAGACTCCTTGAGACAGATAACAAAACAGTGAAGAATCATTTTGAACAATTAGGAAAAAAAAGTGCCAGACAGCCTAAGGTGGCTATCCAGGAATGGTGTAAGAGGAGTGTGAGCAAAGTCTTCATGTCAGTGGAGTCTAAGCTGCAGGTTCTCAAATAGGAACAGGATCTGCAAGAAGCACCTAAAGCTACATATCAAAGCATTTGGACACTATCTTTCGCTGTCCCATCTATGTGCAAGGATCATTTTATATCCCTGATATCATATCTGAATACAAAAGACACAACGGGTCACAATATTGTACAGTTGTCATTGAGAAGCTTTGGTAAGGATCAGTGTAAGAATGTTTTTAAATAAGAGGAAGTGGAAAACAACGAGAAAGAAAAGATGTGTTTCACCAAATGAATAAGAGAGCCAACCACTGACCCATCAAATGACTCTTCACTCTATTCTTGCCTGCAATGACCTTTCCCTCCAATCCAGCCCTTTCTTAGAATTTTAACTGTCACTTCTGACTACCATTGATCTTCAAAGATTAATACTACACTATCCAGAGCTCCTTTCAAATATTATACCTACTAGATGTCAACCAGAAAGTGTTTTAAGATGAGGCTTCTGAGTTACTAGGCTTTGTCCAGATGTTTCCATGCCTGTGCAAGGAACTCTCAAAAACACTACAAACTCTGACCCTGACCATCATCCCTACATGGGCAAAGACTCACCCAGCATTCATCCATCACACTGGTCACCCACCCCCCACAAAACACTGCACTCACAGAATGTCACTCACAAAGTGTCTTCAGTTTTCTAAGTATATTCATGTCCAGTTCAAAAAACTACCTAAATGTCCTGTCCTTCCTGTCACCACAGAGTCCTCAAACATTGACCAAGAACATAAATTGTCATTCTCTCTTGTTATCCACTCCCACACACATTCAACCTCTCTCCAAAACATTCTTCTCTCTCAGGGGCTCTTAACCTAGGAACCTGAAGTCCATGAGCTTGGAGGGGAAAAAAAATTACATCTTCATTTCAATATAATTGGTTTCCCTTGTAATGTAATCTATTTTATTTTATATATTTAAAAACACTGTTCTAAGAAAGGTCCCATAAGCTTCACCAGAATGTGAGAGGGTTCCATCACACACACACACACACACACACACACACACACACACACACACAAAACCAAAAACCAGTTAAGAATCCCTGGTTTATACTCTTTCAGTATTGAATTCAACTTCTCTAGCTCCCAAATCATTTCTGAACAATACAGCCCTAATTGCCTAATAGTACCCCTACTTATCTTACACTTTTAGATTCCCACTACATTGTCTCCCTGCCTGTTATTACTGTTTCACACCACAGTCAATTCTTACATTCAATAGTAAATAAGCATGTATTAAGTACATTGGGGAGTTTGGAACAAATAGGGAGATAAAAGAGCAATAAAAACATGAATAATATGGAAATTTGTTTTGCATGATTTCACATATACAACCTATATCAAATTGCTTAGCTTCTCAGTGGTGGGAATAAGAGGAAGGAGGAGAATTTGGAACTCAAAATTTTTAAAAACAAATATTAAAAATTGTTTTTACATGTAGTTGGAAAAATAAAATAAATTAAAAAAAAAGAAATAAAAACATAATTTCTCCCTGCAAGGAGCTTACAATCTGTTAATGATTTTACATGATTGTAAAGTACTTAGCACAATGTCTGACACATAACTAGCACTAAATTAAAAACTAGCTATGATGATGACAATGATGGTAATGTTGATGATGATGATAAAACCATAATATACTTTAGAATACAAGTACAAAAGTATAATAACATGCAATGCAGTATCTAAACTGCCTTTCTTAAAAATCCTTTGCTATGAGAAGAGCCAAAGCCTGGGAGAAGCTTTGGGTATAACTGTGATTCTTCTATTATGCATTTTTTTGTTGTTGTTAATTCTATGCCCATGGGCAGAAACTATACCTCAAACAGATTTGCCTGTTCTCCTGATTCTATTACTCCTTGCTCTCATAAACTCAGAGAAATATAGCTAATTCTAAAAGGAGGAGAGGAAACTCTGGAGCTATTCTGATTGGATGAGTCATAGTGACCACACCTTTAGACTTCATGAATATGAGATGTTGGGCCCCTACTCAGAGAAGAATAGAGTTAAAAGATAAAAGGTCACCATCTTTCTGAGAACCTTAGGGAAGTTGTGAGTTCCCTGAGATTTCCTCTGGTGTAAGCATAATATTCCTGCATCCCTGGACCTCATTGTGAAAAAACTGAAAATTGAGGATACATTGCCTTTCAACATCATGCAATTCATAGGAGCAAGATTAGACTTCAGAGATATGTCTTTTGTTGACGAGTTAAGTCTTCATGCCTGAGTCATAGACATAGGCTCTGACAGTGGTAGTGAGTATGCCAACTTGATGGAAATATTCCAGGAATCTAAGACCAACTATCTTCAGCTATGGATGGAATCAGAAGAGCAACTAAAGGCAATAAATGAGAGACAAAATCAAGAGTTACACTAGCATTGGTAATCTTCTAGAATGGCAGCATTATTTGAGGAGAGCAGAATTATTTGGAAACAGTTCGTAGTTAAGTCAACTGGTATTTATTAAGCACCTACTGAGTGCCAGGTATTGTGCACTTGGGATGCAAATAAATGCAAAAAAAATGCTCTCAAGTAATTCTCAGTCTAATGATTACATGCAAAGAACTATGTAAAAAGATAAAAACAGAGATAATCTTATAAGGCAGATTGGGAAGGGATCAGGGTCTGCCTTTGATGCTGATAACCTGTATGAAATTGGGCAAGTCATTTCAACTCCTTGAACCTCAGTTTCCTACTTTGTAAAATGAGAACATTGGGTTAAATGACCTTTGAAGTCTTTTCCAGTTTTAAATCCTATGATTCTATGAGTGTCTCTTTGGATATTACTATCTGGGAAGGAAGCAGTATGTATTAGGTAACATTATATGGTCTGTAAGAGCTTTTGTGGCTACTTGGGTTAGGTAAGAGCAGGTAGGTAACCAATAAAACAAAATGGATTGTGGGAGCCTGTGGTTAGGGGGAATGACAGTCAGAAATGATATGAAAACAAAAAAGATGGAAGAGATCTGAGGAACATAAGAATATGACTAAATATGGCATTTTTTTATAATATGGCTCATTTTTCCTTCATCGATTTTCACTTTGGACACTTTTTGTCTCCATGTTTTCTGTGCTGACCAAATTTGTCTCAAAATGAATAAAGTAAATTTCAGTTTCCATTTTGCCAACATTTTGATGCCATCGATCTTACAGATCAGCAGCCTCCAAAAGCAACTCAAAACAAAGGGCCCTCTTAGCTCATAGGCTGAAATACAAGATTGCATAATTAAAATGTAGAGATACTCTACGACATATTTAATTAATCCTAATTAATGTATCAATAATACTTCTGCAGCAGAGTGATTGTTTCCTCAGAGCAGCAAATTCTGAAACTCTATTGACAGAAACAATTGTCTGAAACTGTAGAAAACAACATATATTGAATCACTCTCAAGACTAATCTTAATTGAATTTTAAAGGGCAAAATGATCTGCAAAATAGCCACAACACAAAAGCCACCTGCCTTGCTTGGATTTCTTTCCTCTTTTTTTTTTTATTTTGGGACCAGAAATCTGTAGCCTTCCCCCAATTTCCATAATCTTTTAAAATCAAAGTATACCAGGTCATGCTGGTTTCATACCTGCAGAGAGACCTCTGAGTGACATTTAAGTCAACTTTGGAAATAGGCAGTCATCCACTTCCTTACAATAAATAAAGGAGAATGTCATTGTCACTTATTTTATTTGCACTTCAGTCCCTGAGATGACAGGAGACTAGGAAGTTTTGCCTGCTTATTTGTGAGCTGATTTTGGTACTAAGTGGTCAGTAGTTAATAATTTTCTTTTTTTATCTATAAAAATAGAGTGAGCCATGATAGTACAGATAACTCTTTGTCCACAGGTGTAATGTAAAAGCAGAGTTCCCTTCTGTTTCTGGCTGTCAGCCAGCTGACAAAGAAGAAGCTTGGAGGAGTGGCTAGATGGCTTACTAGACTTGGGATCAGGATGATCTGAGTTTGATTTCTGCCTCTAACATGTACTGTGTAGCTACAGTCAAGTCATTTAATTTCTTAGTGTCCCAAAAAACTCTGAGACTGTAAATTCCAAATGAATTAGAGGAGGTTTGCCCAAATGGATAAAATCATAGGTCTGGACCAAAAAATATAATGAAATAATCCTATTGCAGCTCTTTGTTTAATGGTCTCATGTGTATTTTGTCTCCCCAACTAGATTTCATGCTCATTGGGGATAAGAACCTTACCAAGATATATTGCATTGCAGTGGCAATGATAGGAAAATCACTATTTTCTTTTTACCAGTAAGATGATGTTTTGAAATTTGAAATTATATTACTGACTTTCTTTAATCTTCACTAAGCAGTTATGAAAAATTGCTGAGAATAGTGACAGGGTAATTTAGTAGACAGAGGAACAGTTTTGTTGTAAAAAAGATACGGGTTCAAGTCCTAACTCTAATATATCTGAACTATATAACCAGGGGCAAATCCCCTAATATCTCAGGATCTCTTTCATTTCTAACCCTAGCTCAGAGCTGAGTACCTCAATAAATGTTCACTAATGACATAGAAGTATTTAACTTTACTTATCTTTGAATCCAATCCAGATGACTGTTTATTTTATGTTAATGATACTCCCAAAGCCTCTTGTGAACTGATGCAAAGTGAAGTGAGCAGAACCAGGAGATCATTGTACACAGTAACAGCAATATTGTAACAATGATCAAATGTCAATGACTTAGCGACTTGAATCAATACAATGATCCAAGACAATCCTAAAGGTCTGTGCTGAAAAATGCTACCCCACCTCCAGACAGAAATCTGACAGACTTTGAGGACAGATTGTGGCATACTTTTATCATTTATGTCTCTCTTTTTTTTATTTTTTAACATGGAAAATATGGAAATGTATTTGTATAATGTATATATCACTTGCCTTTTCAGTGGATGAGGAAGTGGCAAGAGGGAGGAGAAGAATTTGGAACTCAAACTATTTTTTAATAAATGTTTAAAAAATAAATAAAAATTTAAATGATACTCCCATGTTTTCACTGGGTCTCTATTTGTTTAAACTACTTCTGAAATGAAATTCTAATATGTTGGACAGTTTTTCTCCAGTTAAGTAACAGCCTTACCGATATATACTGCATTGCAGTAACGATGTTAGGAAAGGCACTCTTTCTTTTACCAACAGAATGATGTTCTGAAATTTTAAATCATATCACAGAGTTTCTTCAATCTTCATTAAGCAACTATGAAAAATTACTGAGAATAGTGAGTTAGTGCAATTTAGCAGATAGGGGACAGTTCTGTAGTAAAAAAGACATGGATTCAAGTCCTAACTCTAACATATCCTACCTGGGTGATCAGGCACAAATCCTTTAATAGCTCAGGATCTCCAGTAAATCTCTATAATATTATTATGGCCAAATGTTCAATTTGCATTGGTGCAGACAGTTTTCGCTTTGAGCTTCCTGCACCAATAATAACACAGGTCCATATCAAAAACAAAAGAAAACACACAAAAGTAAAAGAGATACAATTTAAAATTAAAGAGTAACAGTGTGTGACCTGTTAAGATTCCCAGCATTTGCTCATTGACATCTAACCTGAATCTAAATACATTTTCACCAAATGTCCATGTGGGTTCTCTTCTGTGAATAATATTTTCATATCATAATAAAGTCTTTCTACTTTTCACTTAAAAAAAATCTGAGGATCAAGACAGACATATTTTACTCTGAATTTCACACTGTACTGAGTAATGAAAGCACATATTTTTATATAGCTATGGTTACAAAACACCGTCGCATTTGATTTATACAACAATTCAATTCAACAAAGATTTAGTAAATATGAGTATTCTTCCCATTTCATGGAGGAGAAAACTGACTCAGAGAGATCAAGTCCCAATGACACAAAGCAAAACTATGTTAGTCTAAAGTCCAAATCATGCAGTATGATCCGAATTCAAGGTCCTTTCCACCACACCTAGGGAGGGGAGAGGAACTTCAATCACTAAAAATCAATTGTTTCCCTTATCACATCTTTACTGTTCTAACACTGTCATCCCAGTATCATATATCCCAGAAATATGGCCTACTTGTCTGAGATTTTTGCCTGTTTCTAGATGAAGCAAATTTGAGTCATTGAGTAAATTAGAAGTATTTAGAGAAATTTTAAAACAGTAGCTAATCTTTTTTTTTTCCAGCTCCTTGGTCTTTTAAAGTGTGTAATCAACCTTAATGTCACATCACAATTTTGTAGCTGGGAATACTATGCAAATGAAGAGAGACCCCTTTTTGAAATGTATTGGTTGAATTTGGGGGTGTTTAAGTCAACTAAGAACTGAAAATATAATAAGGTATTCTTCAGATGTTCCTGAAATTCCCAGGGAAACATCTAGGATACCAGGAAAATTATATGGTTTTCTTCAAATAATAGCTAACCAAACTATTCATCATAGTAAATGTATACAACTGTTCACTTGGGTTTCTTTGGGGAAAATTTGGAGTAATTATATTAGTAATAAGATGGTTTACATGTGGAGACAAATATCTCCTGTCTGCATTTATTCCATTATTCAATTTTTAAAATTTTATTTATTTTATTTAGACTTAAGAAATAAAACAAGCATTTCTATAACATAGTAGAATAGGAAAAAAATGATGATTGTGCATGAAACTGCAAATCTATTACGTATTACCTATTTTTTTAAGTATAATATATGTTAATTTTTTTTCTTTTCTACATTCTTAGAGTTAAAATTATATACATGCACACAGAATGACAGCAAGAAGAAAAAGAATGTGAACAGGAGGACAAGGAAGAGGAGAAAAAAGGAGGGGAGGGAGAAAGAAAGGGAAGAAGAGAAAGTAAAAGATAGGGAAGCAAGGGGAGTGGAAGGGAGTAGAATGAAGGGGGAGAGAGACAGAGAAAGGAAGGAAAGAAGAGAAGCAGCGAAGTACAATAGATCTGGAAGTTTTTGTGGACTACTGATGAGTTGATGACAGTCATGAAAGCTAGGCTTGGGGGATGGAGGTAGAGCTGAACCAGTAGCAAAGACTTATCTTTTTAGTAGCAATAATCTGCTACTGTTGTCCTATGACTGTAAAACATGAAACAGTCTTTGAAGAACTGAAAATGAATATCACACACAGGTCAATGAAAGGTGCATGGTGGGTGTGAACAAGCTATAACATATGACCAAAAAGGAACTTTGAAGGAAAAAAAAGGAATAACAGACATTATCAGGGAAACGTATGATAGAAGAGAAGATGGGCTGGTCATGAGGCAAAGGTGAGGAAGGGTGGACAGGTAGAAAAGCAGTGTGTTCAACTGGCATCTTTATAATGTTAAGAAAAAGAGAGGAAGGTCTCTAGCACTTTGGGAAGACCCTCTGTGACTAATATTGGAGGACAATTGAACAGGGTAGGCTTGGATGAATAGGTTGCGATTTTCATGACTGGAAGGGAACATCCAAACTGTTTAAATCAGACATCCATTTTAGCATTTGTTTGGCTTGGGCCTGGAGGGTAGAACTTGTAGCTACAGTGTTAAAATTGTAGAGGCAGGTATCGGTTTGATGTAAGGAGAAATTTCCTAACAATTAGAGCTATCCAAAAGCGAAACGGGGTACATTGGAAGGTACTGAGGGTGCCTATCATTGAGAATCTTACTGGCTACTCATATTTTTGGAGATAGGGTAGAAGGGATTCTTGTTCTGATATGGGATAAACAAGATGATTTTTTAAAGTCATTCTAATTCTGTAATTTGATAATTCTGTGACCACATTACTTTCAGGTTTCTCTTACTAAAGTAACTCTAATCAAAATTTTGTATTGTACTTATGCACCTACTACTGTGGCCTAACCCTCTACTATTTTTTCCATTGTCATTAATATCTGTCAGTGATGGTATAATTGTTAATAATAGCAATGAATCATAATGCCCTTACAAAATTACTACCCTCTAATGTCCTTAAGTCTATTTTATGCTACTTATAACTCCATTTTCACAAAATTATTTTTTGTATGGAAGGCAAGGCTAGATACTAGAAATTTCCTTTTAATGATGCTAAGAATCTTTCTGACTCAATTTCTCTGCTTTGGTTCAATCACAAATATCA
The DNA here is from genome assembly GCF_003287225.1 of Phascolarctos cinereus. Taxonomy (NCBI): domain Eukaryota; kingdom Metazoa; phylum Chordata; class Mammalia; order Diprotodontia; family Phascolarctidae; genus Phascolarctos; species Phascolarctos cinereus. Next base: position 226,899,993 of record NW_027556098.1, on the reverse strand, counting down.
ATGTTGCAAAACAGCCCAGCTGTATAGTTCAAATATAACTGGTAACTTTCTCTTTGCAGTCCAAAATTTGGAGACAATTTCCCTGATCGTCAGGGATAAATTCCACAATAGTTGCATGGACTTTTAGAAATCATAGTCTAGATAAGAAGTAGTGTATTTTTAGCTGAAGAAAAAAAAAAGAAGAGAGGAGAGGAGAGGAGAGGTGAGGATAGAAAAAAAGAGGAAAGGAGAAGAGAAGAGAAAAGAGGAGAGGACAAGAGAGGAGAGGAAAAAGGAAGGGGAGGGGAGGGAAGGAGAGGAGAGAATTGATGGGTGGGGCTGTAATCACAGAAGTGAATCTGCAAAAGGACAATGAAAATTTGACTCCTCTCTCTTCCCCCATGACTGCAGATGGCAGAAATTTCATACATAATTTCTCTATTTCTTTAAGTTGTTCCTAATTCCTATTTTTTTCTTATATAAAACTACGATCATAAGCATTATATGACTCTTTTCTATTACTTAATTGTATTCACAGAGATTGCAATGGAAGAAGTGAATTAATGCCTAGGAAAATATACAGAACTAAACAGAACAGAGGTCTGAACTTTGTCTAAAGTAGCTAGGGTTTTATCCTGGCTTTCTTGGCTCTGCGCTATAGTCGCCATGGTTTTAGTCTTCATATTAAAAAAATATTTTAAGGTAGACAGAGATAGACAAACTGTTAACTGAGAACCCTTTACTTACAGGCTATGGCATCATGATTAAGTAGGATTCAAATAACTGAAATTCTCAAGTTAGGGACTACCTTTTGCTTCCCTCTCACAGTCAAACTTTCACTGATAACACAATTCATTCATCATATATCTCAACCTATGAGGGCTTATTTTACTAATTTTTTTGTGGGATCATGTACAAAATTGTCCAATACCTTGGTCATGGCGAAAAACACATCATGCCTAAATATTCTGGGTAAATGGATTTATATTACCATGCTTTAATATTAGTTCACTCTGATTATAGCATTTATTGTGATCATAGCAATAGATCTAGCACTTATGGTAATATAAAGTTTTTGCATGCATAAATTCTCATTTCTTAAGTTGACTATCACTTATTTCCTTGTTATCTGTCTCTGTGAGAAATTAAGCTACTTCTGGAAAGAAATTTTAAAAGAAATAATAATGGATAAACTTGGTTCATTTTTGTTTTGTTTTGTTCCTACCTTAAATTTCTTTCCTGTTTCTTAAAATCAGACTGTTGATTAGCAACCACTAGAAGACCAAGGATCAGTCCCTTGGGTGTAAGTTGGAATCCATACTTTAATTCTCATGAACTGCTATCCAGAATACCAAATTTAATTTCTTTGGACACAATATAATTTTTAAATGCATTCCAAAGACCAAGGAAAGTGAATGTATTGTTTATCTTGGCATGGAGGAAAATAGGGGGGAAAAAAAGTTCAGTAAAAGATAATAGCAATAAAAAATTCTTAACCATTTAACAGATTTATGTCTTCCTAGCTGATTTTTCTATGGGTATGAAAGTATGTACTGGATTAATTTGCTCTGAAATTGGTGAAACTGCTGCCCCAAACAATAAAATACTACATGAATGAAAAGTATCACTTAGGAAATTGAAATAGCTTAATAAGGATTTCAGCAATTTAATATCAGAAACAGATGCTTTGCTTACATTACAATAAACACAACTGGTGGGAAGTTGAAAGATACAACCAGTTTTTCTTCCCATATAATGTCAAATAACTACATTTTTTTTCCACTCATCTTATAAAACTTTTGCAGTCTTGTATTTACAGCTTTCAGTAGCCTAAGCCTAATTTTCCACTGGCAGGCAAGTTGTCATCAAGTCAAAGGAAAACCCTGTCAACCATTCCCAATTGCTGCCATCCTCCACTCCCCCATGCTCGTGTAGAAGGCTTTGACACAGCACAGTGCATGATTCCAAGCACCTCCCTGGGATTAGGCAGCCTGTGCCAGGGACAAGGTCAAGGCTAGCAGCCATGTGCCTGGGTATTCTCTCAATTTCATGGTACTGCCATTACATGCCCACTATTTTCATCCTCACACTTTGGTAACAAATGGCAAAAAAGCCGCTTGGAAAACTACATGTGTTGACAATTGAGATTGGTATGTTCAGGTAATTCTCCCCTTTAACCAGGCACAAGAATATTTAGTGAAGAATGTGGGATGGGAGAGGCAGAGTTTCCTCATACAGTTCCATATCATGATTCCAATAAGTAAAATTCAATTCAGTATGTGTCTTAAGCAACAGTATCTTTTTTTCCCTATGATATCATCAGTCCTTTATATTTCCATCAGCTGAAACTAAGCAATAGATTTTTTGTGCTCAGAGAGAAAACCAATTTTATATAGCAGAGATTCTTGATTTTTTGCATGTATCTTAACTTTTGTATGTATCTTTGGCAGTCTAATGAAGTCTACTCTCAGAATAATGTGTTTAAATGGATAAAATAAAATATGTAAGCATACAAAGGAAATCAATTGTATTAGATACTTATCAAAATATTTAAAATTAAATTTATGGGCCTCAAGTTAAACATCCCTCATTTCAAGTAATATTGTTATATCCAATGAACCTAATTCATTCTTTAAAAGCAACGGTATACAAAAATGTTTTCCTATGATTTAACTTATTCGTTTAATAAGCATTTATTAAGAACCTGCTATTTGTCAGACAATGTACTAAGCACTGAGTGTATAATGATGAAAGAGAAATAATCCCTGGCTTCAGAAATTTACTTTCTGTTGGGGACTGGGAGGAGGATAAATATACTGTTAAGTAGATATAAAATATGTACAAAAATACAAAATGATTTGAAGGGTCACAGGAACACTAGCAACAGAGGGGGGTCAGGATGGAGTTCATGTAGGAAATAGCACCTGAATCAAAGCTTGAATTGACTTAGGGAAAATTGCTTTGAGCTCTGTATCTCCCCAGTAGCCCTACCATTTGTATAAAGTGGAACTTAAGCTCATTTGGGGCAGAGGCTGGTTTACTTTTGTCTTTATATCTCAATTAGGTGCTTAAAACATGCTTATTTAATTGAAAATAAATACACATTTGTAGACCTTCAAAAAAATTTAAATTGTGACATACAAAACTAAGTACGCTATTCATACATAAAAAATCCAACATATTGTCTGTATTTTTTTTTAATGTAGCAATGGGCTCAAGAGAGTAAAATGAAGAGTGTATCATAGCATTTGATTGCCTAGAGTCCAGTGTGAATACAGAAATGTGAAAACTATGAGAAGTATTGACATTCCTCTATACTCTTCTCATTAAGTATATTTTTATGTGCAGGAGAAGATGGAAGGAGAGCATGTCTTTGCAGTCTGAATATAGGATAATGGATAATATTGCACCAGGAGACAAAGAGTAATAGATTCAGTAACGTTCAGGTTAATGAGAGTTGTGTTGTAGCTGGATATCAGAGAAAAGACTTTTTGACCCACATTGCCCAGGTTAGGGCTTCCCAGCATATTCTCAATTTATTAGATAATACCCAGTTATTTTCTTTAGCCAGCCATGTTCTCTATTCATTCAGATAAGTCCTCACCTTTCTTTCATGTCTCTACCTTCCTTTGTCTTGCTTTTGATTCTGACAACCAAATGGGGCCACAGTTACATTCCTGTGTTTAGGTTTATTAAGTATGCAACTTCCATAGCAATGGAAGGCATTTTTACCAAACTACTGAGAATCAGCAAGCTGCAAATGTGCTCTCTGGCATTTATTCATGTTATTCATTTGCTCATTCATTTAATCATTCTTTCCTTCAACAGATATTTAAGCACCTAAGTCCATAATATTTTGCCAGGATACCAAGGCAGCATAAGACAAGGTCTCTACCCTCCCTATAATCTGAAGATTGTGATGCCCTAGAAAGAGCTTTGTAGTCAGGTGACACTATAGCTGTCCTAAAGCATGTGGAGTGTTGTCATACAGAAGAGGGATTTGCTTTGTTTTGCTCTAGAAGATAAAACAGGAAGGAGGACTGGGAAAGTTGCAAATAGGAATTTTTAGGATAGATATGAGGAAAAACTTCCCAGCAATTTGAAAAGTGAAATGGACTGCTTTGGGTCTGTAGTAGGTTTCTCCCTCCACCTCCTGCCTCTTTTAAACAAAGGTTTTGAACACCACTTACTGAGTATGGTGTGACTAAAGATTCTTCTTCACATTTAGGTTGAATTAGAAAGGCTTCTGAGGTCCCCTCTAACTGTAATTTTATAATTCAAAGATCCCCATAGAGCAAGCATTTTTAACTTTTTTTTACATGTCATGGAACCCTCTAGCACTCTAGTGCTCCTTTTCTCAGAATGATGTTTTTTAAATGCGTTTTTTAAAAAAAAGGAAACCAATTAAAACAAAATACATTATAAAAACAAAATTAAGTTCATGAGCCCCAGGTTAAGAACCCTTATCCTAATAGAGTAATGTCAAAGCCTAACTTGTGTTTCAAGTTCCTCCTCAAGAAAAATATCAAGGCCTAAGGAACAATTTCCCATAGCTTTTGTTTGGAAATCCATAGAAATGTGACCTTTTTGTGATGTTGTCTTCCAAAAGAGGACCAAACCCTATATCACTTTCAATATAAATGTCCGAAGACTTTGGCCTTGGACTCTCCTCTCCAACATATACTTATGGGGTATACTAAGCTGATTGTTATTTCACCTCCTAGGCCTCTTTTGGAAACTATTTCATCAATTAAATTTAATAAATATTAATTGTGTATTATGTGTCAGTTACTATACTAAGCCCGAGGGATATAAATAAGGAAAAGAAAGACAGTCCCTTCCCTCAAGGAGTTTACAATCTAATGGGGAGATAACACAGACACACAGACACACAGACACACAGACACACAGACGCACAGACACACAACACACACACACACACACACACACACACACACACACACGCATGCACACACACAAAGAGACACCGGAAAGGGGGACCCTTCCCACCACCCCTACCCATGAACTATCCTGTGCAGGAGCATGAATTTATTTTATTTATTTGTTTGTTTGTTTGTTTGTTTATTTGTATACTTATTTATTTATTTGTATATTTGTTTATTTGGTAAAGTCCAAACCAAGTAAAACTGCTGAAGGAGAGTAGAGTGAGTTATCTGGGAAGTTCAGACCTCAGCCCTTTATAAAAGAAAGCTTTAGGAGGAGTTTAGAGCTTCACCCTCCATCTATAAGGAAGAAGAGGCTGGACTGAGGAAGGTCAGAAGGTATTGATTATGTAACACTGATACCTTGAGGATGAGATTTTCAGATGACCAGGTGATCAGTTTTTCCTGGGGGAACATGATGTCCCTGGAGTCCAAACCAAACAGAGGTAGTGATGGAAAGTTAGCTCAAGTAAAGTGATTTAGGACTTAGAAAGAACAATCAAAAATGACTTCCCAACTTCCTGATGTCGGTCAATTCACTTAACCCTTTCTGTGCTTCAGCTGTATTACTAGCTCTGCCCCTTGTTTATGGCATGACATCAGACCTACCATCATCATATTGTCCATGCACTGGGCCACAGGTGCTAGATAAATGCCACTTGACAATGATGATGCCTTCATATCCATGAACCTGCCTTTTTCCATTCATAATGTAAGAATATTAATATTTGGCATCAGGTGGCATCTTCAAAATACCTTAGATGAAAGTTGCTATTGAAATGCTAATGACTGTTTAGTTGCTTCTAGAGGACCAATTTGTAATACAGTTCTTTGGATTAAAATCAGAAGCAACCCATCCTCTGTAGCAACAGACTGAAAAAAAGAATTACACCAGTGTATCAGTGCTTAAAAAAAAGTGCTAGGTTAAAAAATGCAGTGTAATGGAAGTTAGCCACTTAGCTATTTCCATTTGCAAAAGAGGTTTCAAACGAACCTCAAACATAAGAATCATCTTTTATTCTTTCTTTGAAGAAGGAAAAAAAACCCAGAAAGCAGAAATCATGACTTGTTTACCAGAAATCAGAGAATGCTAGATCTAGAAGGGAACTTAGAATTAGTCTAGTTTAGCTTTTTCATTTTACTATTCAAAAAACCTAGGCCAAACAAGATTAAGCAATTTGCCTAAGAAAAATCAGATCATTCAGTGGTAATACCAAGACTAGAACTCAGATCTCATCACTCCCAGGCCAATGCTTTTTTAAAAAAAATTTTGGGGGGTGGGGGTGGGGAGAGGAGATGTGGAATAGTTCAGGGAACTCAAGGTGTGGAAAGTTCTGCTACCAATACAGGTGATTACACTGTCATTTATAGCCTTAGTTGCCTGGAACTGAGAACATATATGATCTGCCCAGCATCACATAACTAGTTTGTGTCTTCCTGATATTAGCTGCCCCAACTGTATCATGATTAATCAAATAATACTGTAATCTCCTCAAAATAACAGCGTACTTTAAAATGTGTATTTTGGAAAAAAAATCATTATAATATGGCTGTTAGCCCTAACATTCTAATCAGTATTACAAGGAGGTTCTGTTGTATCATAAGTGACTTTTAGTCATTGGCTTCTCTTTGGTCAAGTTGGAAAGAAAGCAGTCACTCTAAATGCCAGTCCAAAAATTAGAGATATGAAGAGTTGGGGGCATAGAAGGAATTCTTAGACCCTTATGTTTCTACAAACCTTCTTTCTGCAAACCTGGGCTTTCACTCCACTTTTACTTCCACCACAAAACAAGCAAGTGGTGGTTATGATTTTAAATGAAATCTCAGGAACTTTGGGGAAGGGGCTTTTATGTCACTTTATAGTTTTAATAAAATAAAAGGGTCACTTGCTTTTCTCAACAGGCAGTTCCAGTCCTCCAATGAATCAGTTGATAAGAAATGAGTTCAGAGGTTGTATGTCTTTTTATTTTTAGAAATCAATTTATCTAAAAAAGGAAAAGTAACATGGTGTAGTCAAAGACAGGCTCACCATCATGAAGATCTGGATTCTAGTCCTATGTGACCCTATTAGATGTAACCTTTCAATGTTCCAGTCAGCTTTATAAGACAACAAAGTAGAAATTAGCTGAACTGATATTTTTATTTTAAAGTGTAAAAAACATAGTTCATGGGCAGTACAAAAGCAGGAAGAAACAGCTAGATTTAGCCCCTGAGCTATAGTTTTTTGACCTCTGGTCTAGATCATAAAAATAAAGGTGATCTCATGGGGGTAGAAGGAAACCCCACTTATCAATCAGGGCTGAAGATAGCATTTTGACTCATACTAAAATAATATCTTAGCTAAATTGGAAACTGATGAATGCTTACATTGCTTGATAGGCTCCAAAACAAAACTAGAATAGGAAGAAGTGAAATCAACACAACATAAAGACATAGGAAATGAAAACAACAACAACAACAAAACACTTTACAGTATTTTTGCTTGTAATAATTGAGAAGAGATTTCATACAGACTTTGGATTTGGTTATTCTGCTATCCCTGAAACTGAAGCCCTAGAGGCCCAGTGGCATTATCAAGAATGAGAATACCCCTTCCCCCTACTCTGGGATGAAATTTCATGAAAATATGCTCCAAAATTGCAGATTAAATACCAGATTTCCAAATCACACCTGGAACTTTGGGTAGATTACCTCTTCAGATTCTCTTTTCTATAAGCTGTTGTTGTCATTTGCCCTTTATTCTGGAAGTGGACTATCATGAGGGTGATATCTTGATTTGGATTTAAGTAAGGCAGAGATATACAAGGTCATCTGCCTCACTCCTCCAGTCATTGTAAGTTTAATGGCATGACAGAAGTCAAGACAACTTGAGATGGCCTGGGATGCAGTGGGTGACCTTGGCCTTTCTAAATTAAGGTCTTTCCCAGGCCTCAGTTTGTCTGAAGTAATGTCTTTTCAATAACTAAGGGCTAGATAAGAATAGAACATGATATATCAATTTATCTTTTCTCCTACTAACTGGCCATATTCTCTGTCACTGCTCAAATCATACCAACTTTCACAACATCTCTGGCATTTGTCCCTTTCTCTCTTTTACCACTGAAATCACACATGTAGAGGCCCTCATTACCACCTGCTTGGACTATCGTATTAGACACCCTATTTAATTTCTTCCTCAAGGCATTTTCTGTGTCTCACTCACACAGACACGGGCAAACGCAACCTTTCTCCCTCTCCCCTGCTTAGCTTATGCATTCCTCTGTTTTCTCATTAAAGACCTATACAACCTTGCTTCAACCTACCTTTCTGATTTCATTGGACATTACTCCCCCTTCTAAGCTCTGTGAATTAGCCAAATTGACTTTCTCTCTGTTCCTCATGTATGACACCATCTTCCATCTTTACCCCTCTGCACTGGTGTCCCACATGCTTGGACTATACTCCCTATTTCCATGTTTGTGGGAGGTTAGGATAAAAGTTTTGAGAGGAAATATCTATTGTTATATGTATTAGTATGCTATTTCATTGCATCTTTTTCTTCAAAATAAAACGACCTCTAACTGACTGATAAAAATGAACATTTTGGTGTGGGACTTGAATTCTATGATCTAGAGAGAATCCTGACCAATACCTAGAACCTGAGGGGCCTATGAGTGAAAGAGCTCTTGACTACTGTAAGTGTATACTTAAATAGATATGACATTATCTTCCTTTGAATTGAAACTCAAGTACTAATGTTTACATGAAGTCCTTCCAGATCCCCCAACTTCTTGTGCCCTCCCTCTCATAATATTTTGTATTAAATAGATGTGTGTGTTTATATATTAATTTATACTTATGCTATATATGTTTTTATATGTACTTATTTCTTCTAGTAAAATGTAAACTTATTTGTGAGTTGGGATTATTTTACTCTTTGTACTTTCTGATTGTACACTCTTTGTATTCCCAAAGCCTAGCACAGAGGCCAGCATATAGTAAGTGCTTAATAAATGTTGCTAATGACTTTCTCACTTTAACTTCATGTAACCCTTTCTAATGTGATTTTAATGCATGCAGCATGTTATATTGTGTATTATAGTTACCTGTACTGATATCTTTTACCTCTCCTCACTTGCTTACTCCCTAAGGACTGGTACAATGGCTTATTAAAGCTTTGTTTAGTAACTAACTTTGTAATGTCACTGCTCACAGTGGCTGATTAGTTGTTGAATGAATAAATGAGTGGATGACATTCAGTAGTTTGAAACTATCACTATACATTATACAGAAATGAAAAACACCAAACAAAATAAACACTCCTCAGTACAACCATTTTGATATGACAAAAAAAGGAACAAGGGGATTGAATAGAAACTACATATAGAATAGCAGGCCTCAACGTCTTTACTACTACATGCATTTATTACTACTATATGCATTTAGAGGATATGGTATCCCCAGGTTAAAATGATATTAGCCAAATGAGATCTTGAAATTATTCCATGTGGAATATTATCACGGCCATAAATTGTTGAGTGGCTATGAATACGTCCATTAAAGAAAACAACCAAAGGTAAAATTCCATTTGTTTTTTGTAAACAGACATAGCCTATGTTCTTACAGCAGGAGAAATAAAGAACCCATAGGTGAATTTGCTGTGTAATCCAATTTTAACAGCACAACAAAGACTACCTCATGGGTCTACAATCCATAACTCCGATTTAAAAAAAAAATATTTTTTTTTTTCTAAATACAGCAGACAACAGTGAAGATAACATATTCTGGGAAGATCAGGAACAAAGAAATAATGAAAGTGACAGAGAATAGTGATGATTAAAAAGAATAAAACGTCATTATTTGAAGTGAAATAAATGTTTAAAAAATCCTTTTCTTGGTAAGTATATTGTTAATATGGTTATTTCATTTAATTATTTTTTTCTTTGTGTAAAGAAACCAGAGAGACAACAGGCTACTACTAGGGATAAGTAGGACAAAGGTCATCAGGCTTTTCATTCTTCTCCAACCAACCCAGGCCTTGAAATTTGCATATAAGGGTGGTTCATAACAGGGGAGGTGAAAAGCTGTTTCCTCACCACTCTTTCACCCATATTCTTTTCCAACTGAGGAAGCAGAGCTTTGGAAACCTTGCCCTAGCTAGCAGGGTATAAGAACCAAGGACAGAAATTAATTGGGGGGCAGCTAGGTGGTATAGTTGATAGAGCACTGGCCCCAGAGTCAAGAGGGCCTGACTTGAATCAAAACTCAGGTCAAAGGACCCAAGTTCAAATCTGGCCTCAGATACATAGCACTCACTAGCTGTGTGACTCTGGGCAGGTCACTTAACCCCAATTGCCTCACACACAAAAAAAATTGACCATAACACATAAGAGACTTAAACTGAGGGGGCTCAAAAGAGACAGAATAGAGGAAAAGGTTAAAGGACCTTAAAGTTTAAAGAAGAATTCAACAAGTAGACACAATCTTAGCTTGATTAATTCTTAACTTCTATAAGCAGCCTAGTTTAAGGGAAGAATTTCATAGCAATTGACTAAGAACTCTTCTTAACTTCACTATTACCACTGAAGGGGCCACCATCCTCCTAATCACCCAAGCTTCCAATCTAGCTATCATCCTTGATTCCTCACTTTCCCATATTCAATTTGTTGCCAAGACTTATAGAGTTTACTCTTAAAATATCTCTCATGTATGTCCTCTTCTCTCCTCTGATACTGCTATCACCCTGGTACAGGTTTCCCTCCTCCTCTGTGCCTCTTGGCTTTCCTGGAGTCCTTCAGGTTTCCACTACTTCAAAAGGCCTTTCTTAATCCCTGTGGACTATAGTGTTTTCTGTCTATGGATTGTTTCAACTTTATCCTGTACATAGCTTCTTTGGACATAGTTGTTTACACTTATCTTCCTCATTAGATAGTGATTTCCTTGAGAGCAGGGACTATCCTTTGCCTTTCTTTGTATCCTCAACACTTAGCACAGCACTTGCACATAGTAGGGGATTAAAAAATGTTTGTTGACTGACTGACATCATCATCAATGTTGACATTCCTCCAGTGATGCAGATCACAACCCATCCATACCTACAAAATTAATGGCACTATTGTCCATGGCTCTCATAAATCCATAAATTCACCACAGAGGGACCACCAGACATATTGGGAGTTTTCCTTGCTTTCTCTCAACATTGGGAGGATATCAAAGGAATGCACAAGTTGTACATCAGTCACCTCTTGCTTTTGTCCTAAAATCAGGGCTGCTTCTTTTTTGCTCATATTTTTACTTGATGAAATGTACTTAATACATTTGTCATTGTTGAATCATTTCAGTCATGTCTGTCTCTTCATGATGCCATTTGGGGTTTTCTTGGCAAAGATACTAGAGTGGTTTGCCATTTTCTTCTCCAGCTCATTTTACAGATGAGAAACTGAGGCAAACTGGTAAAAGTGACTTGCCCAGGGTCATACAGCTAGTAAGTGTCTGAGGCTAGAGTTGATCTCAGATCCTCCTGACTTCAGGGCTGGTGCTCTATGCACTATGCCACCTAGCTGCCCTTACTTAGTATGTAGCATGTGCCTAATAAATATTTATTGGTTGACTAATATCCTTTATGCCATTTCTCCTTAATTTTTTGTTTGTAATGTATTGCAGCCAACTCATACTTAGCATGCAAGTCTCCATTGTCCTTTGGGTAATCTTCAATTTTAATTCTTCAGAAACCATAAACGTCCATGACTTAAAGCCATTCAACACCACTTGAAGAATTTGGGGCCTGGCGGAAGCCTGGAGTCATTAAAATAGCTTTTCCCCAAGGCTGTCCAGCATGTTCTTATCCTGTTGGTTTCTGTGCCCAATTCATGTGCACTTGCTATATCTATCCAAGATATATCTAAGAAATGGATGAGCTGCATATCATAGTCTGAACAATGAGAGTTCTTTATCCACTTAGTTTTTCCTGTATGGTTAAACTCTTTAGAGTGATTATGAATATCATTCAGGAAACTCTATGATATGCCAAGTCTTGGTACAATCAACTCAATGCATCCTCAAACAATAAGAGCTTGTGGGGCAGCTCTGCGGCATTGTGAATAGAGTACTAGCCCTGAAGTCAGGAGAACCTGAGTTCAAATGCAGCCTCAGACACATAACACTTACTAGCTATGTGACTCTGGGCAAGTCTCTTAACCCCAATTGCCTCACAAAAACAAACAAAAAACAATAAGAGCATGAAATGTCACCACCATGTCCTGCATGGCATTGGCTCACTCTTTAGTGAGTACATTTTATGACTGTTGAAGTTAATTGTCCTAGAATCCTCAAACACGTTTCTCTCTATTGTAACCTTGATTTTTATATCTTCTAAGTAGACTTTTTATTGGAGGAGAGCTTTGTGCCTTTTGAGTTTCCACAGTTATATGAGAAATAAGAGTTTGATAACTGACAAATTCTGGGATTTGTAGTTGAGAGGTGCAAGTATTGCCTTATTCCTATGAGAGAAATTTGGGCTTTCATGATTTTTGAGCCAGAAGGAAGATATGAACTATAAGTGAGAAGGTTTTTTTTTCTTTGTTAGTTCGTTTGTTTTCTGTTTATGGACTAAAAACTTTATTTAAAAAAAATTGATTAGATATCAACACACTCACAGAGAAGATAAGAAACAAATCTGACACAGTCTAGCCTGGCCCCCACTGCCTGAAGTGCAGGTATGTTAGTTTTTTACTTTTCTCTCTCTTTCTCCTCTTCTAGGTATGAGGCCCAGGCACCCTGGCTTCTCAGGGTTTCTACACTGGGCTAATGGGTTGTACCATCCCACCTGCAACATTTCTTTTAAAATTACTTGAGAAAGAAACCATGAGAGAGATACCATTCCCTGCCTCTGCAGAATTTAGTGAGCCATGCTGGTAAAAATCTAGAGGTGCTAGGTGGTCCAGAAGGCTGGACTTGGAACTTGGAACAGCCTTTCTTCAAATCATCCTTCAATGACTTAATGACCATGAACAAGTCACTTAACCTCTGTGAGCTTCAGTTTCCTCATTTCTTGTAAAACAAGGGATAATAATAGGCCTTCCCTCACAGATTTGTTAGAGGAATTTGTAATATAACATAAAAAAAAGCCCTTTGCAAAACCTTAACATCATTAAGGAATCAGCAACACAACATGGGATCAAAAGGATAAAAACTGAAAGGAAAGCCCCAGCATAAAAGGGAAAGATCAAGGTAGGCCTGGGGACCCCAGCAGGAATTCTTGAAACACAGGACTCAGGTTCAAGCTATCAGTTGTACTCACCTGTTCAACCACAGAAAGGAATTCCAAAAGGCCTACCCATTCCCCAATTTCCTCTCCCAAGACTTGTCCAGTAACAGGCATGTAATATATTTTGTTCTAGTCTTTTACCTAAGAGTTTCCTGTATTCTGATTTTGACCCAAATATAAAGAAGCCAGGGGTTAGCTGGAAATACATAAAATTTAAATTAGGGAAGGAAGCCAAGCTTTTATCTTAATGTTAGGAATTTTCCAGGCTCTGAGCTATTGTGATTTTGTTAATAACTTTTCTGTCTGATATAAACTCCAAAAAACTGCAGTGAAAGGGACCTTGTAGACAAGAGGGCATGTATCACCCCTAGGCTAAAAGCACGCTAATTGTTTTAAGAGGGTGTGGATGATCCAATCTTCTGCCCTGGTTGTGAGAAAGAAATGGTGGCATGGTGGAGACAAAGGAGGCCTTGGGTGACCTGAGATTAAACTTCCTCTATCCCAGAGGGGAAGAGGGAACAGAAAATTTTGAATATTTTCTGCAGTACCACCCACCAGTGTTACCTACGCTATAATATGCTTTTTAAAATGGTGCCTTATAAAATAGTTAGGATAATAGAATCAGTTAGATAATACAATCTAGTCCCTAAGAGGGACTAGAAATTATCTAGTCCAACACCCTAATTTTACAGATGAGGAAACTATCACCCAGAGAGATTAAGTTACCAGATTAAGAACCAAAAGATCTAGTATCATGTCCCAAATCTAACTTTTACTACTGCTGTGTCTTTGAACATCCTATTCATCTCTCAACCTCAGTTTCTTCAGGTGAAAGTCTGGCCTAGTTGATCTCAAAGTTCTCATGTCCTGAATTTGCTCCAAGTCACACACCTAATTAGCTCTGTAATGACAAAGGTTATTTATATTAAATATCTGATCCTCCTTTGTTATTCATACCTGCCAATAATGGTAGCATCACATACATGCATATCAAGATGTAGGTATATGCTGATATCACTTCCTGCCTCTATGTTATATAATAGCAAGACTTCTCCTTAGCACCAGCCCCCAGATAAATTAAGATAACACCAGTTTTCTTAGGATTTCCATTCCCTGCACATAAATGTGGTGATAGATTGCCTTGGGCGCTTGCCTGAAACAGCTTAACCAAAATTCTGAGTCCAGAAAATTAGCCGCAAATCATTCAGATACTAGCTTCCTTCCTCTCTTTCTCTCTCCCATTCCAAATGCTCACCATTCACTGAATGAGCTAGGGTCACCAGTCATTGTATGATTCAGGTTTCTAAAGGCCCAACATGGCCCATTTTAAACTCAGAGCGTAGATTTAGTTCAGTCCTGACTGAAAATAGGAAAAGTGAATCCATTTGCTACCTTTTATTATCACCTTAATCTCATGTAATTTCTAAATCTTGCCACAAAGATCCCTCTAATTTGTCAGAGTTTCATATATATATATATATATATATATATATATATATATATATATTATAATATATATATATATATATATACATATGTATATATATGTGTATATATATATATATATATATATATATATATACATATGTATATATATACATATGTATATATATATATATATATATATTTTAGCTTCTCCTTAAAGTGGTATGTCACTTAAGTCTAATTAGAAAAATAGAAGTAAATAGTAGAAAACATGGAGATTCATGGAAATAAATTTAAAGCAACTATGATAAATTATAAATAGGATTTCATTTTAAATTAGAAATTAAAAATCCTTATCTAAACAAGGGCTTTATTTCTCAGTTTCCTTACCTATATAATGAGGGCTTTGGACTCGATGACCTCTGCGGTCTCTTCCAGTTCTAGATCTATGATGATCAGAAACAGGAGTTTGTCCAGAGTGATTAGCCATTATGGCAGCCATCCCCCTTATACCAATATCCATAAAATAATGATTGTTTCCTGGAATAAAGATGCATATTAATTAGTTCCTACAGCACTTGAGAGAATTTAGTTCAATTCCCACTAGTGGGGTCAGGAAATGCATCCACCTTAGTTAGCCATGAATTTTAAAACCTCAATGCACCACACAACTTGGGGTCATGGAGCAGAGTGGTTACCTCAAGGGAAGGGTAAAATCAGTGGCAGGAATTCTTTCACAGGGGATAACTGGCACCATGTGGCTGAATTGATGGACTTCATTCGTAAGACTGTGTTGCCATAAGGAAACACCACTAGCCTGGTCCCATGAATTCTGTGTAGAGTGATGGCAAAGAATTAAATGGCCTGGGAAGGGTAGGAATTGGTATTAAAAAGGTGGGTGTGACAGATTAAAATTCAAATATTCAAATGAGTATGCTTAAGAAGAATTAGATTTAGGGTCTTATTTGAAAGGAAAGAAAACTCTGGTGCTGAGCTGGGTATAATAATACAGGAAGAATTTTGCCCACTAGAATTTTGAACTGAGATTATGATTCACTCTGAGGGAACAAAGTCATAAAATACCTCATTTTTGCCCATGAACTGCTAATTAATCAGCTTTAAAATCTAAAGGATTTTAAAGACTAAGAGTTCCATGGGAATGGAATACTCCATACATGTATCAGCAAAGGACTCTTTTTTTTTATTTTTATAACACAGAAATGATGTGTTAATGTGCCCAGTAGGAAGACATACATTCTTATTACCTTTCTCTGTTTTCTTTCCCCCAAATGGATAATTTGCCACTCAAGTTTGCATAGGGATCCTCTCTGATAGAACTATAAAAGGCAAACTTTTGAGCATAATAAATACATCTTCTAGAAACACGTATTTAACCTGTGGATTGTAAATTGCTTAATTGTAATTTATAAACTAAGGAAGGTTGGTAGAGAAAAACCTAATAATCAATAACCATGATTCTTCCAGTGTGTAAATTACTCCCTTGGAAGATGGTAAATGCACTGAAAAATCTGTATTTACTTTTTCTTGGTCCTAGGATAATAGTTATTCAACCTGATTTTCCCTCCAACTTACTTCATTCTCAGTTAATAAGAGTAGGCACTTAGGAAACTATAGGTCACTAGAAAACCCTTTAGTAACTGCCTGAAATGGTGGATTAAACAAACTTATGTCAATGGCTTGAAATATTTAATGTGTACCACAAATACCATACTATCTATCAGCAAGGCTGGTATGCCTATGGTTGAACTAAGTAGCCACATACATACTATGATTTAAGAGAGCAAAAGGCCAATGTTGCTGGAAAATGGTGCCACATGAACAGATTTGCTTTCTAGAGTGGGGAAGTATGAAAGCATATTAGGAAGCTGAGATTTCAGGGAAGAAAGTGACAGGAACCTTGTTTGAGAGTGGAGTAGTTTCTGAAGATATGAAGATAATCAATTAACAAGCGTTTATTAAAATACCTGCTATGTCCCAGGCACTGTGGTAGGCAGGAGATACAAGGATAATAATAAAACAGTCCATGGGGCAGCTAGGTGGCACAGTGGATAGAGCACCAGCCCTGGATTCAGGAGGACCTGAGTTCAAATCTGGCCTCAGACACATAACACTTACTAGCTGTGTGACCCTGGGCAAGACACTTATCCCCCATTGCCCAACCAAAAAAAAAAAAAACCAATCCCTACCTCAAGGAATTAGCATATTATTGGAGGGGAAAGATGTGGTCCCATATACATATAAATCATATAAATAAATACAAAGCATGTACAAGGTACATGCAAAAGTAATGGGATTTGTGTGTGTGTGTGTATATATATATACACACACACATTAAGATTCATGAAAAAAGGTGGCACTTGAGCTTTTTTGGGAACAAGGGCTTCAAGGATGCAGAGGTTAGGGCTAATGAAACATAAAGGACAGCCCATGCAAAAACACGGAGAAGGGAGATGGAACATTGTGTGTGGGGAACAGCAGGTAAGCCATCAGTTCTGCTGGAACATAGAATGTGTAAAGAGCAGTGATGTATCATAAGCCTGGAAGGTAGGTTGGAGTGAGATTATAAAGGGTGTTAAGTGTCAATCTGAAGAGTTAGTATTTTATTCTCAGCAATAGAGTCACTGGAGCTTTTTTGAGGATGGAGATGTGACCAGCTCAATCAGGTCTATGCTTCAGCAATCTTATTTTGGCAGCCACATGGAAGAAAGATTGAGAAGAGCCTTGAGGTAGGGAGACAAATAAAGAGGTTTTTGCAACAGTGGGAAGTAATGAGGAACCAGGCTGATCATCATGTCAGTGGAGAGAAGAGGATAGATGGGAGATGCACTGTTTAGGTAGAATCAACCAGATTTGATAGGTTAGTATGGGGGAGGAGGGAGAATGAGGAAAAGTGAAAAATTGAGCATGACTCTAGGATGATTGTAAGGATGCTACTCCCTCAACAGACATACGGAAGTTAGGAAGAGGAGTCTGTTGGGGGGAAAGAGAAGCACTGGAAGCAACCAGGCTTCCTATTAGTAACAAAGGCCCAAAGGAAATGAACCAACTGGTTTCTAAGGCATATAAAGTTGTCTAACACCAGCAGTTACAATAAAAAAGAACCTCAATGATAAGGAGTAACCACATGATGTGGGCCCTAAATCAATTACCAGTTAAATAATTATCTTCCCCAGATATAAAGCATTTTACAATGAGTTTCATTTGGGGGTCGCTCTGACAAAAACCTTTTCAAGCTCCTTGAGGGAAGAGACTGCATTATATTTATCTCCCCTGGGACCTTGCACAGCCTAAGCACTTAATAAGTGTTTTTTGATTGAATGAATGAATTCATAGTGGGTGATTTAAATTCTACCATTGCCAAAGATGATTGAATGGACAGAAAGACCTTTAAAATCTACCAGAATTTTAAAGTGTCCCATAACAAAAAGTTGGTGGACACTGAGAAAAACAGAATCCTCTTCTTGTTAGACTGCTTCTAATCTATTTTGTGCCTCATTTCTGTTCTCATCTGGCCAAACTCTGCTTTATTTAGTGGAACAAACATGAATACCATGTGTTTTCTAAAGAGTGCAAGTAGGGGGGAAAATAAAACTGACAAACTGCAACTAGGCAGATCTCTCATCTGGCACCAAGGGGAAGAGTTTAAGTTGTACATTGATAGTCATCCAATATATTGACCTTACCTTTGCATCAGAGAAATCCTGAAATGCAGACAAGGTCAAATAAGAGGAATAATATTCGAGAATTACCTTTTAATTCCTGGTGGCTTTTTTAAAATGACACATCCTCTCCTGGTCATATTTATTACAGCTCTCATCAAACATTGGGATCTAGCAACAGAAGGATAACCTTCAACTAGTTTTCATCAATCCAGCATGGATTGCTCTTAGCATTTATACTCTTTAATATCCAAATACAACATGTTACATGCAGGCTAAATTGCATGGTCAGATACATACACTTTAAAAAATTAACCCCCATACACTTAACCCTTTTGTTTCTGTCCATATTTTTAATTTGAAGTATGTGATCCATATTTAAATATACATTCCGCATATGTGTGTGCATATATGTAATATATATGTCACTTTAAAAAAAAAGTTAATGCCAGCAAACGTCCCCCACTGCTTGTATACTACAGTATAACAGTTCTTGATTACTCTGACAGAGTTCCAGTCACAGGTTGTGAGTCAGAAAGAGGATTTTCAATGTCCAGCAGCTAAATGTGTCAGCCATGACATTTCTGAAGTTCTATTTTTATAGAGAGAGAGAGAAGGAAAAAAAAAATCACTTCTTTGTATCTGTCCTTTGCAAAATTCTGTTTAACTGTAGCTTTAGCTGTGGACTCTAGTGAGTGCCTTCTTAGGTAAAATTACACACATTGACATTTTAAAAGTGTAATACTTCAGGTGATGAGAAAATAACCTACCCAAGTTTGTTTCTTCTGCATTTTTAGCCTCTTCCCTCTTCTCCTATCCCCAATTTTACTTAAAGATTCTATTTAAATAATGCAAACTGGAATTTAGGTGTATTGTCCTCACCACTTCTTCCACATCTCTCTTATCTAAAAATGTGTAAATGTAGCTCAAGTTATAAATACTAAGTGAATTAAAAGTCAGCACTGTTTGGAGGCTTCTTTTAATTGGCCTACAGGGAGGTTCCCTGTATATATTAAAAAGATCGTGTGTCTGAATTGTAACTAACCTACCTTTAAACTTCCTTTGTGTTTAAATACACATTATAGGCAAACCACATTAATATGTTCTTAGGATAGTTTTTAGGGTAGTGAAAATTACAGGTTTGGCAATCTTGGCATAAATGGAAATTTCTGATTGGCTGTCATATCAATGTCGATGATGGCCAGTAAGTGTGTGGCTCTGGCTGTTTTCCTTATTTTTATTTATAAATTCTGTTTCATAACAGCAA
This sequence comes from Phascolarctos cinereus, assembly GCF_003287225.1. Lineage (NCBI taxonomy): Eukaryota > Metazoa > Chordata > Mammalia > Diprotodontia > Phascolarctidae > Phascolarctos > Phascolarctos cinereus. Next base: position 226,880,454 of record NW_027556098.1, on the reverse strand, counting down.
TAAGATGCTCCACGCCTTGCAGTTCTGGGGGATTATTGCACTTGTCAGGTGGTTAAAATCACTGGGCCCTGTGCCTTGTGCCTTATAACACCACTGGAGGCATGTAATCGCCCAGAAATGCACTGCCTGGAGAGTCTTAATGCTTTATTATGACATATCTAACTTTCAAAATAAGTGATTTATTTTGAAGGTTGGAAATGTCATAATAGCATTCAAGCAATAGCTAAGAAATAAAGGAAAAAAATCAGAAAATCAGATGAGAGAAACGGCCAGAACAGCAGACTTCTCAGACTGGACCGAAAAAGGATGCAACAAATTAACTTAAAATTAATTCTATTTTTCTACACAAATAAGTAAGTAATGGATTGATGCAATTTGGGGGCTTTTTAAATAATCTTATTTATTTCCTTCTTTAAAAACAAATAAAATATATATATACGCAATGTGTATTTAGGCCTATATAATTACATAACATGTACACATAAATATATGTATATGCATATTCATTTATATTATATGCTTATGCCTTTTATATTTGCATATTTGTATATATGTATATACTTATATGTATACAAGTATTTTAATGAACATTTATTTCTAAAGAAAACAAATAAAATTAAATACTTAGAAAATTGCATGAATGAGCCTTGCATCTTCATTAATATTCACCTAAGGGTCATTTGCCCCAAAGTTCATCTGTATATAGGGTCACACATACATATGCATATATACATACACACACACACACACACACACACACACACACATATGTGTGTGTGTGTGTGTATATATATGTATATATATGTACATACATACATATATATCCCACATTTCAGATCATTTAAAACATCTATACATAATTTATTTATTTGGAGATTACAAACTTTTTCACAATATGTAACAATAAACTTTATTTGATATTGCAAGACATTAACCAAAAAGCTAAATAAATATTTTAAAAAATAAACTTGGAAAAAAGGTAGAACCAAGATAATTTTTTTTTAAAGAATTGAAAAAAAAATTACTGAGGAACAGAAATCATGTAATCACTAATCAGTGCTAGGGTTTAAATTTCCAAATTAAATTTTAATTTGTAAATAATTACTTAGAATTGAGATGTAATACCTTAACAATTGTTCTAAATAACAATGTAAACTGCAGGGGACTAAATTATCTTTGGAGAGAAAAACACAAAAGTTTTTTTGGAAAGGGGCCAGTTTTAGGTAGGGGGTGTTTATAGCCTGGGGAGTTACTGTAGCGATAGAAAAAAGATTAATAATTTGCACATGTGAGATTCTTGGCAAGCAGGATGCAGCTGTAAAGAATTAACCCCTCCTGAGAGATGGAAAAACACAGAGCAGCTGAGAAGAGAGAGAGAGGTTAGAAGAGACTGCAAAGCTATGCAAGGTACAGATGTCCTCCAAGAGAAAATATGTAAAATAGATTTGAGGACTGGCATGGGCTTTGGTCTTCACTGTGCATGTGATGGACTCTTATAGGAAAAACAAAACAGAAAATTAGAATTTATTTTTTAAAATGCTAGGTTAACTCAAGCCATTTAAAAAGGCAATGATACTAATTGAGAGGAGAGAAAACAGGTCAGATATTAAGACAACTAGTTTTTCTAAAATGTCCTACACTATTAGTGATTTGGTCAAAAAATGTCTACTTTTATACTTATCCTTTTAATTCCGCCATTCCAAAATGAAGATGTCATTGGATTGTAGAAGGATCGTCTGTGAAGTCAGAACCTCTAAGGAAAATATAAACAAAGTGGGAAAATTTCCTTGACAAACCACATGACTAAAATTAATGGCCTCATCTTCATCTTCCTCTTCTTTCTTCTCTCTGTTTTCCTTATTTTTCTTCTCTTCTTCCTCATCCTTTTATTGCTGACATTTATATAGTGCTCTAAGATCCTCAAAGCGTTTTCCATTTGTCATGTAATGGGATCATCAGAGGACAAGTTTTGTCTTTCGCTTTAAGTGAAGGAGCCTAATACTTTTTCACACATGTGTTCAAATGTATTTTAAAGGTTCAAAAAATTATTAGTGAAATTTTATCTTTCAATCACTGTAATCTGTTTGTTGTAAGCAGTGGTGTCAAAGATAGAGTAATACAGCCGAGGCCACATGCCAGAGGTTTGCATTGACATCTCTGCGGGCACCTACATTAAAGAGAAGAGAATATTTGGGTGTCACTGCTTCAAAATAATTCTGGCATATGTCAAACCAGGTGATCTTTGGTAAAATTCACAGTGCTGAACATGGGAAAGTATGGCAGTAAATAGCCAGGTGTTCCACTGGGGTGATTTGATGCTTTCATTTTCCTATACATGTTGTCGTTGTTTTTGTCATCATCTGTTTGGCTTGGCTACCAAACCTCTCTCTGGATTCACCTGATATTTCATCATAGCTCTTCTGTTAGTCTTGAGCCCAGATACTGAATAGTACATCAAAAATCATATCTGAATCATGATGGCATGTGTCTTGGACTCAGCCTAGAGCAAATCCATAAAGATTAGACTCAATCTTCCATTTCAGTAGAAGAGGATAAGTTGATTAAAATTCCATAGGGACTATTTGTGGGTACTGGAAATTAAACCTTGGTTCAGAGTGGTTGGTAGCAGTGTGAGAGGCCATAGTAGTTATGGGGATTGACTTATTGTGAGTTAGAAAATTGAGTGAGTGTTGGGAGTGAGTAGGAGAGGCAAGATATAACAGTGGCACTGTAGTATTTGCCTTAGTTTTCCTTCTCCTATGTTATCTCCCTGATGTATAGGGATGTTCTCAGAGATGTTTATCTCATTCAGAGCTTAGTGTCTCTAAATTCCTCTCACACCATATACTAATATGGAGCCAATAGGAGGGTGCCTATTTGTAAAGAAGAGTGCTAAAGTAGGGTGCTGATGTCACTAGACAATAGAACACAATGAAATTCTCATACATGATTTTCCATACATCTTTCACAGAGGGCCTACCCATGCAGGAAGTCTTCTACTTTTAACATATCAATGGTACCAATGTATTACTTGGGCTGTTGATTTTCTATACATAACAACAACTGGCATTTACATAGTGATTTCAAGTTTACATTTACTGTCCTTACTTTCATTATCTCAATACACCCTACATATATTCTCTCAGTTGATCCATGCAACAATTCTGGGTGCTAAGTACTATAGCTATTATTACTCTTGTTTTATATATGAAGAAAAATGAGACTCAGAGAGATTAAGTGACTTTTCTGTACCTCTAATTGTTAAGTATTTGATATGGGATTTAACCCTATAACTTCCTTTGAAATTCAACATTTTCTCAACTTTTCAATCTACCCCCTTTTCATCAGCCATAGATTTTCTCAATTAAGTCTTTGACTTGACTTTTGTGTGCAAATTGTTGGTAACATGATCCAGCCTACTTACCCCATGTCTTTCCAATGCCAATATTCACTGATTCACAGCCATACAGTATCACTGGCAAAATACTGGAATTAAGGAGATGTAATTTTGCAGCAGCCAGCAGATTGAGCTCATTGAAAGTACCATGCTATTTCCCAAATATGATCCACTATAATCTCCTATTCAATTCTGGGCCTAACTCGTTCATCTTTAGAGCTGAGGTAAGAATAGAAGTTGTTTTATATAGGCTGGGCTGGTTTTTCCTTAAAGGACCTAGGACATTTTCCTTGGAATTTGGTTTGTTTGGAAGATGAATGTTTGAACCATCAATATAGCTTCCTTGGTACCTGAGGAATAAAGATCCTGGGGAGCTCAGGCACAGATCAGTAAAATTGTCACTGCCTGGTTGACATCATTCTGATCCAGTGTTGCTACCTTGTTGAATGTGGAGATTGAAATTACCCCTAGTATTTTTTTTATTAATATAAAAAAGTATCATTTAAATACTTTATTGTAAGTCAAATCACTTCATAATTTACAAGTGTTTCATCACATTCCAATCCTGAGCTTGAATCACTGGAATGGTCTGAGCCAGATTTGGCATAGAATAAAGGCCTATCCAGATATGTGTGTATGTGTGTGTATCTATGTATGTATCTATGTGTTTATATGTGTGTGTATATTGAGAAGGTGACAGAGACAGAGGTAGATAGAGAAATGGAGAGAGAGAAAAAGAGAAAGATGGAGAAAGAGAGATAGAAAGAGAAAGAGAGAGAGAGAGAGAGAGAGAGAGAGAGAGAGAGAGAGAGAGAGAGAGAGAGAGACTTAATCTATGAACTGTTCATCTAGTTACTTGTTAAAGTCTAAAAAATAAGCAGCCTTCATCAATTTTTTTTTCCAGTCTGGATAATTAAGTCATTATTGTGGGTTTCACTAAATACACTTTGTAGTATTCTAGAGCTTAGAATGGTCAGTATATACAATGTCATCCACCAATATGAACATTTGGAGAAACTTATGAGCAATTGGAGCCACTTTTATTTTTTTGCATGGGGACATAACAGTACATTTTCCATAACAAAATTATCTCTAGTTGTTTCAGTCAGAGTCTAGCATGATTTTAGTGTATACATGTAGTAGAAATATATTAGAGATCACCTAGTTTCAGACATCTATTTCATAGATGTCGAAATTGGGACCCATTAAGGGTTCATTCATCAAGATTATTTTGTTCTACCAAGTTAAATACTTAAAAAAATCAACCCAAAGATCCAAGCTTTGGAGGCAAAAAGTCCCTCTTTGACAAAAATTGATGGGAAAACTGGAAAGTAATTTGGCAGAAACCAGGCATAGGCCAACATCTCACGACGTATACCAAGAAATGTTCAAAATGGGTACGTGATTTAGACATAAAAGGTAATATCATAGGCGAATTAGGAAAACATAGAAACATTTACCTGTTATTTAGATAAGAAAAGAGTTTATAGGGGCAGCTAGGTGGTGCAGTGGATAGAGCACCAGCCTTGGATTTAGGAGGACCTGAGTTCAAATTTGGCATCAACACATAACACTTACTAGCTGCGTTACCCTGGGCAAGTCACTTAACCCCATTGCCCAACCAAAACAGAACAAAAAAAAAAAGAAAAAAAAAGAAAATAGTTTATAACCAAACAAGACAGAGAGGATTATGAGAAGATAAATTGGTAATTTTGATAACATGAAATTAAAAAGATTTTGTAAAAACAAAAGCAATTAACCAATTTTTTTAATTAATTAATTTTGAGTTTTCAACATTCACTTCCATAAGCTTTTGAGTTTTAAATTTTCTCTCCCTCCCTCTACACGTCCCTCCCCAATCTAATATAGGCTCTACATATACATTCCTATTAAACATATTTTCACATTAGTCATGTTGTAAAGGAGAATTAGAACCAATGGGAGGAACCACAAGAAAGAAGATACAAAACAAAAAGAAAGGAGGAAAAAAAGAGCAAATAGTATGCTTAGATCTGCATTCAGACTCCATAGTTCTTTCTTTGGATGTAGATATCATTTTCCATCATGAGACTTTTGGAGATGTCTTAGTTCTTTGCATTGCTGAGAAGAGTCAAGTCTATCAAGGTTAGTCGTTGCACAGTGTGGCTGTTAATGTGTGCAATGTTCTCCTGGTTCTACTCACTTCACTCAGCATCAGTCCATACAAGTCTTTCCAGGTTTTTCTGACATCTGCCTCCTCAGCATTTCTTATAGCACAATAGTATTCCATTATGTCAATATATCACAACTTGTTCAGTTCCCTCAATTTCTAATTCCTTACCACCACAAAAAAAGAGCTGCTATAAATATTTTTGTACATGTGGGTCCTTTTCTCATTTGTATGATCTCTTTGGGATACAGCCGTAGAAGTGGTATTGCTGAGTCAAAGGGTATGCACATTTTTGTAGCCCTTTGTACATAGTTCCAAATTGTTCTCCAAAATGGTTGGATTAGTTCACAACTTCACCAACAATGCATTAGTGTTCTAATTTTCCCACATTTCTCTAACATTTATCATTTTCCTGTTTTGTCATGTTAGCCAATCTGATTGGTGTGATGTGGTACCTCAGAGTCATTTTGATTTTCATTTCTCCAATCAATAGAGATTTAGAGCATTTTTTCATTTCTTCATCTGAAAACTGACTGTTCGTATCCTTTGATCACTTATTGATCGGGGATTGACTTGTATTCTTATATATTTGACTTAGTTCTCTACATATTTTAGAAATGAATCCCTTATCAGAGACACTGTTGGTAAAAATTTGCTCCCAGTTTTCTGCTTCCCTCCTAATCTTGGTTGCATTGGCTTTGTGCAAAAACTTTTCAATGTAATGTAATCAAATTTATCTATTTTGCATTTCACAATGCAACCAAAATTAAAAAGAAAGAAGAAAATGGGGGGTATGAAATTTTAAAACAAGTTTCTCTGATAAAGGCCTCATTTATCAAATATATGGGGAATTGAGATAAATTTATAAAATTAAAGCCATTCCTCAATTGATAAATGGTCAAAGAAGATGAACAGGCAGTTCTCAGAATAATAAATCAACACTATCAAATAAAAAATACTCTAAATCATTATTGATTAGATAAATATAAAATAAACAACTCACACCTATCAGATTGGATAACATAAAAGAAAAGGAAAAGGCCAAATTGTGGACAAATTAGGACACTAATGCACTATTGGTAGAGTTATGAACTAGTTCAACCATTCTAAAGAACAATTTAAAAGTATGTCCAAAGGGTTATAAAACTGGGCATACCCTGTGACCCAGCGATATCTGTATCCCAAAGAGACCAAATAAAAAGGAAAAGGACCTATATGTACAAAAATATTTATAGCAGCTCTTTTTGTGGCAGCAAAGAATTGGAAATTGAGGGGATGCCCATCAAATGGAGAATGGCTGAACAAGTTGTGGTATGTGATTGTGATAGAATACTATTTTTCTATAAGAAATGATGAGGGGCACAGTTTCAAACAAAAACATGGGAAGACATGGGAACTGATGCTGAGAAGTGAGCAGAACCAGGAGAACATTGTACATAATAAAAGCACTATTGTAACAATGATCAACTGTGAAAGACTTAGCTAATCTAATCAATACAATGAACCAAGACAATTCCAAAGGGCTAATTACTGGAAAAGTACTGTCTACATCCAAAAAGAGAACTGATGAACTCTGAGTACAGATTGAAGCATACTTTTTTTCACTTTATTTTTCTTGCTGCTTTTTTTTTTTTTTAGCAATATGGCTAATATAGAAATATGTCATGCAAGACCTCAGTTATATAATTGATATATTGCTTGCCTTCTCAAAGGGTGGAAGAGGGGCTGGAGGGAGGGAAAGAATTCAAAATTCAATTTAAAAAAAATAAATGTTAAATAAATAAAGTGTATTTAAAAATCATTATTATAGTAAATACAGCAGGATCTTATATTCTCTGTATCTCTCAATCATGTCTGTCATCTTAAAGATTTGATCACCTGGGGAAACTCATCTGCTAATATTGCTTGTTTCTTTCTCATGTTTTCATTGAGGATACCTTCAGTGTATTCAAAGACCATTCTCAAAAAGATTTTATAGAAGGGGAAAGCAGAAATAAATGCATTGATGTTGCCAAGACCTTTGTAGTTTCCTTTTTACATAAAAATCTGTTATCAAATCTCTGATGTTTCCTATTCTTTTGGAATCCTCCCTTCTTTAAGATTTGATGCTTTAGCTCTTTTAAAATCATATTATCTCCAACACAGATTTCTTTTCTAGACCAGCCACATTTTCTGATGTCATCTACTAAACCATCATTGCCAAATACTTCACATAGTATATTGAGTATTACAACCTTAAAAAAAAATTTGATGCAGACCAATGATTAATTTAAGTGGAAATCCTCTTCACCAATGAATATAAGCCATTTTTCCTGAAGCTTTATAGTCTTACAGAGTTGCCTGGGCCATTAAGAGGTTAAGTGACTTACTTGTCACCGAGGCTAGCCCAGCCCAGCCCTTTCTCTTCTATGCAACATTGTCTTTCATTGATTATTGAGATTAGAATATTCTAAATGTGGTCATTCCACTACATAGTTTATATTCTATGATAACTTTTTAATGCAGCATTAACTGTAGCTCATTACTTAAATAATTCTAAGTATGGCTAGTCTTCAGTAATTTTTCAGGCATGATATTGAACTTGTAATGACCAGTTATGAAGCAGGAAGCCCTTGCATATTTTCCACCAAAACTACTATTATGTATTTTATAACATTATCTCCTCAGTTTTTTAATTCACATGGTAAACCTTGAATGATTTCTAAGTTTGGGGATATTTCTTTTTGCTTATATTAAGTAATCATGTGAATAATATAATTTGAATTTCTTTTAAAATTTGGCAACTTTGAAGTAAACACTTAATTTATCTTTATTCTAAGGTCAACGTCAGTGAGAATCTCACCATTTTGTATTCTCGGTACAACAAAGCCAAAAGATATGTCTCATTTAGCATCCGTTTGTTGTGTTCCTTCCAGTTTCATCTACAAAACCTTTCAGGGTTACCTGGTTTAGCTGGATCATCAAGTTCTCCACAAATTTCTTTTTCCCCTCAGATTGTGTGTGCGTGTGTGTGTGTGTGGTGAGCTGATTCTGAACACAGGCTTTAAGGATCCTTCTTGAGAGTGTTTTGAAAATGAACTACTATTCTAAACTGATGTTGACCTAGATTGCTATGTCCCTTCACTGGCAAAGGAACTCAAGTGGATAAGATGGTCTCCTGGATTTTTTTCAGTTTCCTCATTATGGGAACTGTGTAGCATTCCATTAAACAGCCTGAAAAATGAGAATGGTTTAATGGGTAAATAGAGGCAAAATGGTAATGGGGTTCCTTTAATGCCACAAAAGTCAATAGAAGACCTTGAAAATAAATACTTTTTGAATCCAAAAAAGATATGAGTGTGTATTTGCCTTTGGCTGCTAACACTGATACCTCAATCTTATCTGAAATTCTCCTATATGTGTTTGTTGGGGGGAACAGGACCTTGACAGCAGCCTGATCTTTCTGCTGAATAGGTCAATCTCCTACTGAACTGGAATTTGCAACCTTCCTAGGGTTGTCTCACCCAAACATTGCAGATATTTTTAGCCAGACCAAGACCTGAACATGGCCATTATTTTTAGGCATCAGTAAAACATTCATAAGCAAGTCTGGGCTATCTAAAAGTTAAATTAAAAATGCCTTGGAATTACAGCCCTTGAATACTCTTCCTATTAACCAATGTATTCCTAATAGTTTCCCTTAACCGAAAATAGCACCACACACAAATCCAGTAATGGAAGCATTTGTCAAGCTGTGTTAGTTAATAGTAACTTAATGTAAGGACTACAAAATGTTCAGGGAAAATTAACCTAATGATTTACCACAATCCCATGTTTAATTAACACAGTAATGTTTTGCCCACTAATTCTTCTATTGACTAAAATAGTATTTTATCATACAAAATAGAATAATAATACTTGACATTTATATTGTATTTTTTACAGTCACAGCATTTTACAATATTTATTTAATGCACGCAAGGCCTTCCAAGGCGCGTAAGATTTATTACCCCGTTTTACAAATGAGGAAAACAGACAGAGTCCTTAAGTAATGTTCCTGCAGTCAGGAATGAGTCAATGGCATCGATGAAATTGGAGTATGGAGCTTCTGTTTCTCAGTTCTCATCTTAAGTATCAATTCCCTTACCTATCACAATGGCTATTCAGTTCATCCCTTAGGGGCCAAAGGAAACTTTCACCTGCCAACATGTTCACCTGCCTTAATCACATTTACCAATCACCTGTTCCTTCCTCTTTTAGCCAGGCCTTCACCCACTTCCCATATCACTAAGCTCTGTGAATATACAGCATATTTTTGCAGGCAGGCACACTAAAGAGTCCACCCATAAAAGCCAATTCCCAAGAAGCCCTAGCAGAGAGAGAGAGAGAGAGAGAGAGAGAGAGAGAGAGAGAGAGAGAGAGAGAGAGAGAGAGAGAGAGAGAGAGAGTGAGAGAGTGAGAGAGAGAGAGAGAAAAAAAGTGACAGAATTGAGCTGTAGGAAAGAAGAGATTAAAGATGAAGTAGGTTTCACAGTAAGGTATTTCAATGGTGGGGGAAATGCAATGGTTGGAAATAAGGTGAAGTAGAAAACAGAGACACAGTTAGGAAGAATAAAGGATTTAGTTATAAGGGAAAGACCTAGTTTATAGGATGACTATCTGCATACTTTTAAGTCCTTGACTTATGGGAACTAGTTAACTAGTGATGCTGCCTGGGGATCTGTTGCCAAAACTATGAGCTGTTAATCTTGTTTTTCACATTCTTAGTTTTGCAATTAGAAGGGGGGGGGACCATTTCTGTTGTAGGCTGTTATAACTGCATTCAAGAAATTTCTCTTTATCCTAATGAGGGAACAAGGCATTAAAAAGAAAATGAACTGTTACACTTCTATAGAAAGATGACTAAGACTATCCCTTATTCTATGTAGAGAAATGCCTCAGTTTTGCTCCCAGATTGGATCCTCTTCACTTGAGAAAACAAAATTAAACTTGAGATGAGGGGTGAGGTAAGAGAGAGATGCATTGTAAAGAAGTAAACTATGGTTACAATCTTCAGGTGTGGTTTTAATACTCCAATTAACAAATTATGTCAATGTTTACCCATTTTTATGTAGAGGAGAATTCTTATTTACTCTGCCTAGGGGACAAAAATAAATAAATGAATGAATCAATAAATAAATACATGTATCTCTGTCTTACAGCCATTTGCAAATAATGACAATAACCTAGTTATTTCAAATAGATCTGAACAAATATTAGAACTTGAAAGGACCTTGGAAATTTTCCATTCCAATCTCTTATTTGACAGCTAGAGAAACTGAGACTCTGAGAAGCAGAGCTGCAAGTTGTATGGGGCTACCAGGCTGTGGACTAGATGAAAACATCTTGAAGGGCACAATTGCTCTTCCCCTCAACCCCTTGCACTTTCTATCCCAAGTCTCTTTGTTTCCTTCCCACCCCAGTTTGGCTGGCCCACCAATAGTCTTCTTTGCTCAGCCATCTGGGCTGCCACCACTCTTCCCTCCCAAGCATCTGTATCTATTACATCCCTCCCCATCTACTTCCCCTTGGGGCAGAATGTATATAGCTTTTCCTATTCTCGATCCCTTTCTAACCCTTCCTGCAATGAGTTTCCTAGCCTTGGAATCTGAAGCACACAGAAGTCCAAAGCTTAGTAAAAATAAATTGAGGTTCTATAACTTCTTGTTTCTTGCTGCCCTCCACTGCTGCCATTGAGATTCCACTCACCCTCAACTTTCTACCTTTTCTCTTCCTCTTTGCTTTAATCTGATGAAGTGGATAGAAAATTAGCCTTTAAGTCAGATAAACTCTGATTTATGCAGACTGTGTGACCCAGGCATACTGACTGTGGAACCCTCTCAATGTCCCTAGGCAAGTCTTTAAGAGAGTAAATTGCAGAAAACATGAAGATCTTTCTTTATTGGTAGGAGGAGTTTCCTTGTGGGGAATTCTCTAAGTCACAGAGCCAGTCCCATCTCATTCCCTTTGGAATCTTTTTCTGCTGAGGAAGTTCCTCAGTTGAAAGACTGCTGGATTTAGTCAGAGGATCTGAGAAAGAGGCCTAGCTCTGTCCCTTTCTACCTGAATGATCTTGGGAAATCACTTTATACCTATGGGTCTCAGTTTCCTTTAATGTCTATCTGAACTTTAAATCTATGATCTTTTGATTTTTAGAACTCTGCTTCTCAAATAACTTCTATCTTCTGATATTCACTGAAACATAGCTTTCTCCTGAAGACACTGCATTTTTTAAGTGCCTTATCCAAGTATGACAGCTAGGTGGCACAGAGGATAGAGCACCAGGTTTGGAATCAGGAAGATTCATCTTCATGAGTTCAAATCCAGCCTCAGATATTTACTAGCTATGTGGCAGAGCCCCAGGCACCTCTTCCCACTCTGATTTTTTTTTCCCTAGGAGGAAGGACTCTTAGCTTGAAAAGGCCAAGGCCCTCCACTACATCATGAGCTATCTCCAATTGCCTTGATCCTTATCTGGTCGCTGTACCCAGATGTCTATAGAGGAGAAAGTGAGGCTGGTGACTTTGCACAGGCCTCCCTCAATTAAATCCAATTCACTTGCATGTCATGGCATCACCTCCCTGATGCCATGGTCCCCTTTGCAAATGAAGAAAAAACAGCAGCAGCCCTGGGTAAGTCACTTAACCCAATTTACCTCAGCCTCCTCATCTATAAAACAAGTTGAAGAAGGAAATGTCAAACCGCTTCGGTATTTTTGAAAATCCCTAATAGGTCATGAAAAGTCAGACATGACTGAAACTATTGAATAACAACAACAACCAAGTATGGTTCCTCCTTCTGTTACCCATGATACACTGAGCCAACAGGATGATTAGGCATATCATCTGTTCCCCACTTCCACTATCAAATCTTTCTCCTGTCATAATCACTCAGCAACCACTTCTAAGGTCACTTTCCCTCCTCTCCAAAAAGTTCAATATATGTCTTATGGCCTTTTGCTACATTTCCATCTTTGCCTTTTTTTTTTTTTAAATACTCTGGCCTTCAAATCCCTCATTTTCCTCAACTCCTGGGACCTTTGTCTCTAATTTACATCAAGCACCACAGAAGTGGTACCTAAGACTTTCCTGTCTTGGCCTTAGAGCACATGAGTTTGAATTTGCCTCAGGTTCCAGAATGGCCAGTTACAACTCAGTAAAGAAGTAATAGGACTTGCCCAAAGCTATGAAGTAGCAGAGTTGGAATGAGCAGTCAGGTTCTTCTGGTTCCAAGCTGCATGTTCTTTTTCCATACTCTGTTTAGAGCAGGGGTTCTTAAACTAGAGCCTGTACATAGATTTTAAGACCCCCATGAACTTGGATGAGGGAAATAATTACATCTTCTTTTTTTAATTTCACTAACTTTTGGTTTCCTCTGTAGACATTTTAAAATTTTATTTTATTTTTAATTTATGGGACAAAATAAGCATTTCCATAACATTATGATAAAAAAGATGATTGCACATAAAGCTGTAGATGTACAACTTGTTATTCCTTTCAACTATATAATAAAGTTATTATGTAAGTTTCTTTTTAGACATTTAAAAGTAGTATTCTGAAAAGGGATTGATAGGTTTCACCAGCCTGCCAAAGAGGTTTATGACACACTAAAAACAGTGAAGAACTCTTGCTCTAAAGAATTAGTTAATTTCCTAGAATTAAGTTAAGGCAAGGATATATGTTTGCTACTCTATTAGCTGTCTTGGCTAGTGCTTGTAGAAGGACATTGACAAGCAGAAGAGTGTCCAGAGGAGGACGATAAAGACGGTGAAGGGCCTTGAGTTTGTCATATGAAGACCAGTTGAAAGAACTGAGGATATTTAGCCTGGAGAAAAGAAGTCGGTGGGGGGGGCATGTTTGAAGCAAATAAAAGCATTTGAGGACTGTCACACAAAAAAGAGACTAGCCTTGTTCTGTTCAGCCCCAGAGGGCAGAACCAGAGATAGCGTAAAGAGGTAACATCAGTCTTAATTTCAGAAAAAAACTTCCTAACAATTAGAGTTCTCCAAAAATGGAATAGGCTGATTTTGGAGGTGGTGATCTCCCTTTTATTGGACATCTTTAAGCACATCTAGATGACCATTTGTTGGGTACATTACAGTGAAAATTCCTTAGAGGTATTAGTTAGACTAGATGACCTCTGAGGTTCCATCCAACTCTAAAACTCACACATTTCTGAATATTTTGAAGAAGCTAGAGATCTATTCATTTCTTTTTCAACTAACAAAAGTAAAGGAGATATATATATATATATATATATATATATATATATATTATATATATATACACACACACATACATACATATATATACATATATACATATATACATATATATACATATATACACACACACATATTTGTTCATTGGAAAGTGTTATGGTGTTGGGATGACATTTTTTTAAATTTAATGATATGAGGTAAAGAGACAAACTTAATTCAGACAGTGATATATCTTCTCCCCCTTTCCTCCAAAAGAAGAAGAACAACAACAGTCTAGGTCTTTAGCTCTCAGGCAGCATAGAGGTAACTATTATGGATGTCCCTTGGAGATAATGGTGACTAGGCCACTCTGAAGAAACAGTACATCTACAATAGGAATCTCTGGGGAGCTACTCCTCAGGGCACCCAGACATAGCTGTCAATCACCTCCAGCCCTGAGCCAGCAAATTCACTTACATAGAAGGCTTTTATCAAAGAGTGGTAGAATCTTAGAGATTTACAAAGCCAAGTGAAACAGAGATTCACCCTTCATTCATTCTTTTTTTTTCTCCTTCATTTTACCCCCCCATTCTCTCTCTCCTTCATGCCTTCTATCTTTCATCTTTCCTTTAATTATCGTCTCTCATCCTTTGTCCTCCTTGCTCTCTTTATATCACTCTATACTGCATTGACTAATTTAGAATATGTTTAGTTTAAAATAAAGATATAACAGAACTCTCCAAGGCATATCAAAAAATATAGAGATAAGTTCTTGGGATTCTACTGTGTAATTCCTTCTACATTTGAGGATTGGAAGTAGGAGAAGTCATTTCACATTAGATTTAGTCTTAAGATAAGTGGATAAAATAATGACAAAAATGTTTCTTTAAAGAAGAGGCTATTGTGTGTGTATATACATGTATGTACATGTTTGAAGAGACAGTGAGTCAAAGACAGAAATAGTAAAAGCAGAATTTTGGTTTTTCAGTTTGGGGGAATAGAATTTTGGCTCCTTGGTGTTTTTGCTTTGGGACATTTTTTGGGACAAGCATTCCTGTGATGATTTTTGTAACTCTAAAAACTTGGTAGCCTGTATCAAGCTTCATGAAAACACTACTCTGATACCTCAGAGATGACCCTGTCTATATTGACTCTAGGTCAAGTGAGAACATAAAATCTGGAAGGGCCTACCCAGACTTTAAGCCTCCCAGGATGGTCCAATGTTGTGGCCCAATGTTAGGCTGTGTGTCCTAGAATAATCATCACCAGAGTGAACTCAGGGTGATGAATTTTTTCAATTACAGCAACTCTCAAAGATTAAGCTGGTTTCTTGAAGTACTGAAGTAAGGCTATGTTTGTATTATTCAACTCAATTTATTAAAACTTGAAAAAGGCAGTTAACTACCAATGGCAGCTTTCCAATGTGACTACTAGTTCTTTCAATAAACTAGTTGTTTTAGAGAAAGAGTAGTCATATTGAAACAAGATCCTCTCACAAAAGGAAAGTAAGCCTTATCATACTTAACATGGAAAATGTTGCCATTTCTATGAATTAACAAGACGTTATGACTTACTTATATAGCACTTTAAGACTTACAAATCACTTTACTCATAGTAAACCTCTAAGTTAGGTACTCCATATATTATTATCTTTATTTTGCTTAACAGAAAACTTGGCATCAGACAAATGAAATGACTTGCCCAGGTCATTGACTAATCAATGTCAAATGTAGGGTTCAAATCCAGGTCTTCTGAGTAAAAGTCCTCTGGTTTTTTCTTAATGCCTGTTTTCAAAAGTTCATTTCAGAGATAGTTGCTGGGGAATTTGTTACCTATTAAAACAGTTCATAGGCAGGTTCTCAGGACAAACTGTAAAGCCATATTAAATTCATATTTCCATAAAGTATAGCATTGTAGTGATAACAGTATAGACCTAAGCATCGATGAAATGATGTTGTGGGAGAATTCCAATCTCGTATTCCAGCAATACGTTCCCTTTACTTATAGCCAGCTTTCTTCATGAGAACTTTCTAAGTCCCAAGGCATGAATGATATCTCCTGGAGCCCAAGACTGGTATTCTAGAAATGGAAAAAAAAAAGGGGGGGGAATGTGGGGTGAGAAATGGGTTGGGCACCAGGGAATAAACTTCCAGGGATTTGGAGGTAACCACCTAGAAGGAGCTGAGACTACCTGTACATTTAAAGCTTTCTCATCACACATAATTTAGGGCCTGGCTTCCTGTCATTTTTTTTCCTACCAAGAACCCAGAGATTAATTTACCTAATTCTCTTTCCATTCTCTACATTACAGATTGATTTTTGTTCTTCATAGGTCCTTTCTAGAACAAAATCACACTGTAATGAAGATATTCAAATATTTACTAAGGGGCTTTTGTATTTAGAGATGAAGGGAAGTGGGCAAGGAATGAAAAGAGATCTTTCTGTGTGAAGTTCCATTCTCTGTCTCTGTCTCTCTCTCTCTCACACACATAGACACACACACACACAGACACACACACACACAACTTGTAAAAAGCAAAAGAAAGTTAATCATAGGTGATAAATGTTAGAGAGTTTTACAAAAAAAAGTACCTTGTGAGGTTTCCTTATGCTTCAGAAACAAATCATACTCAGGACTTCCTGAGCATTGAGTCACAGGACCTGATAGGGAAGGGCCTCTGGAATGACAAAAAGGAAGATGGTAGTACTTCCTGGTGGGATAGCTAGGTTCCACAGAAAGTAGAGCACTAGGCCTAGAGTCAGGAAGACCTCAGTTCAAATCTTGCCTCAGGTACTGTCTGTGTGACCCTGGGCAAATCACTTAACCCAGTTTGCCATAGTGTCTTCATCTGTAAAATAAGTTGGAGAAGAAAATGGCAAACTATTCCAGTACCTTTGCAAAGAAAACCACAAAAAGGAGTCACAGAGTTGAACTTTGGGGTAGCTAGGTGGCCTGGTGGATAGAATGCTCCCCTGGAGCCAGGAGGACCTGAGTTCAAATCCAGTCTCACACTAGACACTTGATCCTTGACACTTACTAGCTGTGTGACCCTGGGCAAGTCACTGAACCGTAATTTCTTCGCCAAAAACAAAAAGACAAAAAAAAAGAGTTGGACATGACTAAGACTGATTGAAAGGCAATGATACTTCCTGGTAGGGATTAGAAAAAAAGGTGGGGGGCTTTACTGCCTCTACTTCTCCTTTCATTCCTTTAACCAGTTGCAATATGGCTTTTGACCTCTCACTTGACAAAAGATGTTCTCTCTTTACCAAGGATCTCTTGATTGGTAGATCTGATCGTCTTTTTTTTGTTGTTGTCGCTGTTCAGTCTTCCTCCTTCTTGGCCCCTCTGCTGATCTGGATGCTGTTGACCACCCTTCTCTCCTAAATACTCCATCCTCTCTGAGCTCTGGCGACAGTACTTTCTTCTGATTCTCATCCTACCTATCTGACCAATTCTTCTCCATGTCCTTTTCTGGTTTATCATCTACATTTTATGTCCTGTCAGACCTTCCCATCTCCAAGTTTTCCTATTTCTGTCAACCACTACCATTTCCCTAGTCTCCACGATTCATTATCCGGGTGTTATTCTCAACTCCTCATTCTCTTTCACCCATATATCCAATTGCCAAATGTTGTCATTTCTACTTTAATATCACTTGAATCAAACCTTTTCCCTGTGCTCATATAGCAATCGCATTAATTCAGGCTCTTATCACCTCTCACCAACATTGACCTCCTAATGATCTCTCTGCCTTAAGTTTCTAAGCACTCCAGTCCATCTTCCATATTACTGCCAAAGTAATTTTCCTCAAGTGCGGCTCTGACCTTGTCACTCCCCTACTCAGTTAACATCAGTGGCTCCCTATTGCCTGTAGGATAAAAAGAAGGGGCTGCAAGCAGCCAGAAAGAAACAATTTAAATATCATGGAACCACAGTCAGGATTACACAGGACCTTGCAGCTTCTACATTAAAAGACCACAGGGTGTGGAACATGATATTCCTTAAGGCAAAGGAGCTTGGAATGCAGCCAAGGATCAATTACCCAGCAAAAATGAGCATCATTTTTTCAAGGGAGGAGATGGATATTCAACAAAGTAGGAGACTTCCAAACTTTCCTGATAAAAAGACCAGAGCTCAACAAAAAATTTGATCTTCAAGTACAGGACTCAAGAAGGACATAAAAAGGTAAATGGGACAGAAAGATACAATATGTTGTTAATAAGGGGGGGGCTGTTTAAACCCCTACAAGGGAATATGACACTTGCAACCCTTGAGAACTGTATTGTTATTACACCATGTTAAAGGAGTATACATAAAGAGGGTGGATATTAGTTGACTTTGATGTAATGATAAAAAAAAATCTAATCAAGGTGATCTTTAAAAATGTACTCAGAAAGGAGGAGGCAGGCAAGGGTAAATTACATTATAGGAAAAGACAGAAAATCCTATTACAGCAGAGGGAAAGAAAGGAGGAGGGGGAGCATTGTTTGAACCTTACCTTCATCAGATTTGGTTCAAGAAGGGCATAACATAATCAGTTAGGTATAGAAATCTAACTTGCCCTGTAGGCAGTAGGAGGGAAAAGGGGAAAGAAAAGGGAGGGGGGGAAGAAAAGGGAGGGGGAAGAAGCAGTAAGAGTAAATGGGAAGAAAAGAGAAAGGGATAATAAAAGGGAGGAGGGACTGAAGGAGACAGGGGTCAAAAGCAAAACGTTAGTAAAGGGGGGAAAGGAAAAAAGAAAAAAAGTATAAATAGGGGGAAAAAGGATGGAGAAAAAGACACAGATAGTAATCATAACTGTGAATATGAATGGGATGAAGTCTCCCATAAAATGGAAACAGATTGCAGAATGGATTAAAAACCATAATCCTACAATATGTTGTTTACAGGAAACACATTTGAAAAGCAGTGACACGTACAGGGTAAAGGTAATAGGCTGGAGCAGAATATATTACACGTCAGATGAAGTAAAAAAAAAAAAAAGCAGGGGTAGCAATCCTGATCTCAAACAAAGCAAAAGCAAAAATAGATCTAATCAAAAGAGATAAGGAAAGAAACTACATCCTGTTAAAAGGCACCATAGACAATGAAGTAATATCATTACTAAACATATATGCACCAAATGGTATAGCATCCAAATTCTTAGAGGAGAAGTTCAGGGAGTTAAAGGAAGAAATAGACAGCAAAACTATACTAATGGGGGACCTGAACCTCCCCCTGTCTGCACTAGATAAATCTAACCACAAAACAAACAAGAAAGAAGTTAAGGAGGTGAATAGAACATTAGAAAAGTTAGGTATGATAGACCTCTGGAGAAAACTGAATGGGGACAGAAAGGAATATACTTTTTTCTAGCTTCTTTTTATGTGTTGTTTTCCCCTACTCCTTGAGACTATATTGCTTGCATTTGTATCCTCAAAACCATAGCACTGTTCTTGTCACATAGTAGGAACTTAATAGATGTTTGTTGATTAATTGATTAAAGAAGGGGGGGAAAACAGTGTTATGTTGACAAGGATGAGAGAGAGAGAGAGAGAGAGAGAGAGAGAGAGAGAGAGAGAGAGAGTCCTTATGATTATCTTCTGCTCTAAGATATCTGTTCATCTACAATAGAGATATGTAAGTGTAGTGTTTGTGTGACAAAAACTGATTTTAGTAAAATCTCAGTGGTTCAGACTGAGCAAGTGGGCAGGTCACTTTAACTTCTCTGGGCCTCAGTTTTTTTTTCATATATAAAATGAGAAGTTTAGACTACATGATCTCTAAGTTTCCTGTTAGCTCTGAGATCCTATTATTCTAAAATTTTAAGGGAGATAAATATTAAATTGTGAAAAGTCTAAATTAAAGAATATTTTGAAATTAACTTTGTAGAATTGAAGTGCACACAATAATTAGAATTAAACTCACAAAGCTTAGTTCTTTCTACTAGAGTTTCTTTTGAGAGTTATTTAATTAACACAAAATAATTTATGAGTATAAAATCAACTATAAGCAATGCAGGAGCAGAGCTCTGGAGGGTGGGTCTATGACAGCTTTATGGAGAAGAAAACAAAAAGGAGAACTGGTCAGATGAGTTTCTTCCCTCCTTTCCAGAACATACTCAAATGGGAACTTCCATTACTTCCACGGGAACCACAGCTACTAAGTAGGCTTGAAAAGAGGAAGCAACAAGCATTTATTGAGTGGCTACTGTTTTCCAGGAACTGTGTTAAGCACTTTATCAATTTTATCTCACTTAATAAAGTTTGTATGCTATGATGCCAATATTAATACTATCTATATTATATGAAATATCACATGTATTAACTTATAAAACAACCAGTCTTGTTTTTTCAATGCCCATTTTCAGCCTGGCTCCTAACAAAGACAGTTCTGTGTTTCAATAAGTTCAAAGACCCCAGTTAGTGTGCTTAAGTACTCAATATTCAAGAAAAACTGTTGGAAAAACTGGAAAGCTATCTGGTAGGTAATAGGTATATTCCAACACCTCACACCATATTCCAAGATAAACTCCAAATGGATATATTTCTTAGTCATAAAAGTAATATTATAAGCAAATTAAAGGAGCAAAGAAGAAATTACCTTTTATATCTATGGATGGAGAAGACTTCTTAATGAAAAAGTGACATAGAAGATCACAAAAGACAATATTGACAATTTTGATTATATAAAATTATATATATATATATATACAAATTTCTCTGATAAAAGTCTCATATCCAAGCTATATAAGGAACTTATTAAAATGTATAAGGATAAGAGACATTTCCCAATAGCCATTCCCAGCAGTTTTTGTTGAATACTCAGTCCTTATCTCAGTAACTGGGGTCTTTGACTTTGTTGAAAACTATTCTATTTTACTTTTTGGCTTCTATGTGTTATGCACCTTATTTGTTTCACCAATCAACCTCTCTATTTTTAACCATTACCAAATCCTCTTAATGAATGTGGTTTGATATTACTGAAGATATATCTATTTATATCTATCTATACATATTCATATGTATTTATGTACATTTATATTTACATTGTATGTTTATATTTTGATTCATATATTTATGTTTATATATTTGTAAATTTATATTTATATTTAAATATTTATTATATATTATATATTTATATGTTTATATGTGTATATTTATATTTATTGTATATTATATATGTATATGTATATATTTATATTTATATATGTTTAAATTCATGAAGGTAGGAAGAATGGTACCAATAGATAATTTGTGAAGGAAGAAATATTCATATTAAAGTGTTCTAAATCACTGATAATAAGAGAATTTTTTAAAAATACATACCCACCAGACTGGCAAAGATGACAAAAGAGAAAAATGACAAAGAATTGAGGGAAAACAGATATACTAGTACACTGCTGGTGGATTTGTGAATTCATCCAGTCATTCTGGAAAGCAATTTGGAACTATACTCCCAAAATGACCAAACTGTCCATATCCTTTTACCCATATCTATCACTTCTTGACCTGTGCCACAAAGAAGAGGATCTATGTGTATGAAAGTATTTATGACAGTTCTTTACATAGTAGCCAAAAATTGGAGTCTGAAGGCTTGTCCTACCACTAAGGAATGGTTAAATAATTTAAAGTATATGAGTGTAATGGAAGATTATTGTGCTGTAAGAAATGTTGAAAGGGACAGTACCAGAGGAAACTGGGAAGTCCTTAATGAAATTATGCTGAGTAAAGTGAGAAGAATCAGGAGAAAAATTTATACAATTATGACAACATTATAGAAAAAAAGAACTTTGCAAAACTTTCGAACTCTCACTTAGAACTCTCCAAGATAAATTGGAAATCATACCAAAAAAAAAATCTGGAGACAAAACACTAGACTTACCTCCTCTCAGAGAGGCAATGAACTTAAAATACAGGGAAAAACATACATTTTAGGGTATGGTCAATATGGAAATTTATTTTGGTTTTATGTTTGAAGTAAGGTTTTTATTTTGCATTTTGTTTTATTTGGGGGTTTTGTTGTTAATTATTTGGGGAGGGCAATGAAAGGAACAGATTGCAAATGCACATAAAACCAGTTTGTCTTGAAAAATCAAAGTGCTTAATATAATATAAAAGTTAAGGACAAATTCTTAAAAAAAAAAAAAGAGCGAGCATAAGATTGAACCATTCACTGGCCACTATAGTGATGGTCAGAGAAAACAAAAAAAGAATCCTCCCAACTTCTTGAAAATGACAAAAGCAAACAAACAAACAAACAAACAAAAAAGGACCAGGCTAGGCAGTGGGTTCAAACCTTTGAGGGGGAAGAGATCTTTGTGGGAAAGTTGTTGGTTTTTTTAGATTTAATTTAATGAAAAATTCTTTTAAAATATTTGTTTCCATTTTAGCTATGCTCTAAATAAAACACTTTATCAAATGGGAAAAAATCAATAACTTTTCTTCTAAAATTGCCACAAATAGGAGTAAATCTTCCTTGTCTTAGAAAGGTGAAGCCAGGCTAAAGATTACATATCACAGTCAGAAAAAAGGGTTTCCATTTTAATTTTCTGTGAGTAAATTTCCCCTCTCTTGCTTGCTTCCATTCCGAATTTTGTTTTGTTTTGTTCTGTTATATTTTGATGGGCATAAAAAGAAAGTTCAGTACTAGTAATACTGGAATCTAGAAATTAAGAAGGATCACAGAAGCCCATAGAAAAGTTTTTGGATGGTAACCCAAGTATGTGACTGCTCAACAATTACTAGAAATCAAGTGCAAGATACTACAAATAAGTACAAATGAAAATTTAAATCATAGGAAAAAAACATGATTATTTCTCTCCTATTTTCATTCCATATTCCTGAGACCTTGAATAGTTGAAAACATAATTTTTGTAAGAGAAAAGAAAGTTCTTCTCTTTATCCTATATATCCATGTTGAACAATGAGCAGAAATATATTTAGTCATAAGAGGAAGCTAGTTGGATAAAATGCTTATCCTAAAGTCAGGAAGATCTGAGTTCAAATCCAGCCTCAGAAATTTACTAGCTATATGACCCTGGGTGAGTCACTTAACCTGTTTGCCTTAATCCACTGGAGACGGCATACCACTCTATTATCTTTGCCAAGAAAACCCATGGACACTGTCCATGGGGTGACAAAGAATTGGACATGAATGAATGGTTTAATAACAATAAGCTGAAATGATGTTAGATTAATTTTAATTGTATTAAAGAGTTTTTCAGCTTCTTTCTTCCATAGTTAATGTCACTTCCTCTCCATTCTTCTCTTCTTTACATCACTTATCTTTATCAAAGTACCACAGGTCAAAAGAGAAGTGAAACTGGTGTGAAGTGAAATTATAGTGATGAAAATACTAAGTAGATAAAAATGACTCAGAGAAGATACAGAGAAAGATGACATAATATTGAAGAAAAAATCAGCAAATCAAACATAGAACTGAATCAATAAAGAAAGCATGTGTTGAAGAATATTTTGGAATAATGAATTTTTTTAAAGTAACCTTGAACAATTCAGTTGGTCTGATTAGAAATTTTTTTTAAAAAATTGTTTCTAGCTCTCCATTTATAACTTTTTGGTCATTGACAAAATGTGCTACACTTTGAGTCAGAAAGACCTGGATAGATTCAAACCTCACCTCTGATATTCAACAGCTATATGACTATATGCAATTTACTTAATGTGTCTTAGCTTCATTTTCCTAATCTGTAAAAAAAAAAAAAAAGAGGAAGGGGGAGGTGGGCCAGGAGGCTTTTAAGGTCTCTTTCTGCTCTGAATCTGATTCTGTGCCTCAGTTTTTCCATCTAGCTTATGTTATATAAGATAATATTGGTAATCAGCTTTCCGGCTTTCATAAATTAGTAAGAACACTGGATTTGTAGTCAGAAAATCCCAAGTTCAAATTTTACACTACCACTGACTGCTTGTGTGACTTTGTGCAAGGCATTTAACATCTGGGGACTTTGATTTCCTCACATGTAAATTAGGGTATTCAGTGACTCATAAGATCACTTTAAAAACTCTCAGCGGTATAATCCTGCTATTGTATATTACATGTTCTGGGTTCTGTCAAACAGAACTACTCAGGCAGCTAGATAGAGAAGGCATTGAGACTGGGAGTCAGGAAAGTCTGAGTTCAAATTCTGCCTCAGATACTTAAACTAGCTGTGTGACCTTGGGTAAGTCACTTCATCTCTGTCCCAGTTTCCTCAAATGGGAATAATAATAGCACCTACCTCCCATAGTTGTAGTGAGGATCATATAAGATATTTCTAAAGCAATTAGTACGGTATCTGGTATAAAGTAATTGCTATATAAATGCTAGTTGTTATTGTTGTTGTTATTTTCCATGTCTAATACTCATCCTATCCTCTCTTGTCTCCTCTATCCAGAATGAATTCCTTCTCATCTCCTCTTGCTGAAATCTCTTTCTTCCCTCAAAATAAAGATGACATATTTTCTACATGAATGATTTCCTAACCTTCTGTCCCTTCTCCTGGCTGAAACTGAGCATTGTTCAGTTGTTTCAGTCATGTTTAACTCTTGTTGACCCCATTTTGGGGTTTTCTTGGCAAAGATACTAAAGTGGTTTGCCATTTCCTTCCCCAGCTCACTTTACAGATGAGAAATTGAGGCAAATGAGGTTAAGTGACTTTGCCTGGGGTCACATAGCTACCAAGTGTCTCAAGCCAGATTTGAACTCAAGAAGATGAGTCTTCCTGACTCCAGGCCAAGCACTCAACCAGCACCCTACCTGCCCCTACTGAAACTGATCTGTTCTTCATAATTTTCTCCTACTATTTTGCATGAGTCTCCCCATTTGTACCTATTCCCTTTCCCCTGATGTGGGTTATATATTTTGTCCCATTGCCAACAGAATGAGGCATTTAGAGATAGAAGTTACCTTAGAGGTTATTTAGTCCATTCGCCTCTTAAGTTAGCTTTTTGTGGGTCTTCCAGTAGACTGTAAGCTCTGTGAGAGCAGATTTTGTATTATATTTGTTTTTGTATCCTTGGTGTCTAGCATTTTGGGGAAGGAGAGAATGGTATCTGCACCTGTGATTTAGCCACATTATTTCCCAGCACAGAAACCCTCTCCAAAAAGAAGACCAGAAACTCATCTGTTACCTTGGGGGAAATGAGACATAAGATAGCTTTCCCTTGGTGTGTTTCAAAGAAATAACTTGCATCTGGGTCTTCCTGACTATAAGCCTGCCCCTCTCTCCTGGGTTGCCTTTCACCTTTTACCCAACCAGAGATTGAAAATTGTAGTTGAATTAAATTGAATAAAAGAATGTTTACAATGAAGGTAAAATGATATGAGTCCCCAATATCTGTCATTGCCTTATAACATGCCAGGCCTTTAGGGAGATGTATCAACTATGTCACTGTAGTAGCTGCAGCCCAGGTCACTAAATGTGACTGTGTTTGCCTGAGACAGTTAAGTTCTCCTCCTGGGTGGCTAATTTATTAGTGGAGAATGACTAGGGTATAAAAACAGCATAGAAACCAATATCTGCAAACTACTGAATGTTTTGGGGGAAAGGTGGTCTAGATGTATAAAAGCTTATTACTGAACCAGGAGTTAAAGTTATAGACAATGAGTCTGAAAGGGAAAAAACACAAGTAATGGGAGTGAGGGGAAGTTGGAGAAGAGTAAAAAAGGAAATGAGAGTTCACAGTGTACAGTCAGAAATTTTTTAAGGTTTGTCGTTGTTGTTTAGCTCATGAATTTTTCTGTTAACCAAGAGTGAATGAAAACCAAGGGCTAAAAAAGAGTGGGTTTTGTAGGCTCCACTCTATTATCTGAATCTTTTTCTTGCGATGATTTCCAACCAGCTCCTCTCCCTACTTAGCAGCAGCAAACTAGATCCCAAACTCCACGTCATTTCCAGAAGCATCACTTCCAGAAGGCAGTGCTTCCAGAATAGCTTCTAAAGTCCAGGTTATTAATACTTAACCTCCTGAAAGGTAATTTCAGTAGGATCTCTGCCATGTAAATACATGGGGAGGGAGGGAGAGAGGGAGGCAGAGAAGAGGAGCCCAGAAACTGGAAGGATCTCAATGTTTTCAAGTCCTCTGAAGCAGATCATTTCCTTTTTGATAATATGCACAATTCAGTGTGTGTCTTGATACTGCCTCTCTACAATCCACATTCTTGTTGAAAATCAGAGCTCTTTCCTGATTATTATTTGAACCATTTAAGAACGAGTAGTATCAGTCTTTAGCAGGCAATTGGTTTAAATGTAAGAAAACAAGGGGTTTTTTTTGGGGGGGGGTGAAAAGCTTTACTTCAGCTATCCAGTCAACAGTGAGTATGTCACCAGTCCCTGTAAGGACTTGAAATAGTACCATCCAGTTAGAATGTAATAAATTAGAAAAAAATATTTTTGAAAAACCCCAAATCCTCCCAATGAGGGGCTGTGTATGTATGTATATATGTATGTCTGTGTTTATGTGTATACGCATGCTTATGTGTGTATAACAGTATCCCTGTTTCCTGCATTTTCAAGGAGAGGAGTGAATGTGTTGTTAGTTTTGTAGTCTCATCCAGAGTCAAATGAAAAGGTGTAGGCTCATTTCTTGAGCCACAGTTCAGTTCAGATACCAAGCCGCCAAATGTACTTGCCAGTTAGAACTTTACGGACCACCTGACCTGAATAAACTGAAAATTGATTCTATAGATAGTAAATGGTAAAACTGGAAATAAAACCTAAGGCTGAGATCTTATCACTTTGGGACCATGAGATCTCATAAATTAAGCATCATTGAGCCTGGTGTCTCCTTCCATAGCTGCTCTCCAGAGAAAATCTAAAAGCCAGGGCACTCTAGGATGAGCAGCGGATGATTCAGTAGGTGGCACAATTTTCACTGAGTCAGTACTGAACTGATGCCCCAGAATGGTATGAGGGGGCACTACGCTGCTGGAGGTGTCGTCTAATGGATGAGGGTAAAACCAAGGTCCTGACCACCAGCAGTTATTAAAAATCCCATGGCACTTTTCAAAAGAGTAAAGATGATGTTAAACCCTGTGTCCTGGCCAATTTCCAAATTGGGCAATTATATTCTGCCTACTTAAAATTTCCCCGTAATTTCAGTGGGATAATATATTCTTCATTTTCTTCCCTGTGCTTTTGCTGTTTCCAGCTCAGAGGTGGATGCATTTCAATGGTGAAGGAAGTGGTGAGACTTTGAAAAATGTCTTGCAAGCTCTGGGATCAGGGGATGAAAGGTGCAGTATCCATCTATCTATCAGAAAAAGGTGCCATTTTAGTTTACTTCCAGATTAAACCTCTCTCCTATGATTAGGCTGTCTGTAAGAAAATTGCCAAATAAGTGTCTTTAAAAATAGCCTCGTCAGGTAGTCAAAGGTGCTCTGCTTGCAAAGGTTTCCAAGACAGACATTTTAATTCTATTAAGTTGTGACTAAGAAATGAGGCTTCTTCAGCAGTGAATATATTATGTAAATATTAACAATTTAAGCAGAAAATTACAGGCATTTAATGGGAATAATTAAATCCTTTAACTTCTCCCTATTTAGGCCTAGTACAACCACTCCAAAATAGAAGCGACCATTTTGTTTTTCTTAACATGTACAGATCCTGTGGGTTTTCTTTCCAGAGAAATCATGATTCAAAAGAATAGATCATTCTTGGAGAACTTCTTTCTATTTACTAATGGATGGTCTTTCTTAAAACAATGTTTTAAAAAAACAAACTTTTGTTGACCCACTTTGCCTTGGGAGAAAGTCTGTAGAAAATGCTTTTATGATATCAAAATGATAAGCGCATGAATACCTACTCTCTGTCCACTATGTTTCCAGATCATCAGAAGAAAGGGACAATAAAAATCTGATGTTTCTGACATCTCTATAGTATTTGGATCTGCATCTTCTGTCTCCTTTTAACTTTTAAAAGATTCATTCCAGAGAAATGTATGATTTTTTTTCCTTCAAAAAATGCCTCTATCTCCTTAAGTTAAAGAAGTTTGTTAGGAGCTGTTTTTGTGTTTGGATTTTTGCTGTTGCTGCTGTTGTTACAAAACTAAAACTGTTCTTAAAAAGTCAAACGATAATTTTGTTTCTGCTTCAGCTGTGCTAAAACTTGCAAAGGTGTCTGCTTTTAGTATTTTAATTAATTTTAATTGTATTACAAAAGACTTTTTTATAACAACTTCTTTGAGTCATTCTGCTTAAAAGATGTATTTTTAAAATTTATCTCCCATACTTATTAATAACACAGTTAAAAGAAGAAAATGTTTGAAAGCATGAGAAAAAAATCTACCAGCTGTTGGAGACAGTACTAAATACAATGCGGGAAGAATATTATATTTGCTGAATAAAGAAATCACTTGAAAAGGAAACAGCATCTTTAGAATTTGAACTTGCCTTTAGCAGAAAATGTTGTAATGTTTTTAGTCTCACTTTGACAACTATAACAGACTTTGCTGAATACTGGTAAGAGTTCACTTTATAATAGCTAAAGTAGTCACTCACTCTGATCACTGTGTCTTTTTAGTATGCAGCCCAGAGGATTCAGAAAAAAGATTACATTTACCATAATTAACATATATGTAAATGGAGATCATGGCTATGAATGATAAATTTTCATAGCAATTTAAACCTTGTACAAATTAATCAACCATACAGACACTTGATTAATGAAAGGCAGTGTCACTTTAAAATGCAACATGTTAATATATATTACTGTTATCGCTGATCAAAGAATCTTTAAACATAAACCAATTAGAACAAAGTTCAATCTACATTTTTTACCAATTCTTATTCCCATGTAATTATAATGGCAATAAAAAGAGGCATTTTATGCTGCTTTCGTATTTATTTACTAAAAATCGGTAATAGTCATGCAAATGAAATTTGGCTACTTCATTACTGTGATTGGATTCCCAAAATACAGGATTACAGCTATACTGAAGGAGAAGATGACTGCATAAAAGCAATTACAAAATAGAGGCAAGATATTTATTCACATTTAATGCCTAAATTTAGAACTTTCCTGTCAACTTTTCTAACCAGAGCTCTACTGGCTACAGAGATATGGATTAAATTGTGGGAGACCAGGAAGCTGTTTAGGACAGGATCTCTTCTGCCATTTTGCCACGAATCACCCATATCACTCTCTTCAGAGGAGTGCAAGGCAACTTAACTATTACAGTACAGGATTTCTTTAGGGTTTTCTTACTTTTTTTGATGATGCTAAAAAAGAACCCAACAGCTGAGCATTGAGATATTTTATTGAATGACTTATTTAACAATTAGGCAAATAGCTCTAAATGCTATTAGGCAAATAATTTATAATGCAAAATACATTATTATAAGTTGATAGCATATCTAACAGTATAAGCTATGTCCAGATAATTGATTATTAAACTTGTCAGTTAATCTATCCAATAAGTAGAAGTGGCTTTTTTTTTTACCTCACTTTCTTCTTCTGAATATGAACCCTGATCTTGTGGGCTATGTCACCCTGGGCAAGTCATTTTATGTGCCTCACTTTGTTCATCTGTAAAATGGAACTAATAATAGTGCCTACCTCTGAGGGTTATTGTGATGAAAAAATGAGACATTTGTAAAGTGTTTTGCAAACCTCAAAATGCCATGTAAACACTAGTGATGATGATGATGATGATACATGGTGTGTGTAAATGCAGTTTGTATAGAAGGCAGGAATTGAATCCAGATCCTTTCTGACTCCAAGTCTAGAGTTCTTGACAATACTTCATGACCCTTCATGGATAAGCATACTATCCACCAAAATCAATAATGAAAGAAAAAAGAATAACATTTATTAAGTACCCTAGGGCATATAACGATGAACAATACATGGTCCCTGCTCTTAGAAAGTTGAAAATACAGCTGGGGAGGTAAGACAGGCACACAAATAACTAAAATGTAAATTATAATTGAATATGTGAATATAACAAATATAAATGACATTCTATGAAAGATCTAACCTTTTTGTAACGATTAAAGGGTCATACAAATGTGAATTGTTATTATTATTACTATTTTCTAAGCATGGAGAGTTTATACAGATCCATTTAGGGAGATGAGTAATGTCCTCACAGATGTGGTACCTGAGTGCCCTATGATAAGATATTTCTCTGCTCCTCAGTTTCCTACTGTATGAAATGATGGAATTGGAGTTCCTATGACAGTCACTTTGTAGAATGAAAACAAAGAGATATATCAAGTGATTAATAAATACCTTCATAAATACTTCATTCTGAATTATAATATGAACATTCTTATTAATGACCATTGAGCTATTGCCAATACCAGTAACATTCTATTTCTTAGCTAATCATCATTGTGCTTATGTCAGTACATCAATATATCTGATGTTTTATTAGTTTCATATTCCCTCTGTGGGAGAATATTGTAGTCCATCCATTACTTCTCATATTGAATATCATTTTTAAATTTTTTTCTGTAGATTTTTCACAGAATGTGAAAGCCCTTCCTCTAGACCCTTTTGTATTTTGAAGATAACATTTAAATATTTCTGTTATTCATCTTTTATTCCTCAGTCTTGTCACATGAACAGACTACCTCCTTTTATAGTCATATATTCTCTCATTGCTATACCTTAAGCAATTTATTGGACATAAATCATCATTGAACATAAAACAATCTGCTGCAGCATGTGTTTTTACGTTGCTGTCTGGGTCATTTGAAATTTTTACTTCTTGGAATTAGGGCGTGCCAAAGTTTATAACCCTAAAGCTGAATAACAACTGTGTTGAAAAAATGAGTCTATGCACTAGAGACCATCTTGAGATAATAAGAAATATGGTGCAATTTCCCAAATGCAATCCACACTCCTATTTGGTTTTGGGACCAATTCATTGTCCATCTGCAGTAATTTTCCCAAATATGTATATTAAATTATTAACTCAATGAAATGGCCATTCAATGGCATATAATAATCTGAAGAATAAACATTTCATCCATTTAGTTTTTCCTGTAGAAATGGTAAGCCAATCTTTTTTTATCTGTGTTTTTAGCCATTCTTTTAGCACTTTCCCTTCCCTGAGATATCTTATAAAGAGATCACTGAATGTTTTCAAAATTGTATAACCACCAGAATGAATTTCTTCCTGCTATAATTTCATCCATGAATTGTATAGAATATTAAATAACATTATAGCATCAAAATGAGATACCATTGGGGGCAGCTAGGTGGTGCAGTGGATAGATCACCAGCCCTGGAGTCAGGAGGACCTGAGTTCAAATTTGGCCTCACACTTGACACTAGCTGTGTGACCCTAGGCAAGTCACTTAATTCCATTTCCTAGTTCCCCCCCCTGCAAAAAAATGAGATACCATTTATAGCTTTTCTCCCAGCATTGAAAAACTTGGTTAAAATAAAACAAATGAAATACACAAACATATGAATATACCCAGACTTAGTAGAGTGGACATATGCAAAGAAGAGATGAGAGAAGAGAGTTAGACTTTATAGAATTGACAAGATTTTGGCTTGATATCAGGAAAAATCTTCTAATCTAATTATCTAAAAATCTAATTATAGCTGAACAAAAGAGAAATGGGCTGGTTAGTATCCTCTCATTAGAACCTTTCAACATAAGATGAAGACTTCTCTGGAATGCTGTGAAGGTAATTTTTGTTTAGGTGTGGCTTGGACCAGATGGCCTCAGAGGTCCCTTTCCATTTTAAAATTGTAGGACCTCAGTTTACCATAATAATTTTTTATTGGTTTCAGATGAGTTTTTTCAAGATGCAGAGATAGCCATAATGATAAATAGTATTTTTAATATCAAGGCATATATTCTGGTTATAAATACAAATCAAAGTATATAACCCAGTTATTTTATTCTGACCATGCTCCCCAAAACACTTTTTACTTTCTAAGCAGACTTCTCCAAATAGCCAATCACCTCTACTCTCTTTACTGATTGTCCCAAAGCCAGAATATGGGTTCTTGCTCACTTATAGCCTGGTACAGAATTAACAAATACCGGATAAGTCGTATATGGCAAGAAATCCTTAGCTCCCAACTTAGAGAAAATGTCATCTATTGGTCATGCTTAAAATGAAAAAAAAAAATCACACTCATTACACTGAACTAAGGAGTTTTAAATCTTTAATCATTAAAATTAGATAATATTCATGTAATGTGTAGATGCCAATTATCTACAAAGCTTTATGGTTTTATAAGTAAATATTTTCATCATTTGGTTAGACATGAAAAAAATTATACTCAATCGAGTATTGTGACTGTTATCATCAAAAATCATTTATTAACCATCTTCTTCTGGTGCTTTGGTAGGCACTTTACAGGGTAAAAATAAAGAGATATAGCAGCACATTAATAAATGCCTTAATAAATATTTCATCATGAATTAGACTATGAACATGTTTGTCATTGACCATTCAGTGTCAAAATGACTTTACAGTTTCAATTACTTAATTAAGGAAAGTGCAGTTTTCCAGCTTTATTATGTGAGCCATTAGCCAAATACTCATCTTACTCTTCACTGGGGCACAAATCTTGCACAAATTCCTGTTGACTACAAAAAAAGTCTTTGGGGGGAGTAGCAACACAAAATGAGCACATAGTAGTATTTGAAATAAAGTGTACCCTTTGTATCATCTATCTGCTGCATAACAAGGGAGGGTGTAGTTACTTATCCATGGTATTTAAAAGATAAAAGATGCAATGCAGTCATCATAGTTCACATTTCCATAAAACTTCTTAGCCAAGATATTTTCAGTTGTTTTTTTATACCATAAAACCTCTGGCATGTTATGATGTCAAACAATGGTGGCTGATATTTTGCCGGTGGTAGCTTCTTCCTCACACATCTCAGAAAGCATTGGAAAGGTATAAAACAATGAGATAATGCTTTACCCATCACAGGAATCAGAAGTTTTCATATCATTGAGTGGTGACAGACTTGAGTAAAAGAAAGCCAACTGTAATTCAGTCAGTAATAATGTAAATAAGCCTTTCATTTAGAAAAGAAATACAGGCAACCAGAATGAGAAGCATTTGTTAACCCATGAGAAAAAATGTAATTGGAGCCAAATACTGAAGGCAGGGGATATGCTTCAATTCTTGATTGTAGTTCTAACATGGAAAAATGTTCCATTTGAAGTTACATAAGCATAGAACTTAAATTATTAAAAACTTATTTTATAAGGTACCTAATTGTCCTCTCCCCACATCTATTAAAATGACATTTCCCGGTATTATCTTCTCATAGTCAAACAACCTTTAGCAGGAAAAAGTACCAAATTTGAGATCCTGCCCAATTTAAATCTCATTTCATAGTCCCAATTCAGTTTTTATGCCACAAAAGCTGCCATCAGAATTTGCTTCTAACCAACCTTTCTCTCCTCTCTAAAGAGTTCCTAGAGGAGTCTCCAGGTTTCAAGAATGTTCTATCACTCTCATGGCAATCTGTTTAGTAGTTAAATCAAGGTTACTAACTTTCTACCTTTTAACTAGAGGTATAAACCCCTGAATTAATCTGGTCTCCCTCTTCTCCCAATACTGAGGATAAATTTCTCTATTTTTTCCCCTCTATGCTCTTTTCAGTTCCTGGCATGCCTGAAGTTGTTAGATTTGCTTTTCCAGCTCATTCCTGGCATTACTGAAGCTGTCATACTGTCCTAATGTTCTGAATTTCCTGCAATTTATGGACTCAGCTTGCATTTTCTTTCTCCTCCTTTATGCCCTCCTGTTTCTCCAATATTCTTTAAATTACCTACCTGCTGTTCTACTTGCTATTCTCATGGAATTTCATTTCAATTTTGCTTTCTCATTGCTGAGTCTTCTATTCTATGCTCTTTCTTTTATCTGTGCTTTTTAACCACCTACCCCAACCCCAAATGGATGCTCTGACTCTTTAGGATCTTCTTGTGGTCTGAAAATGTTGAATTATGACCTTAGGTTCAATCACAATCTATACCTATCAAATTTTATTGACTAACTCAGAAATTACCCTAAGAAAGAAAATTTTGAATCAAAGAACCCTTGAGTTGAAAGGGAAGTTAGAGGGCAAGTAGTCCATTCTTCTACACAGTTTAGAAATGCTCTGTATGATATCCCTGATGGATGATTATCTATGTTCTGCTTGAATTCTTCCAGTGATAGAAAATAACCATTGCCTCATGAGATAGCCACTTCCATTGCTAGCAAGCTGTTACTAGGTAAAAAGTCCTTATTTATATTCTGCCAAAACCTACTTCTTTAAAAAACAAAAAGCAAAAACAAACAAAAAACCAGACAAACAAACAAACAAACAAACAAAAACTTCTGCTTACTGGTCCCAGATCTGCCCTCTGGAGCAAAAGTGGAGTGAGTCTATTCCTCTTGCATATGTAAGATGACTCTTGCAATATTTATATTTAAATTCAACCATCCTTATTATACATAAGAGAACGACTCTGTGCAAATCACAGTGCTATATTTTGGGGGCAGGGCAGGATAGAGAGAGATACAAATGAATAAAAAAGAAACTTGGCCCTCACTTTGCAGGTATTAAAAAATTTAGCATATCCAATTTAATCCAATAAACATTAACTAAGTGATTACTATATGCCAGACACTGTCCTAAGCGTTAGGGATACAATTAATAAATAGAAAGACAGTCCTTGCCCTCATGAAGCCTAGAATTTAAAGGGATAGATAACACACAAAAAGAGACAGGAAAGTGTGGGGGAGAGGAGAGAGAGAGAGAGAAACTGGAAATTCTTGTTCTGTGAAGTTGGAACCACTCAGGGCAGTAGAGGCAAAGTGGAGTGAGCTGAGTCCAGTTTCTGCCCTCTATAAAGGAAGGCACTGGAAAGAATTTGCTATTATGCCTTCAAACCCCCCAAAAAGTGATGAGCTTAGGCTGGGAGGTGCATCCTGTTCTCTAGAGTTGAAACTAGGTAGAGCAACAGATGCAAAGTAGGTCTATAGTAGAATGTAACAACACTGTACAAAAACATTCAGTAACTTCTTATTTCCTATCAAATATAAGCTAACCTTTTTCTCTTGGCATTCCATGCCTTATAAAACTCAACATCAACCTTTTCTGCCTCACACTATTCCCTTTCACACATACTAAGTTACTTCCAAACACCAATAATCAGTGTTCGAGGAGCATGTCATATACTTTGTTACTTTCATAATTTTGTTTATGCTTTCCTTCTGAGATGCTATCAATATATGCACCTTTCAAGGCCCAGTTTAAATCTCAATTCTCCTATGAAGCTTTCCATGATCTTGCCTTAATCTGTCATGTCTTTCAACTTTTTAAAAAAATTTATTTATTTATTTTCAACATTTTTTTCATTTTCAATTTTTAGTTCCAAATTCTTTATATCCATCCCACACTCTCCCACAGCCACTGAGAAGGTAACCAATATGATATTTATTATACATGTGAAGTCATGTACCACATATTTCCATATTAATCATATTTTGTAAAAGCGAGAAAAATAAAGCAAAAAAATTTATACTTCAATTTGCACTCAGAGTTCATCAGTTCTCTCTCTGGAGGCAGATAATATTGTTCCATCACAAATGCTTTGGAACTGTCTTGGATGATTGTTTTGATCAGAGTATCCAAGTCTTTCACAGTTGATCATCTTTATAACATTATTGTTACTGTGCACAATGATATCCCAGTTCTTCTCACTTCACTTTGCATTAGTTCATACAGATCTTACTATGTTTTTCTGAAACCATGCAATACTTCTAGCATAATAGTACTCCATTACAACCATGCCAGAACTTGTTCTTCTATTTCCCAAATGATGAACATACCCTCAATTTCCAATTCTTTGCCATCACAAAAAGAGCTGCTATAGATATTTTTGCACACATAGGTCCTTTTTCTTTTTCTTCAATCTCTTTGGGATACAGACCTAGTAGTGGTATTGCTGGGTCAAAGGGTATGCACATTTCATAGCACCTTGTGCGTAGTTCCAAATTGTTCTCTAGAATGGTTGGACCAGTTTACTATTTCAGCAACAATTTATTAGTGTACCTAATTTTCACTCATCCTCTCTAGCATTTTTCATTTCTGATAATTGAGTGGTATCTCAGAGTTGTTTTAATTTGCATTTCTCTAATCAACAGTGATTTAGAGAAGTTTTTCATATGACTATAGGTAGCTTTGATTTCTTCTTCTAATAACTGCCTGTTTATGTGCTTTGACCATGTATCAATTGGGGAATGGTTCTTATTTTTATAAATTTGACTCAGTTCTATACTCAAAATATATTTGATAAGTGAGAACTTCATCAGAAAAACTTGTAAAAAATTTTGATTTTACTTTATTGTCTATGTTACCTTTATTTATTTATTTGTTCACTTATTTATCTATTTATTTGTTTTCTTGTTCGTTTGTTTAAATGTGAGGCAATTGAGGTTAAGTGACTTGCCCAGAGTCACACAACTAGTGAGTGTTATGTGTCTGAGGCCAGATTTGATCATGACTTTCAACTAGTCCAACAATGCTTAAATTATCTCTCCTTGATCTATTTTCTGGGTCAATTTTTTTCTGATGAGGAATTTCACATTTTCTTCTAGGCTTTCATTTTTTTTACTTAATTTTATTGTTTCTTTATGTCTAATGAAGTTACTAGCTTCTACTTGCTCAATTCTATTTTATAAGGAATTACGTTCTTCGGTTAGCTTTTGTGCCTCTTTTTTTCATTTACCCAATTCTGTTGTTTAAGGTGTTATTTTCTTCAGTATTTTTTGTGTCACAATTACCAAGGTGTTAATTATCTTTTCATAATTTCTTGCATTATTCTCATTTCTTTTCCCATTTTTTCCTATACCACTTTAATCTTTTTTTTTAACTTTTCCAGGAATTTTTGTTGGGCTTGGGTCCAACTAGCATTTTTCTTTTAGGCTTTTTTTGGTATCTGTTTTTACGTTGTTGTCTTCTTATGAGTTTATGCCTTGGTGTTCCCTGCCACTATAATAGCTTTTTATTTGAAATTCTTTGTTATTGTTGTTAGTTAATTTTTACAGCCTATTTTTTTACTTTGAATTTTATGTTAAAATTGGACTCTGTTCACTTGGGAGTAGGGAGACACTGTCCCAAGTTTCAAGCTTTTTCATATTGCCTTTTTCAGAGCTAGTTCTGGGAGTCAGGGGGCTTCTAAAGTGTTGTGATCCTGGGAGAGGTATAGTCACTGTTCCACTGGTCTGAGCTCTGCTTTTTACCCAGGAAGGGCACCTGGTCCTTTACAGCTACACCATCAGCACTCCTCTTTGATTTGAAACAGTGACCAGGGCCCCTGCTTCTTTGTAAGAGACCACCAGATTTCTTCTCCCCTACGTAACTGTGATCCAGCACTGATTATGAGCAATAGAGTTGCCAGTTCACACCAGCTATGCGCAGGGCCAGCCATCTAACTTCTTCATTACCAATTGTCTGATCCCCTTACTGTCTCTGGGATGAGAGCTTTCAAACCTGCTGCTGCTGTTGTAGCCACTGTTACCACCACTATGCATATGAGCTCTGGACAGACCTCTACCCCAGTGTCACAAACTTCTCCTGCAGAATCTTAGGTTTTCTAAGGACAGAAAAATGTGTCTCATTCCAGCCTTTTCTTGGCTCTACTCTTCTAAAATGTGACTTGAGTTGTTATCTTAAAGTTCTTTGGAGGGGAATATTGGGAGAATTTAGTTGGGCAGCCTCTAATCCCTTCAACTTTTGAAGAAGTGTATTTACATCTCTTTCGTGCCTTTAACACACTATACTCTGTTTTCATTTGTCATAAAATATTTGACAGTAATCACATTCCAAAATCTTATCTTCTCTAGGTAATATTCAAATTCAATTCAGTTCAAATATTCTTCATAATCCATGGTTTCAAGTTCTTTTCCATCCTAATTGCTTTCCTATGGATTTTATACAATGTCTCTTAAATGATAGATGCCAGGTGGACCCCTGATGTCATCTGACCAATACAGACTTCAGTGGGACCTCATTTATTTTTGATGCCATGTTCCTAATTAGGCAATTTAAGATTAAAGTAATTTGAGAAGAGTGTGGTGAAGTCATTTTACTAATTCATATTAAGCTTTCAGTCTACTAATATATACTAATAACTACTAATATATACTAATATACTAATAACCCTCCCACATCATGAACAAGATCAGTGTTAGAGGGGCTTTATTTATGGGACAGAAATTGCATAACTAGACACCATAAACCAGACTTCAGTTTCTACCATTGTCTAATCAGCACCTACTTTAAAGCCTTAAATTCACTTTTAAATGCTTTGAAAAGGAGAATTATAATGATGATTTACAATCTTTTTAGTAATCTTTCCCTATTCTATTTGTCATAAATCCCTATTTGCCAACTAATTGTTTCTAGCACCTGGAAAATGTGGCTGCTATCTTATATATTGATGGAAATCAAGAGTACCTATAGGCTGCTCTGCCATTTGATGACCTGTCAGCCGGTATTACTGTATTCTCTACCCAGTCTTACTAACCTTTGCTGTAGTTGCAACAGCTCTTAATGAAGGAAACTTCCAAACAGAAATATTGACACCTGCTTTGGAGGAGACTGACTTCAACAATGAAGTGATGGCATTGACAACAACTTGTCTGAGTGTACCAGGAGAGATAAACAAACAAACACACATACACACAAAGAAAGAGAAAAAAAATCCAAACATACATTTTTAATGTCTTCTTACAAGCAGAATGCAGGCTCCAGAAACCATTCTGGATAAAACTGGGAATATATGTGCAGATTTTGCCTTGGATGTTCACCTTTTTCTAAATATAGAACAACGAGGTCACCTGTGAACTAGATTTCATTTCCCCACTGTACTAATATTTGAAACTCTAAAAGGGATACATCTACAACCCTTGAAGTTTCTCCTTGTATATCATAATACTCAATGTAGGGACTTTAGAGATCTGTGTAAGTGCAGTTAGCATTAATATTGCTGAAGGAGGTGGCCCCCATGCAAGAATCTTCATTACCAGTCTATGCTAAATAGTTAACACTATACATTCACATGACTTTGGGCATACTTTGCCCTATAAATAACAATGCATTATTAATAGAGATGTCTTAACATGGATATTGTAGCATTTTGTAAAGATATATCTTTTCCTTTTGGCATATATCCCCTTCAGGATCCACTAAAAGTCAAGTTTAATACTAATAGAGAAGCTTATGATTGACTGTTGACTCAGGCACTACAAGCTTTCTACACATGACAAGCTGATCTCTCCTAAGTGCCTATGGCTTCCAAAATTTCCTGAGTCAAACAATTAAAAAGTTTCCTTGACTCTTTGCTGTTTTAATATTTCTGGGCTAGTTCTTGCAGTCTTCTTCAGAAATCCTGCCTCACAGTAGTATTTCCAGATGTGAGGCAGGTGATCCTGTTGGCATCTGCCACTAACTCACTCTTTTTGATCTCTTAGGATTTGATTGTTACCATCTCTGACAATTCCTCATAAAGATTGACATGTCTATAAGCATATGCATTATAGTAGGGAACTGGAGCTTCAATGGCCAGGAAGGGATTCAGAAGAGTGTGTCTGGCAAATTCGTCTTTGAAGAATAGAATTCAATGGCAAGAAAGGCTGGAAAGTACTGGGGATCCAGAAGTCCTAAGAAATGATGAGCAGTTGTGGAAACATGGTTATTAAGTCAGAAGGCAATACTGGGGAGGCTTGTTTGTTTATTTCTTTGTTTTCTCCACAATCTTCCTTTTGAGGTGTTAGAGAAACTATTACATGTTGATTAATTTTGGCAGTGGAGGTCACACTTTTGGACAAAACTCAGATGAAAAATTCAATTCATCAATTTTTTTTGCTTAATTTTAATTAGCCAAATACTCATCCTTCTTTATAGAAATATCCCATATTGTAAATAATTTCATGACCAAACAGCATATTGATTTCAAACCCTCTTTGATTAGAAAGCATTTATTAAACCTGATACTATTAAACATAATAATGCCTTCCCTCTGATATTACCTTCCATTTACAATGCATCTATTTTGTAGTACAAGTTTGCCTATTGTCTCCCCCATTAGAATGTGACTTCCTTCAAGGCAGGGGTGCTATTTTTGTTTTTCTTTGAATCTCCAAGTGCTTAGCACAATACCTGGCACATTACTATTATCTAATAAATGTTTGTTAACTGATTGATTAATTGAATGATTAAATGGCCAAAGTACCCCTGAAGAAAGTTCAGAGGCACCAAAAGTAGTATCAAAAACTGCCAATCAATATGAGTAAGAAAAATTATAAACCACCATTATATCCATATATTTCTATGACATTCTAAACTAGATAGAATATATATATATACGAGTGCATATATATGCATACACACACATACACACACGTATATATGTGTATATATATATACATACACACACACATATATGTATATGTATATATGAAAAAAATCATTATGATAAGGAAGCAGATAAAACAACAGCAGAGATGACTCACCAAAGGTCACCCAGGAAGGACCTGAGCCAGTGATAGATGAGGACAAAATCCTCAATCTTATTTCCCAGTTGCTCTACCTTTCAAACAATAATCTCATTTACATAGTGTAAACAAAATGAACCATATGCCAAGAGGTATTACAAGTACTTATAATTTTATGCTGGACACCAAATCATGTTTTAATATTTCTCTTTGGTTTTAAGCCAGATTTAAATGTTAGTTATTCTCCTTATTAAATCTGCATAGCTATGCTTGATACCACAGACATGGCCTTCAAATGAAAGGTGTATGAACTCTAGAAAGTCAGTAATCTCGTGTTTCCAAACTTTCCTTTGCAATAAGCATTTAAATAGTTGAACTCTGATACTGGGTGAACTCAGGAATAATTTTGAGCTCTGGATGCTGAACAAGTAACCTTGAGTCTCTTGTAAATTGGGGAAAATCTCTTAGGCAGCTAAAAACAAAGCTCTTGACTTTACAAATATAACGTTTGTTTGACTCCTAGACTTAATTGTGAACTCTGCTATTTTTCCTTGACTGGTTTTCCATTTTCATCCTAAATTAATCTTTTCTAGTCTCAGTTGAAAACTGAGCTTTATGAATTAAAAGATGAAATTGATTTCCTTATGAAGTCCAGAAATTCCATAACATCTTTCTTTGGCTAACAAGAAAAATGTTTCAAAAACTTTAAGAACTCTTTATGATAATTATTCTAAATGGTAGTCAAACATAATGAAGAATCTATTCTTCTGTCCATAGTTTCCCTTTAGAAGAAAAGATCTTATCTTTCAATTTGTGTGTGTGTGTGTGTGTGTGTGTGTGTGTGTAATCAAGTCACAAGTTGCAACGCTTATCCTACATCTCTAGTTTTAGCATTATTCCATCAACCTCCACATTTTTTGTTCGGGTGAAGCTTTCATGTAGGGATTCTATGATAATAGGTCAAAGAAATAGGTATGAGTTGAGCAAAATTTTAAATAATTTGGTGATGGGGGTACTTCCAGCTAGAGCCCACATGTTCTTAAATGGAGCAATGCCCTCAAATGTTCCAATGTTTTTTTATGGCCCTGGTACTAATCTTTTAGTAATCGGCCTTTTCAATTCTTGGAAACTTTGAAAACTGAAATGAAGCCAGTCATTTTAATTCATTAGCGAAAAATTTTTCTTGTGAAATATGGTCATGAATTGATCTGGATTCCTAAAGTAGGAAACATTGTAAATTTGATAGGATGATGATGATTACTGTGAATATTCCTAAAGAAATAAAAGTCTGGATTTTAAGTTCAAGGTTAACATTGATGAGTCTGACAATGCTTGAAACAGTTGGTTTAACTATTAACTCTTCTGTATTTGTACTGATTCCCAAGGGAAATTATTTTGAAATTCCTGTTTTATCACTCTCAGGGTCAG
The DNA here is from genome assembly GCF_003287225.1 of Phascolarctos cinereus. Lineage (NCBI taxonomy): Eukaryota > Metazoa > Chordata > Mammalia > Diprotodontia > Phascolarctidae > Phascolarctos > Phascolarctos cinereus. The sequence continues at coordinate 226,838,809 of NW_027556098.1, read as the reverse complement.
CCTTCTGAGTAAACAGAATCCTTAGGATAAATTGAGGCTGATCACTCAAATATCTTCCTATTGACCTATCATGGAGTACCTAAAATTCTACCATTAGAACACTTGTTCCATTGGCCCCTGAAGTATTTTGTGTCTTCAAATGCTCCTATTAAAATGCAGTTGTCCCCATGAAAGGCAAGCCTTAAACTCTGTAATCAGCTAATTTTAGGAGAAGCAGGAAAAAACAGGATATAGAAGAGAAGTAGGGGAAAGGGTCCTCAAAGACGAACTATCTGCTTCATAATTTTGCCTAAGGCCACCTTCAAGCAATAGTTATCATAAAGACCATGCAGTTTATATTCTCTGGGACTCAAACTGAAAAGCAAATTAGCCTTTTGGCAGACTCAGCTAGTAAGAAATTTTCACAAGTTTTTTTCAACATCTGGCAAAGGCAATAAGCATAATGCAGAGCAATTTGACCTTAGATTCGACGAGTCTTGAGTTCAAGTCTCACTTTGGCAACATACAGGTTGTTTGATTCAGAATAAGTCACTAAACCCCTTTATAACCTAGGCAAATCTCTACTGATCTTCAGTGACAGAGAATGTTCATCATTGGGAGTTCCTTACACAGATAATTACACAAATTGGATTTCTCCCTTCCCAACCTCCAACCTCCACCACCACCACCACCCATCACCACTACCACTACCACAACAAAGGTCAAGCCAAATCCAAACAACCTTTCATCCTCATAGCCCAGATTCTGGATCTCAGCTCATTAAAATCTAAACATTACTTCCTATCTAATTTGAGGCAGGAATTTCCTATCGATTTTTTTTTCTGGTCTTGAAGAAATCATGTTATCTCAAGGGGGAGTATGATACTATCAATACATTAGTCGTAGGTGCACTGGTTATAAATGGTACTCTAAAATATGATACTAATAGAACGATGGCTTCAAATAGGTGAAATGAAATGAAGAATATATCAATATTATTCAGCAAACATTTATTAAGAGCCTACTATGTGAAGTATATTGTGCTAGAGGATGATGTTAGAAAAGATGAATAAAGACACAGTCCATATGCTTAAGGCTACAAGGTTGAAAAGGCAAACAAATACAAAGACTATTGTGATGCCAAGTATTAATTTAAGTTATAGGAGAGGTTTATGAGAGTAATGAAGGAGGAATCACATACCTAGAAGGATTAGGGATAGATTTACAGAGGATGTGTTACCTTAAATAAACCTTAAAGGACAAGGAGGATTTTAATAAATAAAGGCATATTCAGGGATGCAATTCCAAGCATGGGGAATAATATTCGAAAAGGCTTAGAGATGGGAAAAAGCAAAAAGACACTAAGTCATCTGGTTTAGCTAGATAATGAAAGCCCTGAATTTTAAGAAAAAAAACCTTGAACCTGTGGGGAGTCACTGAAGTTTTTTTTTTGAATGATCAGATCTCATTTATAAAATCAGAAAGTTGAAATTGATGATCTTTAACTTCCTTTCCTGCTCTAAATCTATAATCCTATGACATATGACTAGAATATTTTTGATCCAATGATCTATGATGAAGACATAAAATTGACTGACTTTATGTGATGTCCTTATTCCACAGTGGTATTTTATTTATTTTTGGCCCATCTCCATTTTAACTGTTATCATCAAAATCCTCAATAGTTCCAGTTTCCTATAAATTCCTGAGATAGCTCCACTATGTTCTCAGCTTTCTGGTTACTTGGCAAGTAAAAGTGGTTCCAGAATAAATTGTCCTCCTTCACAGCCTTAAAGAAATTTTAAAAAAATATATTTTTATTGACAACTTTTGGTTTTACATTCTTCCCTATTCTCAGAAAGCCATCCCTTGTAACCAAGCTTTTTTTAGTGAAAGAAATTTTAAAAGGAATGGGAAAAGAATTAGCAAAACCTATCAACATATTGAAAAAAATCTAATACTTGTAAGCAAATTTTTATTCCTGTGAATAAGTCCTGTGAATCTACAGGGGGAGGTATCTTTCCATTATCTCTTCTTTTTGTGACCAATGTTGTAAATAATTTCACAATATTTAGTTCCAAAGATTTGTGGTTTTTGTCTTTTCTACTTACATTGTTGCAGTCATTGTAGACATAGTTTTCCTGGCTCTGCTTACAGCATTTTGCATCAGTTACCCAAGTCTTCCCATTCTTCTCTGTATTCATACTGTGTGTTGTTTCTCACATGCCAATAATATTCCATTACATTCATGTACCACAATTTATTTAGACATTCCCCAGTCAATGGGCAGTGACTTTATCTCCATTTCTTTGCTACCATAAAAAGCGTTGTTATAAACATTTTGATGTATATCAGGGGTTCTTAACCTTTCAGTGTGTGTCATGGATCTCTTGGCAGTCTGGTAAAGCCTGAGGATCCCTTCTCAGATGACTGTTTTAAATGCATAGAATAAAATACATAAAATTACAAAGGAATCCAAAGGTTAGTAAAATAATTGATAATAATAATAATAAGGTATTTTCCTATCCAAATTCCCTGACCCCATAAAATTTGTCCATGGTCACCAGATTAAGAACCCCTGGTGTGGCTGAAACCTTCCTTTTTGTCAATGATCTCCTTGGGGTACATACCTGACAGTGGAATCTCTGCTCTTATTTCACCTTTCTGACCATCATACTTCTGCCTCTACCTTCAGAAGCTGAATATAGATATAGTGACCCAGATCCCATACCTAAAACACCCTCTTAAAGGTTTCCCTCTCTATTCCTTCCTTTTTTTACTCTTTCACCAAAAGAAGGCAATTCCTAGGAAGAAAGATATTTAGTAAATTAATGATATTAAGTATGGACTATGTAGTGAGAAATTCCTTTTAGGAATATTTTAATTTTAAGATGAGTTGCCTGGAGGTACTCATCTTTTAAGCCAAATGAGCAAATATTCATAAAGAGTTTTGTAAATGCCAAAATAATGTATAAATGTAAATTGTTATCAATATTAGTCAAATAAGTGACTCTCTAATAGTTGAATAACAGTCATTTAGGGAAGACATTTTGTCCAAGGAAATCTTCTAGGACCTCCTAAAATACTCTGCTTCTTCCCTCATTTTCCCATTTAATCTATTTGTATAAGACCAATCTTGATTATGAAGAGAGCTCTCTGGAAATTATAAAGGTTGGTTTTTTGTTTGTTTCTTTCTTTTTGTTTTGTTTGTTTGTTTTTCCTAAGAAGGTCTGAAGGTTCTCAGGAGAGCTATAATGTATGACTCAGTAATACTACATTCTGTTCTATTTCTTTAGCATTTAGGTCCTACATTAAAGATACTGTTTCTCTGCCAAATTCATTGAGTTTTCTTTCTCTTTTTTTAAAACATTTTTATCCAAAATTTTGAATTCTAAATTCTATCCCTCCCTCCCTCCCTGCCCTACCCCCTCCCTGAGATGGTAAGCAATCTGATATAGGTTATACATGTACAATTATGTAAAACATTTCCCTATTAGTCATTTTGTATAAGAAGACTCAAATAAAAGGAAAAAAAAAGAAAGTGAAAATACCATGCTTCAATCTATTTTCAATATCAGTTCTTTCTCTGGAGGCAGATAGATAGTATGCTTCATCTAGTCCTTTGGCTTTGTCTAGGTCCATTGTATTGCTAAGAATAGCTGTCATTCACAGTTCTTCATCAAACAATATTACTGTTACTATGTACAACGTTGTTCTGGTTCAATTCACTTCACTATGCATCAGTTCATGTTAGTCTTTCCAGGTTTTTTCTGAAATCATCCTGCTTGTCATTTCTTATAGCACAGTAGTATTCCATTACAATCATATACCACAGCTTGTTTAACCATTCCTTAATTGATAGGCATCTCCTTAATTTCCAATTCTCAGCCACCACAAAAAGAGCTATTATGACTATTTTTTGAACAATCCTTTCCCACATTTTTTGGAGGTCTTTGGGATATAGCCCTAACAATGGTATTGCTGGATCAAAGGGTATGCACAGTTTTATAGCCTTTGAACATCGTTCCAAATTGCTCTCCAGAATGCTTGGATTAGTTCACAACTCCGCCTACAATGCATTAGTGCCACAGTTTTCTGTTGGGTTTTCTTAGCATAATGCAACAAGGCCTGTAAACTAACATCTGCCTTGAATCAACATTTGCTGAAATGTAGCCATAGTTTCATTTGAAATCTCCAGAGTTATTTATGTCAACCTCCAACAAAATGAATTTTGAACCTGGGTTTGCCGAAGATCATATACTGCTTCTAAAAGTTAAGAATCATTTACAAGCCACTCTTAGTGGTTTAAATGTCCATGGTGATGTTATAAGAACTATCACTAGGACTTCATGCCATTAATCACTTGGCATTGGTAATTTCTGGCTTTCAAGGCTTGTGAGGGTGTGCTCAATTGAACTATAAGCACTGTTGAAAAGTATATGTGTGTCAATCAGAGATGCTATTGGGAATCCCTAAAGGAGTGTAAGATAATTAAGAAATTATGATGTTTGGGTGAAATGGACCTTTTGTTTGAAAGGCAACACAGTATATGAAAAAAAAAAGTAGAGCTAAAATCAACTGACCTGAATTCAAATCTTATCTTTATTGCTTACTACTTAAGTAATCTGGACAAGCTGCTTCATATCTGTGGGAAATTGTCTCACATATAAAATGATGGAGTTGGAACAGATGAAGTTTTCTTAAGGTCTTTTCCTGGCCTAAAATGATATTGTGGAAAGAAACAAGTAAGTCATTTAATCTTTCACAGAATCTGTTTTTCTCATTGTAAAATGGAGATAATACATTATTTACTCCAAAGGAAGTGTATTGTGCATCACAAAGAGTTAGATCAGCAATTCTCAGAGTACTACCTAGGAGTCCTGGAGATTATCTCAGAAGGTATACAAATCAAAACTATTTTCTTAATAATTCTAAGCTGTTATTTGCCTATTAAAAATTCTCCTTCCTTTTCCAGTTACATATCTGTGTGAGGCCAGATTTTCCTCATAGCCCTCAACAGAAACAATATATTGCAACAAATTGAATAGCAAAGCAGACTCCTATTAAGTGGGACATTAAAGAGATTTGCAAAAATATGTAAAACAATACCACTCTTTCATTAATTATTTTTGAAGACTATATTTTTCATTAAAAAAGTTGCTTGTGTTAACATGTAACGGATTTATCATTCTTATTTTAAATCAATGAATAAATATTTAAAACATTTGTTAGTTATAATTTCCCATACAGTAATATCAATAGATCCAGCCCATATAAACAAAATCTTTTGGGGCTCCTCAATTTTTTTTTAAGAATTCAAAAGTATTCTGAGACTAAAAATTTTGAGAATCACTATGGTAAATTGTCTAGCATCTTTTTTTTTTTTTGCAATTGGGGTTAAGTGACTTGCCCAGGGTCACACAGCTAATAAGTATCTGAAGCCATATTTGAACTCCTGACTCCAGGGCTGGTGCTGTATCCACTGTGCCACCTAGCTGCTCCTTACTATGGAAAATGAATACAATCCATAACTATTATTAAAGAACAATGGACTTGAAATTGGGAAACCTTGGTTCAAATTCCAGCTTTTGTTACCAGGGCCTAGACAAATCATTTCATCTGTCTGAGCCTCAGTTCTTACATCAGAAAAATGGGGATAATAACAGTAATAGCTGTAATACATACCTTACAAAGACATTGTGAGAAAAGAGGTTTATGAGCCTAATTACTATCCTAGAATAGCCTTTTATGACAATGACAGAGGAGATCACACTCCATAGACACCCTGTATTTTGAAAGCTATTTTGATGTGTTAGGGAAGCAAAATATTTTTCCAATTCAGGTTGTGATATTAACTAATAAAGAGTCTTATCATTTGCCTCCCTTATTGAAACTCTTTCTTTAGCATCTTCACTAATAGTGAAGAGAGCCTAGAAGAAAGAAATGGAGATAGATTCTCCAAAGATATAAATAGAGAAGCAATAGAGTAGGGTTTTCCAGACAAAGCTAAGTTGAGGAAAAGGAACTGGGGCTAAGTATCTGAGTGTCTCTAGCTAGACTTCAGTTAGTTTAGGAAAAGAAATATCCATTTCTATGTCTTTGTGATTGCTGTTCTACCATATTTCCAAAAACAAAACAAAACAAAAAAACAGAACTCAAATAAAAAGAGAAAAAAAACTTTTGAAGTACTTGAAATAACATTTCACATTACATAGAATCACAGAATCTTGCAGTTGGAAGGGAACTGTGGCTGTCCTGTTCAACTCACTGTAACTGAGAATCCCTTTGACAATCATGACCCAACAAGTGGTTGTCCAGTCTTTGCTCGAAGATCTCTAAAGAGCACAAATCACTAACCCAAGGCATATGGAGGTAACCTCCGTGTAGACAGCTCCTTTAGGAAGCCCTTCTCTACATTAACCTTTAATTTGTCTCTCAGCAAGTCATTGCTTTTGATTAACTTAGAAAATCAGGGAAAAAAAGAAACATTATTATTATTACTCCTACTCCTACTGCTGCTGCTACTACTACTATTACTGCTGCTGCTTCTACTGCTTCTGATGCTACTGCTACTGCTGCTACTGCTACTATTACTGCTATTACTACTGTCAGTGCTACTGCTACTATTACTACTATCACTATTACTCCTCCTCAGCTCAGTTGTGCTCAGTTAGAGTGATGTACCTGGAGTCAAGAATACCAGAGTCCAGGGGTGGCCTCCAAGGCCACATGTGGCCTTCTAGGTCCTTGGGTGTGGCCTTTTGAATGAGTCTAAATTTTACAAAACAAATTATTTTATTAAGGGGATTTGTTTTGTGAAGTTTGGATTCAGTCAAAGAGCCACAGGAGGACCTAGAGGCCACAGGATCCCCACCCCTGCCTGAGTTTAAATCCTGCCTTAGACATTTAACAAGCTGTGTGACCTTGGGCAAAGTCACTTAGTTTCCATTACCTCACCTGTGAAATTGTGAAGATCAAATGAAATAATATTTGCAAAGTACTTCACAAATCTTAAAGAGTGACATAAAGTGCTAGTTATTATTATTATATTGGACTGGATTAGATTATGTCAGATTATAATTATTATTATTTTATAGTTTACAGGGGTTAATACTCCACTCCATTGGTACTTTCAGAAAATAAACTTTTCTCAAATACATATGATTGTTTTCCACAACAATTTTTTTTTTAAACAACTGAAAACTTGCTACAATGATGGCAACTCACTTAAATAATACTCTTAGGAACATGAACTCTTTGCGGAGAGTAGGAAGGTAAAAGGAAGTCTTATAGTCTCAACACAGTAAAGTGTTTGCTAAAACTACCAAAACGGAACCATAGGAATATAGGATTTAGATGGAAGAGAAAGTTGAGACAGTGTCTAATACAACCTATTCATTTTATGAGGTGTGGAAAATGAGTCTAGGAAAGAAAGATAACTTGCCTAAGATGGTAAAGAGTAGAACCAGGATTCAAGCCCAGATTCTTTGACTCCAAATCCAAATAAAATAAAAATGAATTATTTTACCTAATTTGAAATTTATTCTGTCAGTATATATACTAGGACTCTCTGTTTGCACCTTCTTTGTGGATGGGATGCAACATTTTTTTAAAAATTGCTTTCCACAAGTAAGGTATTGCATTTACATTAAAATGTGCATATATGGGCATTTTCAAAATGTAGCTGCAAAGATAGATATTGAAATGCTTGTAGTATGTGAATAGGCCAAAATGGCTAATGTCGATTTGCCAGATGAGAGAATGCATACAGCATTATATCAATATATGGCTGTATAATGTGGTGTTTCGCAAGAAAATACCTAATTTGGGAAAATATAAAAGGAATTTTACCTCCTCAGTTTTTGTTGTATTTCTAGTATTTGATTCAGCACAAAAGTGAAAATGAAAAAAAAAGAGGAGTTAAACTTTAAATTAATGAAAACCACTGGAAAATTTGATAATATATGAACTGAAATAAACTGAATTCTCATGTATTTTAAGAGAAGTTATGACTATTTAAAAAAAAGTCTTTATTGTTGGAAAGCTTGTTTCTATTTCCATTAATTGTATTACTGTGATTTAATGAAATGTCTTGTTAAACTGTTAGAGGAATATTTAATATCCATATAAAAAGATGATCACAGAAATTGTGGCATGGGTATCCCTGATGGTGTTTTATGCAAAATGATTTTGATTAGGAATTTTGTGCTGAATATTTATAAACTATTCAAGTATATATGAAATGTAAATGTAAAAACTATGGTGGTAACAAAGAAAAGAGGCAGATTATGGTTTCATTCATTCATGTTTTCATTCTTGACGTGCTTCATCATTCTAAATAGCCCATTTTGACATTACTATTATATAAATTTGAGGGTAGACTCAACATTAGTTTATGAGATCTTTCACATTGCAGTGTTCACTAATAGGAAACATGGAAATAATTTGCTCCCTAATACTGTGTTTTTTGGCATTTATGGGGAAAAAAATAACATCAATTTGGCTCATACGTGTATATGCTGTCTCTCAAGTATTCATTCTATAAATATCAAAATCTTAATTTTGAAACAGGAAACTCTCTGAGTGCCCCTTGTATCTACATTGAACCAGTTTCTAAATAAGTATGTGTATATGTGTATGTGTGTGTGTGTCTATATATATATATATATATATATTCCCAACATTGTTGATGTTTCCAATTTCAATAACTATAATATTACCACCTTTTGGACTTTTATGGCATCTTTCATCCGTGGATCTTAAAGGGCTTTACACACATTAATTCTCACAACATCCCTCTGAGGCACAAAAATATCATTAACCCCATATTACAGATGAGGAAACAAGTACAAAAAGGTTAATAATACTTACACTACTTTTTATTTGCACAGTGCTTCTCTTTCATGTATCTCAAAGTCCAACGAAACCCCTTTTATAATGCTGGTGTTGAAAGACAGGTTCAGTACTATCTCATAGGTTATGATCTACCCAGCTTTTATTGGTATGGATTGTAGTTGTTGGAAATTATTCCATGGCATATATTGCTCTATGTGATAATGAGCCATGCTATAAAACAGTTCTACTATATTTAAAACTGGCAGTTCACCTTCAGAGTTAATTTTTAAGTTATGAGCCAATAATTTTCTATAGGATCAGTAAATTATACAGACAATATACATAAAGAGATCAGTGTTATAATCAAGTAAAACTTACAACAAAGTTAATTTGACATATGGAATGATATACTTAATAGGTATTATGCTATATGATAATTAAATGTAAAAGACAAGCAGTTAATTGAATACAAATTTAACTTGGATATAGTGATACCAAATCTTTGAACTTCTTTTTCATTGCTAATTCACCTATATTCACAAATAATTTTAGTATTAACAGCTTTTTTGTATACTATGTACAATTTCTTATCTTACATATATACATATATGTATATATGTATGTATACATGGGCATATATTTGTATATATACATATCCATAGACTATAAATATCCATACAGACACACATACACTCACACAGGTAAAAAATATTATAGTGGGGACATGCAATCTATGATTTGTAATTCAGAGGCACAAGTATTGCTCTGCTTCCTCATGTCAGTCTAGTAACAAACACTGTAATACACTCTACTTGCTTCTTTTATCTAAATGTTTCCTGTATCTAGATTTTACCTCTAATATATAGAGAAGCCAGGGATTAGTCAGAGATATGCAAAGTTTAAGTTAGGGCAGATAGCCAAATCTCTGTCTGAATGCTATACATTTTCCTAATTGGGGGGCTCAGGGCTATTATGAATATACTACTGATTTTCACCTGATATAAAATCTGATATAACCTTAGGCTAAAAGTGAGCTACCTGTTGGATTAGGGTGTAAATAATTAAATCTCCAGCCTCCATTATAAGAAAAGAAGTGGGGGTGCAGAATAGAGGCAGGAAGATATGAGATTCAGTTCCCCCTTCCTTAAGGGAAGAGGGAGCTGATAAGATCTAGTACCTTTTCACTGCACCACCAATTGATGTTACCAGATAAAGGACAGGGATATGACTCAACGATATGAGCCAAGATTGACCACATCCCAGTCTCTCCTATAATGGCCTAGGTTGGAGGTTTTCTTTTTACTTCCTGCCTCCACCTAGATGATTCATCCCTTGATTTCTCAGTGTCAAAGAGGACTAAGAAATGGGAGACTCTGGGGGCAGGAAGCTATGGACAAACAACATAGGAAATGGCAACATGTTCAAGAAATAATGATCGAACACTTTGAAAGGGAAGGGAAAAGACCTAATTTGGAGTAAAAGTCAAGTTTAGGGCAGGAGAGGACAATAGGCATAATGGCAAGGGACTCCCTATTCTTGACATCTAGGAGTCTTAGGGCACCAAGAAGAAGGCAGAGAGGCAAGTCAAATCTTCCAACCAGACAAGAGGATTTATACACATTCCAGTCTCCAGATAATAATTGGGGGGGGGGGAGGCTATCCCTAGAAGTTCCTAGAAATGGGCTATTAGTAACCTCTAGACTAGGTCAAGCATTGAAAATTATTCTTATTAAATGATAAATAATATATCAGAAAGGAGTATCTCTTAGCCCTACTCTCTTGAGAAGGATCCTCCTTGATTGAAACACAGATAAGACAAGAAAAATCTTTTTTTTTTTCCCTCTCAGCATGAGCTGGCTTTCATCCACATGAGCACTTGTGTGCACATACACACACACACACACACACACACACACACACACACACCCCTCTGCCAACAGAGTTGTTTTTGCTCTGGGGCCCCATACTTTAAAGTCTCAGCATCCCTTTCTTGGATTCTCCTCTGCCCCTTGCTTTTACCTACTCTGTAATCTAATGTGGAGGCTCCATTAATGAATGCTTTAACCATTTTCTTCTCAGTATCAGCCAATATTGGTTTATTTTCAAATTAGTAATAGTGGGTGGTTATAAAAAGAAGAATCTGGGGGCACTTGCTACTTCATAATTTTGGTTAGAGCTGGCCCTTTTTGACTTCGTTTGGACCCAGAGAAATAAAAGCTTTACAAAGAGAGATTTGAGTTCATTTGCACAAAGGGATTTGAGGTCATGGGTAGCTGTACACGCTATAGGAAAGTTCTATATAATACATCCATATTAAAGAAGGATGGCAACTGCTATTATCCCCATTTATCCCTTTCTTACAAGTGGGCACAGTGCTGTTAAGCAATTTGTGCAAACACAGGGAATCAAAAAGAGAGACATATGCCATTATGCCCGTGTGTGTTTTAAAGAACAACTGTTCTCTATCAGTCCTGTCTCATCACTAGGCCACACTGTTTCTATAATGATAGAAGTTAAGCTTTGCTTGCCCTTATAGGATTTTATATCCACCTTAAGTAGGTAGAATCAAAGGAAGATTGATGAATTGGGCTCCAGTCACTCAACTCGTCAACAATGGAGCCAAGAACAGATTGAAAGTGAGGCTTTACCTATATTTTGCTCAAATCACCTCAGATCCCAAAACATGGTTTGCTCTGATTTATCATGGTTTATTTGTATGGTCCACTTAGGATGGGAAGAGGGAAGCTAGGTGGTACAGTGGATAGAGTTCCAGGCCTGAAGTCAGGAAGATGTATCTTCCTGAGTTCAAATCTGGTGTCAGACACTTACTAGCCTTGTGGCTCTGAGCAAGTCACTTAACCCTGTTTGCCTCAGTTCATTCACCTGTAAAATGATCTGGAGATGGAAATGGCAAACCCTTCCAGTGTCTTTGCCAAGAAAACTCGAAATGGGGTCATGAAAGGTCAGACACAACTGAAACAACTTAATAACAACAAATGGTAGAAAGACCTAGAAATGCTAGTCCCATCCCTCCTGCAAGATTCAGACAACTGCCAGTGAATTGAAACAGTTAATTATGTGGGCCCCTGCTCTTGGTGGTTCTGGCAAAACCTGAATCTGGAGGCTGTTAACTATTAGGCTAGGACTTTTCCTCACTATTCTTTATATTGGGGATTTTGTAAAGACTTTAAGGGGTTTTATTCATGTGACCCTAATGAATCTGAGTAGTCCAGACCATGAACATCTTACACTGAAAGAAATTTGAGAAATCTTTTAAGTTCCTTGCCCAAGGTCACACAGAGGATGATACAGCGATAAAGTGAGGATCAGAACACACAGTTCTCTTGACTTCTCATCCAGGCCCAAATCCAGCCGATCACATAGCTTCCCAACACACCTAACAGGCTTGTCACTCTCTAGCTTCTAAAAAAACTCACTAATATCATTAGAACTTACCAGGTTTCCTTTTCCATATTCATTTATGTACACCGATTAGCTCATTCTTTTCAAATGCCAGGGATGTATTGCTCACTAGAGGAACTTCAGTACCCAGCAGTCTTTAATGTAAAAGGCAAACCTTTCCACTAATGAGCAGTTTGTCTAGTGTTCTTAACCTTATCAGCAGCTCCTGAAGTGATAAAGGCTTAACTATTATGCACTGAAAGGTGTTGATAATTCTCAATCTTCATGCAGAAAAAGGCTTTTTTTGTCACTTCTTGGGGTCTACTGTTAAACTTAGCAGACTGCTTACAAATTACCTTGCCTGTTCTGCAAAGCAGACAGCTGGAAGTACTGGTGGGCCGGCAGCAGGTGGAGCCTCCCCGTGTTAGGACAAGAATGATACCTGCTGCTTAATAGAAAAAGAACCATTTGCCATTTAATGATGTAGACCAGGCCAAGAAAATGGACTAGATATAGAGGTAGAGAAGATAGCAGAGAGTGGAAGAAAAAAAAAATAGAGTCTGAAGACTGCAAATCAGAATGCTACCACTAGCATTTCTTTCTTTCCTTCTTTCTTTCTTTTTAAATTCTTCCATTGCTGGGATCCCCTGGCCACCAAAATCAGCATCTAGGGGTTTTGAGGCCCAGAAGAGCTTTCCCTAGCCAGCCTCTGGAGTGAATAACGTGGGACATCATTGTCTCCATGTAGCTGCAAGAGAAACAATAAAAGCTTGATCAGCTGAATGCTTAAATATGGCTGAATGTTTGATGAGATGAAGATGTAATTTTGTCTATGCTCCCCAAGGATCTGGATTAAATATGACTACAGGGCCTAATCAAATAGCAAGTCACTGAACAACAGTCCCAACTGCATTTTTCATTCTAGGCATGCTTTGCCCCCCCCCTTCTCCAAGTACATTACTTATTCACTGGTTTGTCAGCAGTGTGCATTATTAGCGCTTGAGAGATAAAACTTTAAGTGTTGCTCCCAATTAGCACAACAGTGACCACGCACCATGCTCTGTGCTTAATGTCTAGTCTCCGAGAGGAGCTGGTTTTGAAGGTCTGAGGTGGAGGAGAAAAAAAAAATGAAACAGCTTAAGCATTCATTTTGAGTGGAGAGACAGCGCCTATTAACATTTAACAGCATTTGTGCAACTTGGTGCGGAGGTTATGATGCAAATGAGGAGGAATTAAAAGTGGCCAGGGGTTTGTCATTGATGGATTGCAGTCTGGCGGTGTTCACACTTCTGCCGTGTCCATCAGAAGCGATTACTGTGTAATTAAACCTTATTTCTCGACTCTTCAGTGCATAATTACTTTGTGAATGTAACCATCATCTAAAAAAGCTACCAAAATGCTTTAGCATTTAGTCTAGCAGTCATTTCCCTCGCTTGTGTCAGATATAACCATCAGACAGTGCAAAAGAACTGTCACTTTTAATAAGAGGCAAAAAATTAAATGAAACAGTATGCTTATTACAGGAAAATTAGGCGTTCAAGTGGTAGAGTCCTTTTCTGCTATTTGCATAATTTATTCCTTTTTGTCCCTCACACCAGAAGCTTCAGGCAATTTTCTTCACATTTAAATAGATCGCACATTTAAGGCTACTTAAGGAAAATTATCACTTTGCATATTTTAATTGTTGTAAAGAAAGTGAATAGAAGAGGTCTGCAGCTTGGACTCTTGAGTCGGTCAGATGCTCAACTGTCTGATTCTGGAGCTCCCCACTGCTCCACTAGAGATAACCCTACGGTTCACAGCCATCCACTTGCATTTCATCAGCATGCAAATGCAGCTCGGAGCACTACAATAAGTGGGTCTTTGATATTTACAAACTAGCCACTAATAACTAAAACGTAATTTGTTTGACATAACTTTAGATTCTCTTATCTCCCTGACTTTTTTTTTTTATAAGAGAAAAGCCTGATAAGTCCTTTAGCTTTAGAAAACCTCAGACAGGGTCCATTCAAACCAGAGAATGCCCTACAGGGTCTGGCAGTATTATTTGTGGCAATATCGTGTTAGGTACCTTCTTCAGCGGAATTTCAGCAATGCAGCATATAATTCATTGTGAATTCTTTTGTTTAATTTGGGTTCCCCTTTAATCAAATGGAAATTCAAATAAAAATTACAGTGAGAATTCTCCTCCATTTACCTCCAGAACTCTGTTAGGAGGATGGTGTTTCCAATGGATGATTCAGTTTACCTTGGGAGGGATGTAATGTTTCACTGTATTGTAATTTGGGACAAAAATGAGAGAAATGTTACATTGCATCACAGAGCAGTCTGTAAACAGGCGAATGCCTTTACAAATTGTTAATTACGAAGCGGATAACAAATTTAATAGGAATTCTAATGAAAACTTTGATGAAAATATTACTTGGTCTGTGATTTCTTGTAACTCTGAGGGTGGAAAAAAAAACTCCAATAACTTGTTTTGCTTAGTTTCTTTACTTTTTCATTACTCCTTAAAAAAAAAAATTCAACAGAGCTCCCAAGGACTGAAGCTTAGAGTGTTCATTTTGACAAGCCAGCAGTGCTTTAAAGTATATTAAGATGTGAATTTGATTAGATCAGCATCACTTTTGTTTAATTACAAACAATTATATGTTCCCTTTGGCTACTGGTCATTTTCCTTTCCAGTGCCATTGTCCTCCTTAAGTACAAACTCTAAACACTAATGAAGGGCTGTGTCTGCGGCTAGCCCACATTTGTAGACACTAAGCAAACATTTGTCTTGAAAAGTAAGTGAAGTAGGCTTCAGTTTACTGAAACCATCAGTCTATGGCAAAGTAATATAAAGCAGCATGTTACAGGGATTGACAAAAGGTCAACATAAGATATAACCTCATAATTTGGTAAGAAACATAACATCTTTTTAACTGGCTGTGACTTTCAGTCCTTTGTCTTTTTTTAATTCTTTCTGCTATGAAATACAGTACCATTTTAATAGGCCATAAAGGGGTTATACCTATCTCTAAGACATTAATACTTTAGACACTTTTTTGTTATATGATTTTGGCATACATATTTAATTGTGTGTGCATCATTTTTACTTGGATTGTTTAATGGGGGGAAAAATCAACATAGCATCCCAGCATTGTAGAATATTAGAGCTGAAAGGCACTTCAGAGGTCACCTAGTCAAACTCAGAGGCCCAAAGAAGTAAGAGTTGCACATGTTGAAGAAAGTTGCACGTTTCCCAAGGGACACTGAAAAGTCGAAGCCACATATGGACCAGGCATGGTGAGTCCTAATGAAAGAAAGTTATTTCTGGAAGCAATGCTCTGCATCGTTAAACACTTTGGTAGAGCAACTGATTCAAAGGTTCCCATTTTGGATTTTGCATATGTCTGCCTTTTGGAGATTAACATTCAATGTGCTGATGCTCAAGCACCTAAATATAAACCAGGCATTGCCAAAATTATTCAGCTTTGCTGGCCATTGATTTCTCGGCTATATACAAAAAAAGTGGGAAGAGCAAAGAATGAATTGCCTTTCAAGAGCACACTGCTATATCAGTCAAGAAGGAGGTCAGAGTGGGAAGGAACTTTAAAGACCATCCGAACCAAAGGTTTTTAATCTGAGGCCCATGATTTTGACAGGATTCAGATTTTATGAGGTCCATGAACTTGGATGGGAAAAACATTTCATCTTTATTTTCACTAACCTCTAACTGAAATTTAGCATTTCCTTCTAGTATTCAAGGTAGGCAACAAACCAGAACAGTTTTAGCAGGACCTGTAACATTATTACCAATAGAAATCACAGATGTTTTCATATAACATTACAGTTGAACATGGATTACATTCCAACATGACCTAAGTGTGGCTTTGTCAGAGACCATCCTTAACGTTCTTAGATAAGCTAAACAACAATCTTCATCCAGAAGTTTTTTTAAAATAAATTTTAATTTAACTTTGTCTATATTTTAAATGTATTATCTTTTTAAATATGTTAATGAGGCACATGAATCACCATATCACAAATTTTTAAAAAATATGTTAATAACTATTCCAACATGTGTCTTCCTTTGTAATCGTATGTATTTTATTTATGCATTTTAAAATATTTTTTATCTGAGAAGGTGTACATAGGCTTCACCTGAGTGCCAAAGGGGCTTATGACTCACAAAAAAAGGTTAAGAACCTTTGATGTAGAATCGCCCAAACATATTACCCATGGGTAAATGGAAGCCCAGAAAGGTGGTCTGTTGACACAGTGAGTCCAGGACAAAAACCCAGTTGGGATTCTGATATCTGAATATTGTATATTTGACTTAATCTCACTTTTAATATTAAATCTTTTTTTTACAATTAGGAATCAAGGGACATATTTTTAGATTTGATTCCTTTATATATTTAGTTTCTTGAAGGCAGAAAATATATATTACTACCTTATGGTATAATTATACAAAGTGCAGTTATCCTCCAATGATGGCATGTAAGGTCTCAATGAACGGTAAGATCATGGTGCAGAATTTAGCACTGCAAGGAGCCTTTCAGTTTACTGATAAGGATCTGAGACCCAGAGAAATGAAGTGACTACTACTGGTGACACTTAGAGTTATAGCCTGAATTCTAATTCAGTATTGTTTCCATTATGATCATTGGTGATGATGAAAAGTTTTCATTTACAGAGTCTAGTAAGATTTCTAAAATGCTTCACTTATCTTTACGCTATTTTTTTTTTTAAATAGCCAGGGGTCAAAGAACCCACCTCAAACTTTGTAAAAGGGGAAATCAAGGCACATGAAGAAAAGAATTCATTTTTAACTTTATGACAATAAAACCTTGCCCCCAAGGGTCTTTAGACCATCATATTGTATTCTATCAATGTGAAGACAAGAAATAGTATTCTGATTAATGAATAACATTAATTGCTTTAATACTTAGATATGTGCTTATTCAATACAACTATTTTCAACCCATCCATGCATATCTGTAATGTTAGCAACTGTACATTCTATTATATTCTATTCATTTATATTAAAATATATACTATATATATATATATATATAAACATACACACACATATATTAACTTAATAGGAGTGTGTTAAATAAAATGTTGGAGTGTGGTAATATATAAACACAGTGGCTTCTATATTGGTAAGTCAAACTATAGCCTCTTTTTTTTTAATACACAGAGAAAAGATAGAAAGTGACACTTTGTAAATATCAACACCTTAGGGAACAATGATTTTGCTGTATATTTCCTTCAACCACACACAGATTTAAACCTTAGGTATCCACCTTTGTTTTTTTTTTTTTCTTAGACTTTCCACATGGAGTTGAAGCATGGTATAAAGAATAGAGGGACAACCTGCAGTCAGGATACCTGATACATATAGCTGTGTAACCACAGACATGCTTCAGTCTCTCAATGCCCCCAAGCAACTTTCTAAGACTAGAAATTACAAAGGAGTTACCCACATGCATCAGAGGAGAGAGTTTCCATGATGAAATCACAGATCTGGAACATCAACAGATACTGATACTAGTAATATCATATACAGTTTAATTTGTTTTTTAATTAATTAATTTAATTAATATGCTACTCTCTGAAATTTGTCATAAAAATAAAAGTTTTATATCATGTCATTGAGATAATCTGTAGCAGAGGATGATAGTATTTGAAATCCTAATATAATACAAGTCCTAATAGCAAAGCCTGTTATTCATCTCCTGGGTATGCCATGTCATATACTTATATTTGTCCATATTATCTTCTCCTTTAGAATATAAGCTCCCAGAAGGCAGGAACTGTTCTGTTTTTGTTTTTCTACCTCCAGTGTCTAGCACAGTGACTGGCACATGGTAACTACTAATTAAATACTTGTTGATTGATCTCCTTTTTAGATTTTTAGTGCCAAAGACTAATTCTTTCCTATATTACAAATAAAGAAAGTTGACAAATTACTATCCACGCAGGAGTCATAACCAACAAAGAAAGTTTATGTATAGATAATCTAATTAGAGCCACTAGGATCTCCACTCATTTTTCCCTTTTTTGTTTAATACAATAATAATGTACTGAATTTAATTTGTTCAATAATTTTTACCTAAAAAAGTAGTTATCTTAATGGGTTAAGAAAGGGAAACAAATGTTAAAGATCTGGGAAAACTTGTGAATTAAGTTAAAATGCTTTTCAAATTTGCTAATTTATTATAATTTTATTTTTCATTAAGAGCCTCAAATATTTTGCCATATCAATTAAACATATACTAAGGTAGAAACTATAAGTAAAGTTACAAGTATCTAATGGAAGTCTTACTGTGAGGTATCCACACTCCATGATGTAGATGCTGTCAATCACTGTACACATCCTCATTTTTGTTTTCATTTTAGCCCATGACTTTCAGAAGAAAACCATAAGCTTTCCAAAAGGGAAAATAATGTTTAGCCAAATTGGATTAAGGAACTTGGCAGGCTGAACTGAAATAGCAATCGGTAGGACAATGTCACCAACCACAGAATGTGGTTTCTTTTGTCTTTGTCCTGTGCCCAGCATGACGCCCAACAAATAAATGCTTGTTGATTTAAATTAAACTATATGCAGAATAGAGATTTGAAGGTTCCAAACACTGGCATATTTCACCTTAGGAATATTGATTACTGTTTGAGAATCCCCACCATCCTAATTCCTACCTACTAAAGAATTGTACTTCCTCCAGCATTACTCAGAAAATAATGGATTGTAAAGTGAGCTGGACTTAAGGTCCCCACCAAATTTCTCCTTCTCTTAAGCAACTCCTCACTGTTTAGAGTGAGGCTGCATGAGAGAAAGGCAGAGAAAAATTACATTAGAAGGTGGGTTTTATTTCTAATTTCCTTTTCTTTCCAATATATTGCTTAAGCACCTTTGATCAAAGAGAGCTGCTGAGGTCCCAGAAGACTACCAAGATTACCAACCAAGTTGGAGGTGCATGGGGAAATAAAGAACACAAGATTCTAAATCTAGAGGTAGAAAGAATCACAGAGGTTGTCTTGTCCAACTCTCATTTTACAGAAGAAAAAACAAGTACACGATTGAATAATTCACCCAAAATCACACCAGTAAATAATCGTTTGAGGTAGGATTTGAATCTAGGCACTCTGGCTCTAAAAGTAGGAGTTTTTAACCTGGGATACACCTCCCCCAACTCCCATCATGTCTACGGACAGACTCCAGGGGTACACATACTTTTTTGGTTTCCTTTAATGGTGGTGCCTTCTCTGTGTTTTATCTCCATTTTATCCTGTCTTTATCTTGTTTGCACAGCTGTTTTTTATGTTTTCTTCCCTCATTAGACTATGAGAGATGGGACTCTCTTTGGTTTTCTTTGTATCTCCAGTGCTTAGTATGTGGTGGTACATAGTAGGTGCTTAATAAACATATGTGGATTTGATTTCTGTTTAGGAAAAAAATATAAATCTTTATAGTTTGTTAACCTTAGATAAAAGTTTGCACTTTTTTCAGTTATAAATATGAGCAACAAACATTCTGAAAAGAGATACATAGGCTTCCTAAGACTTCTAAGAACAGCCATGACACACAAAAAGGCTAAGTGCCCCTGCTCTAGAATGAGTAATCTTTTCATTGTAGCGTTATCACTTACCTTAAAGGAGATAAATAGACAACAGGAGGATGAGAGACACCTGGCTAAAAGTTAATGGAGAGGGTACTGAAAAAAAATAGAAAGAGTATTGATTCTGAAAGCAGAGTACCTTGAGTTTGAATCCTAGCTCAGCTACTTACTATTTGTGTGGCCCTGGGTAAGTCATCTTACTTCTTTGGGGCCTATTTCCTCTACTGTAATGAAGGAGTTCAACTATAAATCATCCCTATGACTGATTCCTTCCAACTTTGTGAGGCTATGAGTGGTAGCTGATTTGTTTAGTCTTTTCTCCTTTCTGAATCAATGGTAAATAGCCAACTAATTTTGTAATTTAACCCTTTGTCTCTACAGGATTTCTTCCAGTTAGAGGCTATTTCCTGGAAGGAGTGCAGCTAATGTTTAATACTTAAAAAGAAAGTATGTAGGAATACTTCCTTAATTCCTCCTGAAAATATGATGGTAGGGAAAAATAATTAGTTAAGTATAATATTTATTTCCTATAGTTCTTTTCCATAATTCTTAATACCAGTAAAATGGACATGTGCTTGATCACAGAGTGACAGTTCAAGGGTGTACTTCAAAATCGTATTAATAGTGTTGGGTAAAAATGAAAGATATCACTTAAATTCTTTTTTCAGAATATTAATAAAATTTTTATCATGTATTCAACGTGGAGACGTTAGTATTTTCCAGACAGACGTTAGTAACTGGATAAGTCATTTAATGTCACGTAATACTGTAGCCAGTATTTCCCCACCTGGTAAACAAAGCAAAATAGTAAAAATGGAGAGCTAAAAACAGAAATTGAATTTCCTTTATGCACCAAAGTATAACTTCCTTGGATGTTTCTGGCAAATTGGAAGCAATATCTCCTCATTTGAGAATGAACTCTTTGATTTGCTTCCAAAATTTCAGTAGTGCCACTATGCTGTAAGATTTTGGCTTCAACTCTTGGTGGGTTCTCCAATCAATTATTAATTTGTGCCATTAATTTGGTCAATCCATGACAACTTTTGTGGGTCCAAAGGTTTTATTTGTGGACTTTTGTGGTTACCTTAAAAGCAGCTCTTTGAATACATTCTCCTGTGGATATTTCAAAGTATGAAGTGCTTGTGCAGCATTTTTCAGGTACAATGTAAACTAAATTCCTAGTTGTCAGAGTCCATGTCTCTAAAATGTGGTAGATAGGGATGG
Source organism: Phascolarctos cinereus (assembly GCF_003287225.1). Classification (NCBI taxonomy): domain Eukaryota; kingdom Metazoa; phylum Chordata; class Mammalia; order Diprotodontia; family Phascolarctidae; genus Phascolarctos; species Phascolarctos cinereus. The sequence continues at coordinate 226,817,756 of NW_027556098.1, read as the reverse complement.
AATCAGAGAATCTGCTTAAATAAACACCACGTTCAGCGCTTGATTTTTATTTCCAAGCAGAACATCGCGAAGAAGTAAATTCCATAAAATTCTGGTACAAAAAACACACCAGAGGAGATAACAAATGGGGAAAAGGTTAAACCGTATTTCCTTTCCTTGTAAATATTTGAAAGCAGCTAATTTT
>NW_027556098.1:226807572-226812572 GCF_003287225.1 Phascolarctos cinereus | reverse complement strand
TTTCAAAGAATGGAATTGCTAATGCTTCCCCCAAACTGGGCCCTAAAAACATATATACATACATACATATATAATATACATGTATATGTATATTATATATATAAATTTACAAAATCCTATCACAAGAATTAATTTGGTTTTTTGAGAATGGATGATCCTATTTTGAAAACTGCATAGGCAAGTACTATGCAAACCCATGTAAAATGACCTTATACTGTTTCACATAGCATAGCCTCTGGATAGCTGCTATCACTTGCCCAGATGGTGTTTGGCCTATGTATTTTAGCAGAATGGTTTATTTTCTCCTTGATGGGTTTGAAACGCACAAGAAAACATTATACCCGTCTATCTGCATTTGAGTGGAATACAAACTGACTAATAGATAAACATTCTGTGTGAAAGTAAATAGCCTTAAAGTAAACTGCCTTCACATCCCATTGATCAGCTCAGTCAGCAAAGTTTTCAATATTGTCACTAAGGTTCTAAATATTTTGGAGAGAAGTATGCTAAAAGTGTGGAGTGTTTTCATCTATGTCACATATAAGGTCATTATCAACTACCTCTTGAATCTTTATTGGTCCTTTGGGATCTTCTGAACCAACGATCTTCCACTTCCTTTTTGGTTGTGTGTGTGTGTGTGTGTGTGTGTGTGTGTGTGTGTGTTTGATTGTTGGAACTGTTATTGTATTTGTGAAGAAGAGCATTATTAGGGGCTATTAATCAGATAATCAGACTGGCTCAATCACTTGGCCATTCAGCATAGGCAAAGTTGTTACATGGACTGGCTCATTACCTTACATTCATTAGTGGCCTTCTTCAAGTCTGTAGCAGCCAAAAAGGAACCCAACTCTGTGCAGTCTGAATATTGTGATTTGACTACCACTGATTGTTGCTAATCACTTCTGTAGAGGTACTGTACCTACTTCCAGAAGGGATGGGCAGAAAACTATGAAGTCCATCTATGGATAGCATCAAGAATGAGAATTTTAGAAGACAGCTCACAGGTCAGCTGTTTCATATACACACCCCCTTCCCCAAGATAATAATTTCTACAGCGTCTAGAATTTCCTAAGAATTCAAACCCTGGAATTCTGAGGCTAGCTGGAACTTACAAATTATTTCAGCTTTTGCTGAAAGAGATAGATTTTGACCAATAAGGTCTCAGATTCAGATTTCTAAGGGAGAAATTCAAAGCTAGAAGCCTAAATGCCTGCCCATAACTTCATTTCAGTTTTTGAACAAAAGCAAAAAATACCATAGTTCAGTCCCATATTTGGCATTAACTCTTACTAGTCACAGAAGGGGTCAGTATTACAGATTTTTCCAAAGTGGTTTAAATCAGAGGAGGTTTGTCAAAACTTGGCAGAACCTTTCAAGTGAGCACAGCGTGATGACAGAAATGAAACGCAATGTCTAAAAGACAGAAAATAGGTCAGCACTCTGCAATAGTAAACTTGTCAGTGAGATCAATATGAACCTACAAGCTAATGGGGATGTTGGAATTTCCCTCCTTTGAGGGAAGCGCAGTGTGGAGCCAGAACACGATTGTATAGTTGAGTCACTTGCAGAAAAGCAGATGATCTATTTAAATGGTATTTTCTCTACCCTTAATGAAAGGCACTGTTTTCAATATGGAATTTTCATGTCTAAACACAGTTTTAATTGACAAAATGTCATAGTAAATTAAATTTTGGTTCATTTGCTCTATTTTTAGTAATATGAGAAAAGAAAAAGGAAAGCAATGATCAAGCATCATAAAATTCCAGAAATCTCATGAAATCCCTCATTAGCTTTCTAAATGTTAAATGTTTCAGAGAATTTAACACTCCAAATGAGATCTTTACATAAATTTTGAAATGACAAAAAAAAAATCTAGTAACAGATATTTATCTTCTTGGGGATTTTTAGTGCATTTATTTATTTATTTTTGAAGGTACATTACTTAATAAAAACATCAAATGCCAGTGCTTTGCAACAGTTTTGTTACTGTCTCTTTAAAACAACCCCCCAAATTACATTCAAAAAGCCAAGCTTTTCTGCTCATGTAGTGGCAGTGGGTTTGGAAAAGTTAGAGCCTACACTGCTCCTGTTCAGAGGCATTGCCCAACATCAGTCAGCAGTCAATAAGCAGCTGCTGCTGCATATAGAGAATGCCATTGTGGGCTAGAGGGAAGGAGTAGGGAACCGAGCAAAATGCCACATGTGCCAGCTGGTCTTTCCATGAGGAAAGACTCCCGCAGAGAGTGTGATTGAGATGGGCTGAGAAGCGCAAATGGATCTTTCCAGAAACTTGGCTTATAGGGAAAGAAGCGCAGCAGGAAATAGAAATTAATTTGTTTGGCAAGCTATATGTGTATTTGCACGTGTGCACACATCCAGGTATAATTTTCTATTTATCTTCAAAGAGAAATGTAACAAAACTGAGGTAGAAATAATGGCAGGAACACTCCAGCCCAGGAGAGATTTCAAAAGCATAATGAAAATATATTGACCGAAAATGGAGCCAAAGTATGTGTGTGGGATAAATCCCCATAACTTTGAGGGTCTGTATGGGGTCATTTTGTCTGCATTTGTTTGTGGGGGGTTGTTGGGGAGGTGTTTCTGTTTTTGGCCACTATTGACTGCATTCTATAAGCAGCACTGCAACCCCATAAGCTGTATCCGTGAGCTAGAATGTCGCCAATCCCAACAGTTTTAACAAATTACTTCAAAACTACCACAACCACCACTTATGCAGTAAAAGGCAGTCATAGTTTTTAGGTAATATGCCTTTTAAAGTCCTAACAGATCTAGTGGTTGATTGTTTCCAGATGCTAACATAAACGGAGTAAGTGGCTTTCCTTCACCAGTGTTATCTTTTAAGAACCATATCACTTAATTATCAAGGAGCAATGTACTAAGAACTCTTATAGTTTACTGACATAAAGAGAATTATTCTGCTCTGGTTTGATTCCCAGATTGGTAAAAGAACCAATTTTTTTTTTTGAAGAAACCCTTCTATTTTCTACTTTAAACTGCAAAGATTCAGTCATATCACACTTCAGTATTTTCCTGGATACATTCAAAATAATTTTCCTTTCCATTTTCCAATTGTTGAGGTAAACATACATATTTAATATAAAGTAACATTGAAGCCTAGCCTATAACTCTCAGCAGTACATAGTGCTTTCAACACATTCCTTTGAGGTACTGTACAAATCACAATCACTTTCCTGAGTTTTTGCAGACAGAACATTAAAAGAAATGAACTGCAGAAATTAAGGTCCAGATTACCGTTACCCTGTTTTACCTGTTCTTAGCTTAATACTGCAGAACAGACAGGATTGAGGAATACTGTTGCTCTTAGAATGGCAAAAATCTGGTTCTCTGTCGCAACACAACCGTTCATCTCTTTAGTCCAATAATGTTTGAAGTTAAAGCTCTTTATATTAGCACATGCCACCAATGTAATTGTGAGGCAAACAAACAAAAAAAAAAAGCACCACTCCAGGCACTTGACAGCAACTAAATCTCAAGAACAGCAGAATGGAATCAACACACGGGGTTCATGTCCTTCTGAAATCAACCCACTTGCACCTTGCTCCTTGGCGAGTGGTGTCTGGCTTGAACAGAACTGAGCATCAGCACACGCTTCCTGTCACCTGGGGCTTTTCAGATCAGCAGCTCTTGTTTGATGCACTTTTCCTCCAAGTCTACCCTGACTCTAAAGATGCAACATCATTGTCATCTCCCCCAGTACCCTTTGCAATTTGAACACTACTGAAAAGGGCTTCTCTACCCTATGTAGCAGGTTTTGTGTGTGTGTGTGCCAACATTCATTACATTAAAAAAAAAAAAGAAAGAAAAAGAAAAAGAAAAATTATCACTGACTGCAACCGAACATTTTGTTCCATTCAACATATGTATCAAGCTCTTTTTGAGATATGCTAGGCTGAATCTTGCAGAAAGCATTTTCAAAGTCTTGATATGTAACGGGCCTCAATTGGCTGGGCATAATGGCTGAAAGGTCTGTCGCTGGCATGGCATGGAGTGGGCCCACTGCTGCTTCCTGACACAAATGAGCCACATCTAGTCCAGAGAAGCCTTCTGTGCGCTGGACAAGCAGTGCAAACTCCTTGTCATTGAGACAGTAATTGTGCTGTGAGAGCAGTTGTCCTATTATCTGGTGCCTCCCTGTGCTGTCAGGAAGTGGGATTAAAAGTCGTTTTATGAAGTACCTCCGAAGGGATTCATCTATTTCTTCTGGTTTACTGGTGGCACAAATTACTACTATTTGGTCCTCAGCAGAAGTTAGTACAGTGTCCAGCTGCATAAGGAACTCGGTTCTCATCCTATTGACCGGACTGTGCTCTTCACTCACTTGAGAAGAGAGAAGCATGTCAATGTCACTAACAAAAATCACCGAGGGCTGGCGACACCTGGCCACGAGGAAGGAGGAATGGACGATTTTCTCTCCTTCCCCTAACCACTTGGTGACTAGACTGGAACCAGCAATTTTGAAAAACGTAGCCCCCAGCTGACTAGCTATGCATCTACCTAATAATGTTTTGCCTGTTCCCCGAGGCCCAAATAAAAGGATGCTCCGAGGTAGGGCAGTCAGTCCATTGAAAGCATCTGACCTCAACACAGGCCATAAAACCTCCTCTTTAATGACAGCCTTTACCAGGTCGAGGCCAGCGATGTCATTCCAGTCCACTGGAGGTCCTTGGTTGATAATCTCATTGGTTACAAGGTCAATGAGGTGTGTGTCAGTATTCTTCAGTTGCTCGTCCACAGAGTGGTTGGATGAGGTAGCTGCACGGAGTCCTGGGCCTTGCATTGGGTGAGGGAGGAGCTGCCTGTGCTCGTCCCCATGCTCATTCATTACTGGGGAGGTGTACTTCCCAAAGGATTCACTGGTTCTGGATCCCAAGGAATTTTTAGCAGTACTGTATGACGGGGGTGTCAAAGCTCTGCTGGACTGGCTGCTGAATTTCCTTTGCTGTTCAGAGGACATTAGC